>NC_057346.1:18834290-19135079 GCF_016509475.1 Prionailurus bengalensis | reverse complement strand
CACCTTAATAATCTTTTCACATTGATCGCATGTTGAAGTGATAATATTTTTTGTTATGTCAGATTGAATAAAACATATCATTAAAATTAAGTTCCCTGGGCTCTTGTACGATGTGGCTTAGAAAAATTTAAAATACTTTGGAGACTCACATGTTTCTATGGGACAGTGCTATTATAGAGCAGTTTCAAAAACACCAACCCATTTATTCTTTACAGCAACCCCATGAGTTTGTCAAAACAAGTGTTATTATTTCTGTGTTGAAGATATGGAAACAGAGGTTCAGGTAGTTGTAGCTCACCAAACCCTGGAATAAGAGGCAGAGGCTGACTTCATGGCTTCTGAGTGAAATCCAGGCTCTTCCAGTGCACTGGGTTGGCTTGAAACTACAGGTGAAACTTAAGAAAAGCCATTTGGATTCATAATTGAGCCTACTCATTCTATACCTAAGCAGCTCAAGGGAGTCTAACGAGCCTTGAAAGAACAACATGTCCCAAGCAAAGTTCGCATGGAGATAAATACATGTTGAAACTGCACTCATTTGGCCTTCATGTCTGTTTGGGGACACTCCAACAAGCATTTTCATGCTATAAATAGGGTACTCAAATGTATCATATGGTCATTGCTCTGTATCATAAACATGAGTCTAGTCACTGAGGTTTGCCCAATAATCACAAGGCCAGCGACAGCAAGCTGACTAACTAAAGGAAGTTAAAATGTAGGCTAAATATAACAGCGAGAGAAAAAACTATAAGGAACCAAACAATAAAGCAAGAAATGTCTAATTCATTAACGGGAAGGAAAAAAAAGCAAAACCCATAAAACTTGACCGAAGATGATAAAAACACAGAATTTAAAAAATAAAGAGGGACAGACAACATCCTCATGAATGAGAACACTAAATACTATAAATTATCACTTTGCTCCCCAACTACTAATAGGGAGCTTAATAAAGAAACATGCTAAGTGACACCATAGGGATATAATCAGCAAAATACAAACTGTTGAAAACACTACCAAACACCCAGATTCTCCAAAAACAATGTATTTCAAGAGGAACACAAAAGAAATAGGGAATTAGCATAAATGTTTTAAAAGACTTTTAAAATACAACAATTATAACTTGTGAATCTTGTTTGATCCTGATTTTAATTTATTAAAAACTTCTAATTAAAAAATTTTAAGCACCTGCAAATTTTAACGTTGGATATTTGATGAGGAATTGTTTCATTTTGTTCACTATGATACTGAAATAGTAGTTACTAGTTTAATAAACTTTACCCTTTTAAGGCACAATTTACATTTGTAAAATATTTACAAATAAAATATGCCTGAAATTTGCTTCAAAATACTGTAAAAGAAATTTAAACCCTGGCACAATTCTAAATTACTGTTAGTTCTGTACAGGTAAAAAGAATTAAAAACAGAAGAATATGTACCATTGCCTTTGCTACAGACTTAATTTTCTTTTAAGCCATACAGAGAAAGACAGATACCATATGTTTTCACTCTTATGTGGATCCTGAGAAACTTAACAGAAACCCATGGGGGAGGGGAAGGAGAAAAAAGAAAAGAAAAGAGGTTAGAGTGGGAGAGAGAGCCAAAGCATAAGAGACTCTTAAAAACTGAGAACAAACTGAGGGTTCATGGGGGGAGGGAGGGGATGGTAGGTGATGGGCATTGAAGAGGGCATCTTTTGGGATGAGCACTGGGTGTTGTATGGAAACTAATTTGACAATACATTTCATATAATAAAAAAATAAAATAAAAATAAATTTTCTTTTAATAAAAGCTTGCTATCCAAGATTTCTGAAATTTCTTCTTTGAGGTATGATAAATTAAGTGGTATCAGACTAGCTCTCTCACTTGAACTAGCAAAGCTTAACTAGAACAACTGGTAAAAATATAGGAAACAAATATAGACTGTGGCCCCATGATAAAAGATAAAAATGAGATAAGCTCATTAATCGTTTTTGCTTTCTGATTAGAAACATATTCCAGAATATAAAGCTAAGAGAGAGTTTCTTTAGCAAAACAGAGAGTTCCTGCTGGATTAAGAAGACAGCACTCCAAGTTTAGAGAGGCTGTAGTGGCTGAAATGTGCAAATTGGAGTACTTGAGAGAAGAGATCTATGTTGAGAAAGAACTCCAGAAATCTGGAAAGGGATCTCCTCGAGTCTGGTATTAATATTAAGCTATGTGTGCATAGTGTGAGAGAGTACAAGAGGTTTGGTAAAGAAGAACTCAATAATCAATTACCCGGGAACTATAAACTGAGCAGCTACCAGAGCTCACGTAGGACTGGAAGACATTGAAATTCCTCCAGACAAGTAAGAGATTTCATTAAACACTTTAAAAATCCCATAGATCGGGATTATGCTCAACCCGTAAGCCTGGGTTGCTCAGTGGGTTGAGCATCTGACTTCAGCTCAGGTTGTGATCTCATGGTTCTTGGGTTTAAGCCTCAAGTCAGTCTCTGTGCTGATAGCTCAGAGACTGGAGCCTGCTTCGGATTCTCTGTGTCCCTCTCTCTCTGTTCCTCCCCTGCTCACACCCTATCTGTCTCTCTCAAAAATAAAGATAAAAAAAAAAAAAGAATTCCATAGAGACACAGAAAGAACATGCTTTAATAGTGGGGTTAAAATTGCCCTAAAGGTTCCAAAATGACCCTAACTAAGCTCAAAAATAAACCTCAAAGGACCAAGATGATCTTAAATTAACTGCCTGCCAGAATAAAGTCCAACATTGTTTAAATATAGGCAATGAAACCAGACACGCAACAAGTGGAATGAAATGTCTCACATTCAATCAAGAATTACTAGACATACAGAGAAGCAAAAAAATGAGACGTCTATGCAGGAATGAAATCAGACATTAGAAACAGATCTAGAAATAATATATATATTGAAATTAGCAAAAACTACAGTACAACAAATATTACAAATATGTTTAAGAATTTAAAGGAAAACCTGAACAAAATGGAAATTCCATGCTGCTTATAGGCATAAGTCTAGAAAAGACAAATCTAACCTATAGGGACAGAAAGCAAAGTAGTAGATGCCTATGGATGCTTATGGGAGCTGGAATGGGGCTCCAGTAATTTTCTTTCAGTATTTTATAACTTGATTGGGGTGCTGATTATACTCAAAACTCATCAAAATGTACACATAAAATGAGTGCAATTTATTAGATACGTAAATTATATCTCCGAAAAAGTTGATTTGAGAGTCAAAAAAATAAAAATAAAAACAAGTAGAGGAAGGCGGATAAGGGTATGAATGGACCTAGGTTGGCCATGAGTTAATGATTTGTGAGGCTGGATAATGGCTACATGGTAATTTGCTATATTATTCAAAGTTCCTTGTAATTAAAAAGAAAGTTGGGTGTATATATATATATATATATATTTTAAGGGGGAGAAATAAACTGCTGGTTCTGTCAGAGAGAATATAATATTGCAGATATCTTTTCTTTGGCCTCTCCTTAAGCATTTTCTCTTTCTAAAATTTTATTTTTCTTTTATATCCCCAATTCTTACTTCATTCTTACTACTTCCTCCTAGACACTTAGTCTAAGTGGTCCACATCCTTGGATACTTATGTATTTTTGAAAAACAGTATTGCTTTTGCTATACATGTATTTTAAATTTATATATATGGTATCGTGCAATAGATTCCACCTTGTTTCTTCTTTTTGTTTCACTCAGCACTATTTAGAATCTATATGTACCTCTACTTTATTGCTGTGACTGTTGAAAGGGTTTCACTTATTAACTCCTCTAGTGAGGGATGCCTCAACTGCCTCCAATTTCTCACCAAATCTTCAAATGCTTCTCATCCTATTCAGAGTGAAATCCAAAGTCTTACCAGTACATAAAACACATTCGTTATCTGCCCCCATTTCTCTCTCTTGCCTCATTTCCTCTTGCTTTCCTCCCAACGTCCTCAGATCAATCCACACTAACATTGTTGTTCCTTAAACATTTTAGGTATGCTCTCAATTCAGGTCTTTATGCTTCCTGTTAACTCCTCCAGAATCACATGGTTTATCCCTCACAGGTCTTTGCTCAAATGTCTCCTCTTCAATCAGATCTTCCCTGGCCACCAAATTTAAAATTTTTACCTGTTCCTCTTTACTCTAGCCATCCCACACCCCTTTATCCTGCCTTTCTTTTCTCTGTATAATTTATCATCATATGAAATACCCTAATTTTACTTTTTAATTGTATTCGTTGTCTTTTCTCTTTACTACACTGTAAGCTTAATGAAGGCAAGTGTGTGTGTGTGTGTGTGTGTGTGTGTGTGTTTACTAACTCTTGATTTCCCTACCATCTAAAATAGTTTCTGGCCCATTGTTAGCACTCAAATACTTATTGATTAAAATACTGCCAGATTCATCTGTAGACTAACTATACCAGTTTTTATAAGCAATATGAAGATTCTCATTCCCCTCATTCTAGCCAAATATTTGGTACTGCAAGACCTTCTAATTTTTACCAATCTAATGGATAGAAGATGCTATTGTATTTTTGTTTTAATTTTATTTTTTCTCATTACTGGTGAAGTTGAGCATCTCCATATATATTTGTTAGCTGTTTGCATTTTTCTAATGCAGAGCAAGGCCCAAACTGTTTTCAATTCTATGAAGGCTGAAAGAGGTGAGGAAGCTGCAGAAGAAAAGTTTGAAGCTAGCAGAGGTTGGTTCATGAGGTTCAAGGAAAGAAGCCATCTCCATAGCATGAAAGTACAAGGTGAAGTAGCGAGTACTGATGCAGAAGCTGTAGCAACTTACCCAGAAGATCTAGTTAAAATAATTAGTGAAGGTGACTACACTAAACAATAGATTTTCAATGTAGGCAAAACAGCCTTCCATTGGAAGTTGCCACCTAGGATTTTAATACCTAGAGTGGAGAAGACATTGTCTGACTTCAAAGCATCAAAGTTCAGGTTGACTCCACTCTTAAGGGCTAACACAGCTAGTGACTTTCAGTTGAAGCCAACACTCATTTATCATTCTGGAAATCCTAAGGTCCTGAAGAATTATGCTAAATATACCATGCTTATGCTTTATACATGGAACAGCAAAGCTTGCACTTCAGCACATCTGTTTATGACATTGTTTACTGAATATTTTAAGCCTAATTCTGAGACCTACTACTTGGAATAAAAGACTCCTTTCAAAATATTACTGCTCATTGGCAATGCACCTGGTCACCCAAGAACTCTGATGAAAATGTATAATGAGATTCATATTGTTTTCTTGCCTGCTAACACAGCATCCATTCTGCAGCCCATGGATCAAGGAGTCATTTTGCTTTTACATCGTTATTTAAGAAACGTCTCTCATAAGGCTACAGCTGCCATAGATAGGGATTCTTCTGATGGATCTGAGCAAAGTACATTTAAAAATCTTCTGGAAAGGATTCACCATTCTGGATGCCATTGAGAACATTTGTGATTCGTGAGAAGAGGTCAAAATATCAACTTTAACAGGCTTTGGGAAGAATGTGATTGCAACCCTAATGTTTGACTTTGAGGGGTTTAAGACTCCAGTGGAGGAAGTAAGCGCAGATGTGGTGGGAACAGTAAGAGAACTAGAATTAGAAGTGGAATCTGAAGATGGGGCTGAATTGCTTCCATCTCATGATAAAACTCGAAAGGATGAGTAGTTGTTTCTTATGGATGAGCAAAGAAAGTGGTTTCTTGAGATGAAATTGACTCCTATTGAAGACGCTGTGAAGATTGTTGAAGTGACAGTAAAGGATTTAGCATCTTACATTAACTTTGTTGATAAAGCGGTGGCAGGGTGTGAGAGGGCTGACTCCAATTCTGGAAGAAGTTCTACTTAGCCTAAGCTCAGCCGGAACTTAAACTGGACACCTTATTCAAAAATTAACTCAAAATGGGTCCTACGTCTATGTGTATCACATAAGCTACAAAAGTTTTAGAAGAAAACGTCGGAGAAATCTTTAGGACTAAGGGTTAGGCAAACGGCTCTTAGATATGACACCAAGGCCATGTTCCATAAAAGAAAAAATCAATAAACTGGATTTCATCAAAACTTAAAACATTTGTTCCATGAATGCCCCTGATAAGAGTATGAAAAGACAAGTCACAGACAAGGAGAAAGTGTTTGCAGATCATATATCCAACAAAGGTATCCAGGGTACAAAAAGAACTCCCTAGACTTGACAGTGAAGAAACCAACAATCTAATTAGAAAACAGGCAAAGACTTTGAACAGACACTTCACCAAAGAAAATACATGGCTGACAAACACACAAAAAGATGTTTAACATCCTTAATCATTACAAAAGTGCAAATTAAAGCTCCATTAAGATATCACTATAGGGGTGCCTGGGTGGCGCAGTCGGTTAAGCGTCCGACTTCAGCCAGGTCACGATCTCGCGGTCCGTGAGTTCGAGCCCCGCGTCGGGCTCTGGGCTGATGGCTCGGAGCCTGGAGCCTGTTTCCGATTCTTTGTCTCCCTCTCTCTCTGCCCCTCCCCCGTTCATGCTCTGTCTCTCTCTGTCCCAAAAATAAATAAACGTTGAAAAAAAAAAAATTAAAAAAAAAAAAGATATCACTATACTATTGGAATAGTTAAAATAAAAAACATTAATAATAAAAATATTGATAATACCAAGTGCTGGTGGAATGACTGTATCTTTCATATATTTCTGGTAAAGCTACTAGAAAATTTGGCATTTGCTTACTAAGTTAAACATCAAATGACCAGATGACCCAGAAGTCATACTTTTGGGTATTTATCCTAGAGAAATGAAAAATTTTGCTCACACAAAAATCTATATGCCAGGGGCGCCTGGGTGGCGCAGTCGGTTAAGCGTCCGACTTCAGCCAGGTCACGATCTCGCGGTCTGTGAGTTCGAGCCCCGCGTCGGGCTCTGGGCTGATGGCTCAGAGCCTGGAGCCTATTTCCGACTCTGTGTCTCCCTCTCTCTCTGCCCCTCCCCCGTTCATGCTCTGTCTCTCTCTGTCCCAAAAATAAATAAACGTTGAAAAAAAAAAAACAAAACAAAAATCTATATGCCAATGTTTAGAGAAGTTTTATTCATAATAGCCTCAAACTGGAAACAATCCAAATTCACTTGAACAGGTGAATGGGTAAAGAAACTGGTACGTTTCATATCATGGAATACTACTCGGCAAGAAAGAACAAGCTATTCGTTCCTGCAACGACTTGCCTGGAATTCAGAGGTATTATGCTTATTGGGGGGGAAAAGCCAATATCGAGATTTGTAGACTGTGTAATTCCACTTACGTAACATTCTCAAAATGACAAAATCATAGCTCAACTACCAGTGGTTGTGAGAAGTTGAGGAAACGGTATGACTCTTAAGGAGCAACATGAGGGGATTTCTTTGCGGTGATGAAATTGTTTCGTATCCTGAGTGTGGTGATGGTTCATCAAATCTAGATCGATGACAAAATTTCATAAAACCATACATCCAAACATTTTTGAAAGAAAGAGCGTGTTAAAACTGGTGCTATCCAAATAAGATCTGTTCTCAAATAATAGCATCGTCCCAATGTCAATTTCCTGGTTTTTACAATGTAGTCTGATTATGTAAGATGTTATTGGGGAAAGCTGGGTGCAGGGTACCCAAGAGATTTCTCTACTATTTTTGCAACTTCTCATGAATCTTAAATTATTTTAAATAAAAAGTAATAATAAAAATAAATTTTAAAATCTTATTGACGTCTATTCTCTGCCATCTACTTTCCTATTTTCTTTGTCATCATAGATTTGTGCACTTTATATTCTTTCACTGCCCTTTTGGTGAGGTTTGAGAAGTAGTGCTAAACACTTGTGTTCATCCCACCGTTTTTTATTTTTTTTTTTAACGTTTTATTTATTTTTGAGACAGAGAGAGACAGAGCATGAACGGGGGAGGGGCAGAGAGAGAGGGAGACACAGAATCGGAAGCAGGCTACAGGCTCTGAGCCATCAGCCCAGAGCCCGATGCGGGGCTCGAACTCACGGGCGGTGAGATCGTGACCTGAGCCGAAGTCGGACGCTCAACCGACTGAGCCACCCAGGCGCCTCAGCCACCGTTTTTAACCAGCAGCCCCTCTTTTCCGATGTATTTCTTTCTCATTCTTTAAATGGCTGTTCCAGATTGTTCATGGACTACTTTCTCACGATAATTGTGTTTTGAAACGACCATATCTTTACTTTTATTTCTTTAAAAAAAAATCTCTTACTGTTTACTTATATTTGAGAGACAGAAAGAGAGACGGAGTGCAAGCAGAGGAGGGGCAGAGAGAGAAACAGAGACAGAAATCCGAAGGAGGCTCCAGGCTCTGAGCTGTCAGCACAGAGCCCCATATGGGGCTCAAACTCACGAGCCACGAGATCATGACCTGAACCGAAGTTGGATGCTCAACCGACTGAGCCACCCAGGGGTCCCTATACTTTTGTTTCTGTCAAGGATCAGTAATTATGGCCACTGAGCACCCAAACTGGAAAACCAATAAATGAGGTTAAATCAAACTTCCCTCATTTTATGGTCCTCAATACAGCTTCTCACGGAAACACAAAACTGATACAGAAAATTATACACGTAACTGTGTGATTGATGACTTTTCTCAGAGTGAATACACTCATATAATTATTGTTAAATATTACTAGTACCCAGAGGCTCCCCTGGCCTAAGCACACATAACAAGTGCCAGAGCTGGGCTTCAAAATCAATCTCCTGAAGACTAGGGCTTTTTTTCACTTCAGCAATCTTTCTCCAAAATGAGCTATATTTGTATACACCGTAAGACTTCTTCCCAGAGTCAGGGCCCATTTTTTCATTTATACTGAAGACTTTTTTAGGATCAGCAAATGGAATCGGGTAAGTGGCCCTTTGGTCTCCTTGCCAACCTAAAACTTTATAAATTGAAACTACAGTCATTCATTCACTCATTCACTAGCATACTCTATGAGAAGGAGGAAGGATTAAACACAGCCCCTATTCACCAGAGAGTAATTGAAAAAAAACCCCAAAACCACTGACTTTAATATAAAGTAGAATGATATGAGCGTTAAATGAAAATATGGAATCCCCTCCTTTCCTATTTATCCTCCACATGGATGACAAAATAATCTTTCTAAAACACTGATTGAATCATACCCTCCTCCCAGAGACCTTTACTCTCTTCCCATCACATACTGCCTCCTGGATAAATTCCACATTCCTTTGTCTGGCATCCAACTCCTACAGAATTCCAGTGGTAGCGTTCCTTACTCTCTTCCTCGTCCCCAATAGCGTTGAAGCCAGAAATACCTGGATTTGAACGGCAGATCTATCCTTTCCTAAATGTCTGGCCTTGAGCATATGATTTAACGATTCTCAATTTCAGTGTCCATATTTATAAACTAGAGATAAACTTTCTTCCCAGAGTCTATAAAGTAACAGGAGATCATCTGTACAATGTACTTTGCTTATGTGTTTAGCACATACTGAGCACTTTGTGAGCGGTAAGTACGCTGCATTTCCTGAACCGAACGCTGAGCTGCTTATAATTCCCAAACTCAATGTTCTCCAACCGTTTCTTCTGTGTGGGATAGTCTCAGCCTCTGCCTCTCATCCTTTTCTGTTTGGTTAATTTGTACCTAACACAGCAACCCTTGGGTTTTGGTGTCCCCAGTGAGGGGGCTCCATGGAGATGCTCCATATTTAAGAGAAAGAGGAAAGTTTAGTAAGATCTGGAGCCCAGAACTGGAGCTCGTGATGTTTCTGCTGAGGATTCTATTCTGTGTGAGCTCTGAAAATACCAGATAATAGATTTTTTTTTTTTTAAGGTAGATGTGGATATACACCCACATCTGGAAAGAGAAAGGCACAGGGCTCTCCGATGCAAGGAATTAAGCTGGTATTTGTATTTGTATTATGGTGATTGGCTTTACCTTCTCGTTTTGCATAATCTCTTTTTCAATGGTGAGGAGTGTAATTTCCCTTCAGTTCATAGAATAGTACTTGGAGAGGACAGAGAGGAAGTCTCTGCATTTTGTGAAAGAGAAAATTACCGGCACCCCTTTTGTTCCCTTAGGCAGGATTTGGATGGATTACTCATACTTAAAAAGGAAGGCGGCTTTTAACCTTAAAGAAAGAAAGAAAGAAAGAAAGAAAGAAAGAAAGAAAGAAGAGAAAAAAGAAAAAGAAAACTCCTTGCATTAACACAGTGCATTGACATGTTACTAAATCTAAGGAATTTTGAAGGATAAATTCCCAGACTTTATCCAAAACATGAAACAAATTCTTCAAACACAAGCTGCCAAGCTCATCAACTTGTTCAGATCCCTGCAACTTTGGTCTCACCAAACTGCTCGCTTAGCTCCTTGATTGGCTGCTTAACCCTTCCAGGCTGACTGGGGTGGTGGGCAGGGGGAGCCTGGAGGGGGGGCTGATCAACAAGCTCAGAGCATTGGCCCCTCTTGGAAGATCAGACTTCTGGAATCGATTTGGGTCCAGAATTGCATTACCCAAGGAATGTGGAGTATGCACAGTCCTTGATGGCTCGTGAACCACACTTCCTGAAGCTGGCCACCAGCCAGAGCTAAGGCCATCAGCATCTTAAAAATGAATTCTTTATGAGACAAAGAACAATCTGCCCAATTTCTGAAATCACTGACATGGAAAGCTTGTCTGTAGGTAACCTAAAACTTGGTCGACATTTAGACTCCTTTGTTATTTCTAGTATACGGGGAATCCAATGTCATTCCAAAATGTCCTTTCCTTTCTATACGCAGGCTTGGTAAGGCACTGAATAGCCTGGGATTGCATCTTGCTGAAACTTAACTGCTCTACCAAGAAGTCCGTTTCTGTGCCAATAATATTGTTCACTGACTGCTCGAAAGACAGGGCAGGCAGCACTGAAGTCAATGAGGAAAGATAAAGAGGAGTAATGATTCTGTCTCTCCAAGAACCAAAAGTCTAGTGGGAAAGATGAGACAAATATCCCTGAAGGATGCTTCAAAATCCAAATAAAGCAGTAGTTTGGAGAGGCATCCTGCGGAGTCATCAAAGGAAAGGGTGGGTTATGAAGACATGACTAAACTCAAGAACATTCCAGCTGCTGAGAAAAGATGAGGCTTCCGGCTCAGAAGCAGGAGTCAGCAACAGTAGGTGTGGGCTTGCCTGGCCAGAGTGGAGAAATCCTAGCCTGAGAATATGGTGGGATTAACATAGGGTAGGAAGAGGACAGGGTGGTAGTCAGAGAGCGTGTTGAAGCTCAACTTTGCTTTATTTTTGTACGTGGATTATAATTATCTTGGGGTTATTTTCTTACTCTCTACTTAGGCAAGGCGCATTTTCGCCCGATAGCGTTCAGATTATCTTCTTGCTTCAGATCAGCTGATATCATTTCTACCTCTTGTTTTAATCACTTCCTTCAGAGTCAAAATAACTGCCCCTGAAAATGTGCTGTTGGCCCATAAACATCACTTCTGGCTCCCAAATTCTGCACTGCCATCTAGGTCGCCACACAGAGTAGCTCCACTTTATCCAAAGAGGGAAGTACCTCTTTTGATTCGGGTGGTGCATGCGTGGGCCTTCTGTTCCAGTAATCGAGTAATTAATTATCCAGCACTCTGCAAGCAAATCTGACGAAGTTATTCCCCCACTACCAAATCTCGGCAACTTAGATAGTAATGATAATGACACTTCACCATCAGTGTACATTTTCACACGTATTTTCTATCGAATCCCCTTTTCTACTTATGAAGAGAGCCAAGAAACATCTACGTCTTATATTCTTAGCGTCAGAATTGCCCACCTAATCGGCCAATTCCTCATCGTATCAATAATAAAAAGTAACATTTGCAAAATGTATTGAGAGTCTAGGGAGGCCAATATTTCCAAGTAACCCCCTAATATTGATGGGTTTACCCATCAATTACATGGAACCTAGAGCTAGCCTGAGGGAATCATTCCAAATTGAATGCATTTTTCATGAGTTTTTTTTTCTTAATTTCTGCTTCCTAAAATAACGCAAGGAGTGTCATTTTTTATCCTGTTTCTGAACAGACGTTTGCCAATAAAATTAAATTCACGCGAGTATAAATTCGTTGAAGACACAGAAAATGTCTAGCATAGTCCTTTGGTGAACAAATTAGGGAATAAGTGAATGAATGTACGACTTTTTTAAAGAAGCTCTTTTCGTTAGTCGGGGACGGGCCCAAGAATATGAAATGGCTGAAGACGGTAATAAATAAAACTGATTAAATCACTCGGTGTATCGTAAGGTGGTGATAACAAGACCGTTGTAGAAAATCAATTGTTTGCGTGGTCAGAAATCAAGGTGATTGTACTTGTTATAGTCATGGACTACTGCAAAGTGATCTAACTTTCCACTGAGCAGTACGTTCCAGGGCTTTCAAAGACCTCAACAATTCCTACCATGTCTCCCCAGCAAGGAGAGCCCCTTAAAGATCATCTGATACTATCCGTGTGTTTACATGGAAACAACAAAAGTCCAAGGAAGGACTATAACTTGACCAATGTCACACGTTTGCAGCAGAGCATGAAGGGTCTCCTTCTTCCAACCCAGCTAATGGTCCCTCTACTGCACCATGGCTCCATGCTATGAACGCACCGGAAGGAAGAACAGCTAGGCCAAGGGCAACTGATGAACCCAGATGCTAGACCCAGAAGGGCTATCTATGTAGGAAAGGCCAAGCTGGCTATAAGTATTCAGAAGCAACTGAGCACTTCCTGAGGGATGTTATCGTAGGGTAGAAGAGCCAGGAGACTACGGTCCAGGTGAAATAAAATACAAGAAGAGCTTTGTTGGGAAAAGCTGGAGAGAGAACATGGCTGACGTTGGGTCAGTAGCCCCAACTGCTGTAAGGATCTAACCAATTGCAACAACGCCAGAAGAATTTGAGTTTCTTCTGCAGTTGGCTGAGCCAAGGATAAAGTGGCTGATGAGCTCTTCATAGCAAACATTACTAAGGGAGACGCCATCATTTCAAGTGATGCCAGAGCAAAAATAAAACCGAGGACCGCAAAGAAATGACAGGGTGCTCGGATCCAAGCAGAACAAAGGGGCAGAGACTTGCCAGGAGTTGTTTTAAAAGAAAAATATCTTCACCCTAATGTCAAGGATAGAAAAATCACAAAGAAGGGAGAGGAGATTGTGTTAAGATTTATCTTGACACCTTACCATGGCAGATAAAGGCAAGGTGGCAAAACGTGCTGTGGCAGAAGGGGATTAAACAGTTTCCACAGCATGAAAAAATGGGGCTGAGGCGGAATGTGAGGGGAAGGTTTTCGATCTCGGGCCGGAGCTGGGGAGATAGAATGTCTCCATATCCCATGAGGAGGAAGCAGCATTCCAACGGGTGGGGTCAGCAGACCGGCCGACCAAGAGCTGCTCAGTGTGGTCACCTCGCCTAGACTCCTGGATGGAAAAATTGCAATTCAGATTATGCCGATGGGCATGGCCGCACAACACAATAAGCCAAGGGAACGACAGGAGCCTCCTTCAGAAGTTGAAATCAACTAAGTCACCAGGATGGGCCCTCCCACAGCCATGGATTTGGTGAGGGTTGAAAAATGGTGGTCATTCTGGAGCCAAGGCTGACCAGTCTGGCTGAAATGGTTCAGCAACAGTGTGGTTGCCATGTGTGTGGACGCAGCTTAGATTCATTATCCAGATGTTTGGGCTACATCAGATCAAATATTTGGAGAATTAGAAAAATCAAAATAATTGACAATATTATTTTTTCTTTGAGTTTCTGCCAAATGCTTTGGCATCACTGTCTTCACAGTCAAGGGGGAAAAAGTATGAAGAATGTAAATATCTAGAAAAAAATCACAAAAGTTTCTTTCTTTCTTTCTTTCTCTCTTTCTTTTTTTTTAAACTTGATGTTATACCATGAGCTAAAGTTATGGCTATCTGTTCACGGGTAAAATGAAGTGTTGTACTTAAGGCATTACACAAGAAAACTCCTCTTAATCCAACCTTATCTATCTGATTTATTAGAAACAGGCATATTGAAGCCAATGAGTATACACATGATTCAGAAGGAAAGATCCTAGCTTTATTCTTTGTGTGGGAAGTGGTGCAGAACTTAGGATTTGAAGTCAAGTGGACTTCAAAAGACAGTGCTCTTGTGCATCCAAAGACAAGTTGCTTAACTTCCCTGAACCACGGTGTGCCCATCTTTTAAAAATGAGGTGAAAATAGCAGAACTTTATAAGATTATTATGAACGGTAACTGAGATCACACATATAGAGCATATAATACGGTGCCTTGGACACAGCAGGTGCTCAGTAAATGTTAGTTATGACATAAACAAGGTTGGACTGGATTGAGGAAGGGGACTAAGACATCCAGATGGCGTTTGTTTGTTTGTTTGTTTGTTTGTTTTAACTCTGGAGTATTATGCAGGAGATGCTTCCATTTCATAGAGCACTGAGATACACAACCTGTAAGAATCACACCAATTCTAAATTTCCAAGTGTCAATTAGTTCCTCATTAGGGAGCTGAAGTTATCATTCACCCTTTTTTATCAGTTGCCCAATTATCATTAATTTGTTAAGAGAGGCACCCAGCAGGTGCTGAACCAACCATTGCAGCCATGACAGTGAAGGAGAACAGACTGAGGAAGAGTGGTCACTGCATACGGGTCAGCAAATGCACAAATCAAGACCCACGACGTCATCATCTCATGCATACACATAAAATAATGCCTCTGTGCTTGGAAGTTTGCATGCATTACCTCACTTAAATCTCATAACGCTGCAATACATACATTATCCCCATTTCACAGAAAATGAGCTTTAGGTTTGAAGAGATTTTTAAAATTTACCTGAGGTTATACCTAGGTAGGAAGTGGCATAAACTCAGACTATCAGACCTATGTTTAGTCATTCCACTACCCACCTATCATGCTTCCTCCTCTGGTCTTTTAATAAATGCCACACTGCTTTTTTATTCTTTTTTTTTTTTTAATTAATCTGTGCGGTATTACAAATTGTCTTTGTAAAGTGGAAAATCAGCAGGTACTCTGAATGAAGCAACGGACTGGAAAAGTAGGTTCTGGTCATAAGTTCGGCACTAAATAGTGGGCAAGTTATTTAAAATCTCTGGCCCTGTGTGTTCTCTGCTTTATCATACAGTTCCAGTGCTTTACCTCTAAAATTAATTTCATCCTCACAAACTGACCTGGACTGAGAATTGTTTTCCTGGAGTAAAAGCATGCATTTTCCCGACCATCATAAAATGTGTAGAGGACAAGTCTTACGTATTGACCCAGAAGGAACAATAAAAGAAGCATTGTCTCATTTAAATCTCCAAGACTTGGCATGTTCTTTTCTCCTTGACACCTTTGCTTCTGAGTCCAGTACTCTGCACCTGCAAAGAAAATGTCTCTTCTCTTATACCCTTTTGTCTCTACCCAGTCTCACTGCGTAGCCCAGTACAGCTAAACGAGCAAATTCCGTAACAAAATTCATCTGCTTTGTCTGTTCAAAACTGAGGACTCACTCTGACACCAAAGACGTTATTAAGTTGCTGACTACCCTGGGGCGCCTGGGTGGCGCAGTCGGTTAAGCGTCCGACTTCAGCCAGGTCACGATCTCGCGGTCCGTGAGTTCGAGCCCCGCGTCGGGCTCTGGGCAGATGGCTCAGAGCCTGGAGCCTGTTTCCGATTCTGTGTCTCCCTCTCTCTGTGCCCCTCGCCCGTTCATGCTCTGTCTCTCTCTGTCCCCAAAATAAATAAACGTTGAAAAAAAAATTAAAAAAAAAAAAAAGCTGCTGACTACCCTACCCAGGAGTGCTGTCCTTGACATTCCCGTTAACCATAGCAAAATACTTCTCGTGGTGACCAAATCATTTGAAACTATTGAGGAGAAAATAAACTCATTTCCAAAACGAGTCATGGGAGGAGGAAGGGGGTTCTCCTACTCAACAATTATTGATGTTCTCTTCCCATGAAAATATTCTTTTATTCGTAGTCCTTTCAGGAAGTATTAACCTCCAAACGTTAGGAATGGAACACGGGTGGACAAAGTGACACCAGCCCAGTGGCATTATTTCCATTTTCGCCAATACCACCGGATGGTTTCTTGGCTTATAAAAGTCATGGCTTTCAAATACCCCCGGTGGAAAATTCTCCACATCTGATGTTTGAATACCCATTAATGGTGAGAAGTGGCACCTGCCTGGCCTTGTTGGTAGGTGAAAGTTGATGAAAAGGCTCACCTCTCACACTGTCGATGCAAAAACAAAACAAAAAACAAAAATCACATTCATTCTCAGTACAAGGCACGTCTCTGAGTCTGGGGACCACGGGGAAGGTCGAAAGATCCCACAGTTTTTCCAAGTTTTGATAATATCAAATGACTTCCCCAACGGGTGCTCAAAGAAGAAAAGGGGAATAGACATGCCACAGATACTACCTAGACTCAATCTGAAAGCCTATATTTCAAACACTGGCTTGAGAAGCTTCCTCACTTTTTTCTTTCTTAGCTGCATCGATCACTTGCTTTGTGCCAGGCGATACAAAGAGAGCGAATGCTATTGTTCACAGAGTGCTGAAGGAGACGGTGAGGTAAGCGGACAATTCTAATTTAGAGCTGAGTGTTTTCCTCACCACAGCCCAACACTCCCCCAGAGAGCTGGACGCATTCTAACTTGAGGAATCTGCTCACGCCGACGCCTTGAACAGTTAGACCTGCGACTGGAAACCGCAAGATGAAGGGTGGAACTTTATTCAGACATCTCTGTGACAGCCACTCAAGCCGTCGGAGGCCCACGGAAGAAGGCTGGAGCTGTGCTGGAGGGTCCACTGCCAAAGCTTCTGGCTGACTCCATCTGTGCCACCAGCATTAACATCCCACCTCCTCAGCATCTGGGGGCAGAACTCAACGCTGCCATTTTCACACTCGGAGCCAGCCAGAAGCAGAACCTGCTTGTGTCACCGACAACATCGTCCTCTTTTAGCCCTCTTCCCTCGGTCAGTCTGCTGTATCTTTCCGCCAGCTCCCCTCAGTGGGGATCACAGGGTGCTTGGAAAACGAGACAGGAAGTGAACTCTCGCGTCATGGAGCCCATCCACAAGAGATGAGTAGTTTGTGGGGAAATATCAGGGGTTCTGAGTGTTCTCATCCCATCCTCGCCTGTCTTCTTATGTCTCATCTTGCCAGCCCATACGTTTGGTTCCTCCCCACCCTTCGCCCTGATCAAGAAAAGCCTCAAGAAGCCAGCTGTTCTGCTCTCCTCCCGAGGACAGTTCAGCCTTCCCCTCCCTAATCCAGTGGCCCTTCAGTCAGGAAACCACCACGTGGCTTCCTTCTGTCCCACTGGAAGTCTCCCCTTCCCAGTTTCCTCCTAAGACGATCACCTCAGCTCCATGAAGGGCTGCTCCAGACACTTGCGAAAGTTTGAACACTGACTGAGAGGACGCAACAGGCAAGAATATTCTCTCTTCGACAGACAACCAAAGAGAAGATGCCTCCCAGTTTCCAAGTAGACAAAATGTTGTTCCGCCTCACGGTAAGATGCTCTCCTACTTTACCATGTATACAATTTCTATGACCGTTGCCAAAAGAGCTCAAGTTTTCCATCTATTTCAAATGCTGATTTTTAAAACATTTCTGGACATAAAGGAAAAACTCAACAGCGATCCTACTTTTCAGAGGTAATCAATAATTGCTACGATTCTGTTTTCTTCCCCTTGGTAGCTTGTCCTCGTACTGAGGACAAAGAGAAATCAAGCGCTCCATGTTCCAAAGAAAGCTGAATCAAAGAATTGACTAGAAATGTGGTCTACAGGCCTCCAAGGGAGTGTGTGGCTTTTTTTCCTCCTCTTCCATGGCAAGCCAGTGGAAGAAGTTCTAATGGCATTGAGCGAAGAAGAAAGAAAAAAACAGTCCCTTGAGCTAAAGCCGGGGCAGGAAGGATTGAAGATGAGCACAAAATTGGAAATGAAATTGAAATGCTTAAACAAATTAAATTCAGTGCACGAGACTGCATTAACTAATAACTGAAAGTCTACAGAAGCAGTGTCTGTCCAAGATATTAAGAGGCAAAATAAAGGAAGTTTGAACATCTTCATATGAAGTGCTTTAATGCTTTTGAATATAGAAAAGATTATTTTTGATTTAAAATTTGACTGATATTCAACTTATTTAAATTATACATTCAAAAACCTCATTAAGTCCAAGTTAAAAATCTTATTAGTCATTTACATGTCTGATAAGTTTTAACAATAACTTTTAAGGATCTGTAAATAATGTTTGGTCCCATTTATGAATGTAGTTAATTAGACACTTTAAATATATTAAACTAAATTTGTAGATGTAATGTATTCTAATTCTTTTCTAATATTCAGTTGCATGACTCCACAAAAAAGAACCTTTGTGAGTACTAACTCACTCTTTTATATCTTAAATAATTCTTATAATTTAAAATGTGGTGACCCTAAAATCCTTTTATCTATGGTCCAATACTTTGCATAACATTTCAATGTAAACCCACAAGTGTAAATTCATTACTCAATTATATTGTTTAAATTCGCATTATAAGGCTATTAGTCTAAGAGAAGAATTCTATAAAACATTTTAAATATATAAAATATAAGTGCAGATTATACAATGTGTTATGTTATTTATTATTACTATGAAGTATTATAAAAATACTAATATTATACTTTTTAGTTTTTACATGTTTTTATACTTAACACTTTCCTAGGATTAAAAGATGGACTCGTCCCTCAAGAGAGACCATAACTTGGGGCACCTAAGTGGCACAGTTGTTAAGCCTCTGACTTCGGCTCAGGTCATGATCTGGCGGTCGGTGAGTTCGAGCCCCACCTAGGGCTCCGTGCTGACAGCTCAGAGCCTGGAGCCTGCTTCGGATTCTGTGTCTCCCTCTCTCTCTCTCTGCCCTTCTCTGCTCTCACTCTCTCTCTCCTCTCAAAAATAAATAAACATTAATGGGGCACTCGGGTGGCTCAGTCGGTTAAGCGGCCGACTTGGGCTCAGGTCATGATCTCACGGTTCAATGAGTTTGAGCCCCGCGTCGGGCTCTGTGCCGACAGCTCGGAGCCCGGAGCCTGCTTTGGATTCTGTGTCTCCCTCTCTCTCTGCCCCTCCCCTGCTCATGCTCTGTGTCTCTCAAAAATAACTAAACATTAAAAAAAATGTTTAAAAGTACACTAATATTGAATAATATCTGGAATAGAGAACAAATGCAATAAAGCAAGAAAAAGAAATGAGGTATACATTTTCAACATTCATATGTGGCACTTTGCCTAAATAGAAAATTCAATAGATAAAGGAAGAAATAACATAAATTCTACACAAGTTTTTTTTTTTTAAATGGAAGCACTGGAAATACCCTCCAACACATTGCAAGAGGCCAGCATTACTCTGACACCAAAACAAAAGATATTACAGAAAAAGAAAACTACAGTACAATTGATCTCATGAACATGCTGCAAAAATCCTTATGAAAACATCAGGAAACCAAAACAACAGTATATAAAAATTATAACACAGCATGATTAAAAGAGATTTATCTTACCAATGCAAGGCTGGTCCAACATTGAAATATAAATTAGTGAAAATCACTGTGTCAACAGATTCATGGAAAAAAATATGGTAATCTCAATATACATGGAAAACGCATTTAATGAAATGCAATGTTTTTTCTTTTTTTTTTTTTTTTCCAAAGTTTATTTATTTTTGGGACAGGGAGAGACAGAGCATGAACAGGGGAGGGGCAGAGAGAGAGAGAGGGAGACACAGAATGGGAAACAGGCTCCAGGCTCTGAGCCATCAGCCCAGAGCCCGACGCGGGGCTCGAACTCCCGGACCGCGAGATCGTGACCTGAGCTGAAGTCGGACGCTTAACCGACTGCGCCACCCAGGCGCCCCTGCAATGTTTTTTCATGACAAAACTTTTCAAAAAGAAATTTCCTCAGCCTGAAAAGGGGCATCTACCGCAAAAACCTAGGGTTAACATCATCGATAAAAGTGAGACACTAATGGAGAACAAACTGAGGGTTGCTGGAGGGGTTGTGGGAGGGGGGGATGGGCTAAAGGGGTCAGGGGCATTAAGGAATCTACTCCTGCAATCATTGTTGCACTAGATGCTAACTAATTTAGATGTAAATTTAAAAAAATAAAAAATTAAATTAAAAAAAAAAAACAACAGTGAGAGACTAAATTTGGACTAAGTTTGGGAACAAGGCAAGGATGTCTGGTCTCATTACTCCTATTCGACATCATACCGAAAGTCCTACCCAATGCAACAAGGTAAGAAAAGTAAATAAAAGGTATCTCTTGGTAGAAAGAAATACAACTGTCTCTGTTCATAGATGATACCAGAAAAAAAAAAAAAAAAACAACAAAACCTGCTGGAATTGATATGTAAGTTTAGCGAGGTTATAAATTAACATACAAAAATCAACTTTATTTCAACATACTGGTAATGGATACTCGGAAGTTGAATATTTTAAAAGTATTACTTACCACAATACCAAAAACATCAAAAAACAAACGCCATCTAATCCTTAGGGATAAGAGCTTCTCAAAATATGTATTTATTTTGTGCTGAAAACTGAAAAACACTGAAAGAAGCCAAGGAAGATCTAGATAAATAAAGATACTTATCATATTCGTGGATTGGAAGGCTTAATGCTGTTAAGATTTCAATTCTCCCCAGTCATCTATAGATCCGATCCACCCTTACACGTTTCCGGGACATCTTTTCTTTTCATTGGTCAAGGAACATGTATACTGCCGAAATTCTTAATTTTTTTTTTTTTGAGTTACATCCCCTTCAAGATAAGGGTTAAAAAATTTAAACCAGAAAAGGTATATGGAGGCTACTCTTACTGCAAGAAAACATGAACAAGAAGAAAGAGACCTGTATGGTTCATATTATTAAGGAATGTCAGAGCCCTTAGAGATTGACTTGCCCAGTTACCTTCGTATTATAAATATGGGCACTGAGGCTGAGAGCTGACTAAAAGTTATACAGCCTCAACATCTGTGGCCAAGTCTAAAAAAAGATGACGTTTCCTGACTGCCTATCCAATGACTTTTCCAACAACAAAAATCCGTTCTCCCTGCCTAGAATACCCTGAAGCCTAGAACCATGACTCATCCTGCAACACTTGCATTCAGTAGAAAAGCAATTAAAAACTCTACTAAATTGAGGTCAAAGAAATGTTCGATGAATTTGTCTTTGCTGAGTGATTTGTACTTGCCTATTCTCAGACTGGGTCAATGGAATTCATCAGAAGTATGTCTGGCCCAGGATGATCTGGAACCAGGAAATGATCTGGGATCAAGAAAGTGCCTTCCATTTCTAACGATAATGGATGAAAGAGGGAAAAAAAATAATTGAAAATCATTGCTACTAAAGCGTATGTCAGAGAAAATCAATTTGAGCTTTTCTCATTAGTTAAGACTCAAAGCTAAGATTAAAAAAAAACAACAAATGAAGCATCCTGTTTCTAATTCAGAGAATTATTGGGGAGGGACACGTCATCTATGACCCTCACACTTACTGAAGAGTGCCAATTCGGAGGACGAGCCCCACCACAAACCAGCATCCCTCTCAAGCTCTGTAAATATGAAGAGAGACCTCACTAAAAGTTGTTTGGTGCCATCGCAGGGCTTGGGAAGAGGAGCTCGTCTCTGCCTCATCTTAGAAGCACTGCTTTCCCTAACCCAAAAGAGAATGACTTTGTGAAGTTTGAGGGTGTCGGCAACCTGGGGAGACCGGTATTGCATTCCGTGGCTGAACATCTGCTTCACCAGAAGACGTCCACTGGGCTGCTGGATGCAGTAGAAACAAAACCTGGGGAGATACGGCCTAGCAAGAGACTACCAGTGATGAACGGGGAGAGCATGGTCATCCTTTGTTCCTAGTTTGGAGGGATTCAGAAAATAATCCCGTACATGCCCACACTCTAAGTACAGGCCACAGGGAGCAGAAGAGGTTAAGAGCTACAATCTCCCTACCACTGACACAGCAGGTTGAGAATGGCACTTCAGAGAAGTCAAGCATCATAAACCACCTCCTGGGAGTCAGCAGAAAGATGAGGCCAAATTTTCTAACACATCACCAATGACTAGGAAAGCTTCCCTTGGGGGTGGGGGTGGAGGGGGTTTCCTCATCAGCAAGGCATGTGAGAGCAACCATCCATGTAGTTAGAGTTCATGGACAATGAGCTAGAGCAGCCACCATGACTATCTCAGGGCAAGACTGCAACATTGCCCAGTCAGAAAGGACAATTGCTCTCTTTTTCTCTTTCTCCTGCCCAAACACCTGAGAAACCACTGCCAGGAAAGGGTAGAGAGAAAGGGTAAAGCTACCCGGAAGCCAGGCCATACAAGCCTCACCCTCACTCCAAGATGGTCAATCTCCAGCAGTGGGTGGAAGGAATATAATATGAAAGGGAATGTACTGAAAATGCCGGATCTCAAAAACTGATACCAAATTTTTTTTTTAAATTTTTTTTTTTCAACGTTTATTTATTTTTGGGACAGAGAGAGACAGAGCACGAACGGGGGAGGGGCAGAGAGAGAGGGAGACACAGAATCGGAAACAGGCTCCAGGCTCCGAGCCATCAGCCCAGAGCCCGACGCGGGGCTCGAACTCACGGACCGCGAGATCGTGACCTGGCTGAAGTCGGACGCTTAACCGACTGCGCCACCCAGGCGCCCCCCAAATTTTTTAAATAACCGAAAGCGGTAGAGGTTATAGAACCAGGCCAAGATACCATGACGTGGGCCACTCTCCAGGATGAAAAATAAATTCAACACGACACAATGAAGAGTGATAGGAAAATTAAATCCTTTTAAACTTACATGCCCAACAAAATGCAAGTCATGAATAAATTGCTTATGTATATTAATGCAGCCCCAAAAGATTATACATTTTAACCTTCCCTATACTCTCCATCTACTTGGTTCTTAAATCAAAAATTGAGCAGGGAAAAAAAGTAGGTCTCTCAACCTCCCTCATTGATCACAGCTCTGGCTGACCTCATATAAAACTTTTCATCCTGCTTCCAATCATGCGAGTTTTGTGCCTTTGACTCATCTTTCCATTTACAACCTTATTTAGCCCTTAGAACCAGCATTTGGCACAACTTCCCTGGATATGACCTTTTGATTCTCTCTTCAACTATGATTCATATTTTCCCTCCAGCTCCAGAGCCATCAATCATCTTGGGTCAACATCTCACCTGATTTGGCTTCACATCCGGGCTCACAGGCTATAGGGCCACTCCAGGCTACCAAAGCCCCCATCAGTTTTGATTTAGACCAGGTCCTTAGCCCTCTTTATGTATGCCAGAACATAAAGAGGGCTCTTTCACCAGAGAGACAGACCTCTTGTGTTTGGTTTTCTTGGTTTTTTTTCCCTTCAGATCTTAAGTTATTGTTTGATGCTGTCTCCAGTGCCCAGATATTCCTGTATCTAAGCAGTCATTGGTCAAAGGGTATCAGACGGGGTCAGTCTCATTAGGATCAAGCTCTGTCCAACATTGATAGCTAATCAGAAACGCGCTCTGGTAGAAACCCTCAGTTCCACAGCTAATCAGAAAAGTCATTCAAATTGTGGATTTATTTGGGAACTTAGGAAAAAGTACTATAAATATTAATTTTAACTAAAAGCAAATAGAAACATAACCTTATTTAAAAACCTTATAAGAATGGTAATTTTCCTTGGAGTATGGGTCTGCTAATCAGAGTTCTGCTTAGGTTTCTTTGCATAAATAACACACTATGCCTACATGGGGGCAAGAGATACATGAGAAATCTCTGTACCTTCCCCTCGATATTGCTGTGAACCTGAGACTCCTCTAAAAAAGATAGTCTTAATTTTTTAAGAGTGTATTATTTATGTAATAAATAGTTGGAATCATACAGTTATGCAGACTTTTCAAATTGGCTTCTTTTACTTATTAATTTGCATTTAAGTTTCCTCGAGTGTCTTCGTGGCCTGATACCTCATTTGTTTATAGCCCTGAAAAATATTCCATTGTCAGGATATAACACATTTTACTTATCCATTCACCTACTGAAAGGCATTTTAGTGACTTCCAAGTTTTGGTAGTTACAAAAAAGCTACTATAAACATCCAAGGGCAGGTTTTTGAACAGACATAAGCTTTTCCGCTCCTTTTGGTTAAATACCAAGAAGCACAACTGCTAAATCATATGGTAAAAGCATGTTCAGTTTTGTAAGAAACTGCTGTACCATTCTGTATTCCTACCAGTGATCAATGAGAGTTCCCGTTGCTCCACATCCTTACTAGCGTTTCATGCTGTCGGTCTTGCGGATTATGGCCATTCTGTGTGTAGTGCTATCTTATCTTTGTTTTAACGTGAATTTCCCTCATGACCTATGATGTGGAGAAACTTCTCATATGGTTATTCGCCATCTGTATATCTTCCTCACTGAGGTGTCTGTTAAGGTTTGGCCCATTTTTAAATCAACTTGTTGTGTTTTTCTTTTTTATTGTTGAGTTTCGTGTACTTCCCGCAATATGTCCTTTCAGAAAAATTTCTCTTAGTCTGTGGCTTATCTTCTCATTCTCTTGACATTGTCTCTCACAGAGCAGAAGTTTTTCATTTTGATCAAGTTCTGCTTATCAATCATTTCCTTCATCAACTGCACCTTTGGTGTTGTACTTAAAAAGTCATTGCCACAGCCAAAGTTATCTCGGTTCTCACATATTTGATCTTCTAGAGGTTTTTAGAGTTTTGCAATTTACACTTAGGTCTGTGACCCATCTTGAGTTAATTTTTGTGAAGGGTGTAAGGTCTGTGTCTAGAATTGTTTTCTCCATGTGAATATGCTGCTGTTCCCACCCCATTTGTTGAAAAGACAATCTTTGCTTCATTGTAATGCCTCTGCTCCTTTGTCAAAGTTCAGTTGACCATATTTATGTGAGTCTATTCTTGGGCTCTTTATTCTTTATTCATTGATCTATTTATTTATTTACTTGTCATACCCTACTATCCTGAATACTGTAGCTTTATAGCACGTCTTCAGGTCAGGTAATGTCAGTCCTCCAACTTTGTTCTTCTCCTTAAATATTGGGTTAGCTATTTGGAGCTTCTTGTCTCTCCACATAAACATCAGAATCAGCTTGTGGATATCCACAAAATAACTGCTGGGACTTTTATCAGGACTGTAATCTCCAGATCAAGGCGGGAAGAACTGGCATCGTCCCAATACTGAATCTTCCTATCCATAAACAGGAAATATCTCTGCATTTGTTCAGTTCTTTGATTTCATTTACCTGAGCTTTGGAGTTTTGCTCATGTAGATCTTATACATACTTTATTATATTTATAGCTAAGTCTTTCATTTCGGATGGGGGTGCTGATGTGGATGGTGCTTTTAATTTCAAAATCCACGTGTTCATTGCTGGCATATAGGAAAGTGACAGACTTCTGTATATTGACCTTGTTTCCTACAACTTGGCTATAATCACTTGTTGGTTGCAGGAGTTTTTGTTAATTCTTTCAGATTTTCTATGTAGATAATGATGCCATCTGCAAACCAAGGCAGCTTTATTTCCCATTTCCCAATCTGTATACCTTTTATTTCTTTTTCTTCTCTACTGCATGGGCTAGAACTTCCAGTATGATGTTGCAAAGGAGTGGTGAGAGGGGACACCCTTGCCTTGTACCTGATCTTAGTGGGAAAGCTTCAAGTTTCTCGTCATTAAGTGTGATATTAGGAGCATCTGGGTGGCTCAGTCAGTCTAGCATTGACTCTGGACTTCGGCTCAGGTCATGATCCCAGGGTCGCGGGATCGGGCCCCGCATTGGGCTCTGCCTGACTGTGGAGTCTGCTTGAGATTCTCTCTCTCCCTCTGCCCTTCTCCCCTGCTGGCATGTGCGTTCTCTCTCTCTCTCTTTAAAAAAAAAAAAACTGTGGTATTAGCTCTAGATATCTTGTGGATGGCCTTTTTTGAAAAGTTCATTTATTTTTATTTTGAGAGAGACAGGCAGAGAGAAAGGGTGAGGGAGAATCTCCAGCAGGCTCCATGCTGTCAGTGCAGATTTCTATGCAGATCTTGATCTCACAAACTGCGAAGATCCTGACCTGAGCCAAAATCAAGAGTCAGATGCTTAACCGACTGAGCCACCCAGATGCCCCATTTTTGTAGATAGTCTTAATAAGTTGAGTTGTTTGTAAAGAAAGCTAAGGGCAGAACTGTAAATTTTTAGATGTTTTTGTCAAAATTGCTGTAGCTGTTTCGCCCATATCGAATCAATAGCAATCTTTTGTTTTCAACATTTACTTATTTTTGAGACAGAAAGAGACAGAGCACCAGCAGGGGAGAGGCAGAGAGACAGGGAGACAGAAGCAGAAGCAGGCTCCAGGCCATGAGCTGTCAGCACAGAGCCCCACACAGGGCTCGAACTCACGAACCGTGAGATCATGACCTGAGCCGAAGTCGGGCACTCAAACGACTGAGCCACCCAGGCGCCTCTAATCAATAGCAATCTTTTAAAATAATCCATCTTCACTGAGTTTTTTGACAACATTTCAACTTCATTTCAACTGGGTTTTCAAATAACACTTTTTCACATTTATGGTCCATTGCCTTAAATAATATCAAATTAACTTTTATGATTATAATTCCAAGTATAACTGGAATAAACAGATTTAGGATAAACTCAACTAACTCAATGAACACATAATTTTTCTGAGTACAATTTCATAGTTTTAGTAGAAAGCAGACTACTAGTTATGAGTATTCATGGTGCTTTGGGCATCAGTCAGAGGGAAGGAGGAACATTCATTAACCCAACAAGTCAATTAAGCACAGGCATGTTAAAAGAGCTCTCATTACACAGAATAACAATAATGATCATTTACAAATTTCTTTATACTGCGTAACATGCTATCCCATGCATTGCGGGGCATACATATGTACTACTCATGGGAAACCCTTCTTCCAAATGTTTACTAAATGTAATAAACTATACTCAACCAAATCATGAAGAGTTGTTTTATAGTTATTTCTCAATTTTTTTCTTCCTTCTAATTTTATTAGGATTGGCGTGTCCTTAAAACTTTGATCTTTCTACAATTTCCTGGTAATCTTCCTCATTTCAAAAACTGAGACCACTTAAGGTTTCTAGTAAATATAAGGAAATGAGAAGAATTGAAATGGCAAAAAAAAAAAAAAGGTGGTGTTGTATCAAGAATTAAGATACGTATAAGGAATTGCGTATTTAACTTCTTAAAATCAGGGAAGCCTTCGTGAGAGTGATCTCTTTATACTGAACTTTGACTAAAATAATGATTATGATTTCAACAGCTAGGGAGACGGTGGGAAGGAAAGGCAGTTCTTGGAGCGTGAATGGTATAAACAGCATATAGGAAGGTATAGCATGTTGTTTTAAAATGTAGGGTATTGCGAGGGCAAGGAAGAGAGAAAACGCAGAGAGATGGTTTAGAATCATGCTGCAGAGGGACAACTCCAATAGTCTAGGAAGGAAATAGTGAGAACCCAAAAGGCCCATTCCTGAGAGACAGATGAGTAACTCTCTCCAGAAGCCATTGACGTGGATTTTATTGGGTTTAGATTTTCTGAAGCAAACTGAGAAAGATTTATCTTTTCTGAGTCTGGTGGTTTTAAGTTTTTGAAACCAAAGCCTCAAAGACAGGAAAACAGAATCATCAGGCAGATGGGGCCACCCATGCAAAGGCGTGAAGTCTCCAGACAGGTCATTTATTCTGGTCATGTTTTGGGCACAAGACAATTGCTTGGGATGAAAACTAGGGATTCCACAGCAAATGAAATGCAATATAGATATTATTGTTAAGGGAAGTTTGTTGTTCCAGTGATCAAGCTTTCCAATAATTAGAGTGGTGGTCAAGTGGTGTTATTCGGGGTTGCTTTGGCATAATTTCTCAGTAGACTACGTAGATGAAATATGCTTCTCTTCACAGGATATTTTAGAATTTGGTTTACTATAAAATATGAGCTCTAAAGTTAATAAACAGGGTGGCATTTGGTGCCAAGGATTAAATATTTACTGGTAAAATATACAGTGATGAAAAGGATTTTCAAACAGGCGATAAATCATATGGTCTGAGCTCTATATTAAATATTATTTTTACCGGGGAAAACATAAAACGTAGACCAAGGGAAAAAGTTAACCCATTGTTGTATTTCCCTGGGGCTGAACTTGTGAGGATCCCCAGATATTCCTTTAAAAAACCATGTAGATGGCAGAGATTTGATTTAATCTTTGAAAGGACTCATTTATTTGGTGATGTAACGAATGCTAACCCCCCATCCTTCACTCAGCCATGGTTGATTCTTTCACACTCTCCCATCGAGCCCTCCCTATTCCATCCATCTCGTCTACCTGTGGGAGTCCTATTGCCCAATGGTGAAGAGCAAAGGCCCTATGGCTAGTCCGTCTAGGTTCAAATTCTGACCGCCAATTCCTAGCTATGTTACTGAAACACTGTGTTTTTCAATTTACTCACTCATCCACAAAATGAGTAGATTAATATGCCACAGCCTAGGCTTCTATACAGATTAAGTGAGTATATACAGATGATACAGATATAGATATATAGATATGACTTTAGAACACAGCCCAGAAAATAGTGAGTTGCCCTTCATCCTCCTCTTTAATTATCCAAATATTCACTGTCTTTCAAAATCCAACTTAATACTTGAATGAACTATCTTTGATCAATGCAAACCTTCCCTAGATGTGCATAGCCTCTTAGGCACGTACCTCTTTGTTTTAATAGCTAATTGTTTATTATGCAGTATTTCAAATTGATTCATGATTTTCCTAATACAGCAGTCTCCTAGAGAGAAAGATACGGGCTAACTTTTTTAAAAAGTCTCTTTCAATTGAATGTGTCTCTAGAAGAGGATACTATCAACGGTCTGTGCCCGCAAATTTTGCATCTGGGGAGAGCCTCGTATGTGCATTCTGCTGAAAACTGGACATAGTTCCCTGTCCTCCAACTTGGGTAATGAGGGAGGTGGGGGCAACTGTTAAAAGCGTGCTCCCTGTGTGTTGGCCGGCACTTGGTCTGAATAGATCTGCTCTTGATAAACTGTTATTTAAGATGGATGGATAGATGGATGGATCAACATGAGACCTGAGGGGGGAACAAACAGTCCTGCAGAACAAAAGAGAACAGTTCGCCTCTGGAAATGATTTACCGCACAAAGCAGAAGTAACTTTCAGAAGATTTCTGCTTCACATTATCTGTAAGGCGTAGGGAAAGACTAGAAAGAATGCATTGAGAGGAAAATCCAAGAGGCAAGATGCTGGTTAGGAATACTGAGTCAAGAGAATCTTTGTGGTAGGGAAGCAGAGGGGTGGCGAGAGAGAGACTGAGAGAGGGAAACTGATACTGTGATACTACTCTGCATTTTAATTCTATTTCCTTTAAACTCGGTGTTCATGGAGAGCAGCTCAGTGATTTTCTGCAGTCTGAGACTTATGTTCCTAATTAGACTCATTTATGTAGTAACATTAAAAACACGCAACTGGTGGAAGCAATAGAAAGAAATGGGGAACAGTCGAAGGTCAATGCTTTGCCTGGTAAATAGAGATAATAAGAATGTGAAGACAAAAAATCCTACTCCACACAATCTCAGGATCGTAGGTCATGGGCAAGAACATTTTAGACATGCCCCTGCTTCAGGATAGGGTGGCCTTGTGTGAAGTCACATCCAAAAGACAACTTTCTTGGGGCGCCTGGGTGGCTCAGTCAGTTAAGTGACTCTTGATCTCAGCTCAGGTCTTGATCTCAGAGTCATGAGTTCAAGCCCTGCATTGGACTCTATGCTGGGAGTAAAGCTTACTTTAAAAAAATCTATAGGGGCGCCTGGGTGGCGCAGTCGGTTAAGCGTCCGACTTCAGCCAGGTCACGATCTCGCGGTCCGTGAGTTCGAGCCCCGCGTCAGGCTCTGGGCTGATGGCTCAGAGCCTGGAGCTTGTTTCCGATTCTGTGTCTCCCTCTCTCTCTGCCCCTCCCCCGTTCATGCTCTCTCTGTCCCAAAAATAAATAAATGTTGAAAAAAAATTTTTTTTAAATCTATATCATCTATATCTGTAACTATATCTATATCTGTATTTATCTATATTATCTATCTATCGATAACTTTCTTTATATGTCTCCAGAGAGGGAGATTCTGGCCTTACAAACAGATTCTGCAAAAAGAACAATTCTACCAACCTAACATTCTACAGAGAGCTTTTCCCAATAAGCGAAAGCAAAATACAGATAGGTGGCAAGATCTTTTATTAAAAAAAACCTGGGAGATAAGTCATAAGACCTGAACTTTAGTTCCATCCTTTTCTGCTCATTTGTTCACTGATTCTGTCCAAATCACCAAGCTTCTGAGGCTTGGTTTCCAGAGCCTGAAAAGAATAAGCCTAAGCCTTATCTTCAAAAACAAAAGTGGAAACTACTAGCCATTCACCAGAATTTTATAAAGCATAAAGCACTTTTGGTGTATGTATTACTTCTAAAGATGACAGGTTGGAGGGGCACGTGGGCAGCTCAGTCCGTTGAACATCAGACTTCGGCTCAGGTCATGAACTCATGGTTCGTGAGTTCGAGCCCTGCATCGGGCTCTGTGCTGACAGCTCAGAGCCTGGAGCCTGCTTCAGATTCTGTGTTTCCGTCCCTCTCCGTTCCTCCCCTGCTCACGCCCTTTCTCTCTCTCAAAAAGAAATTAAAAAAATTTTTTGTGAATTTTTTTTTAAAGATGATAGATTGGAATGTTAAATAGTTAAAGACAGGTTTCAAAATGACCAGTGGAAGTTCAAGTGAGGATAGAAATTCTGCAGATATGCTAGGTTGCTTCCCTATCCAGCACAGACCCATTGACCCAATCCAATGCCCCTTGCAAATTAAACTTCTATAAATGTCCAACCTTCCAACTTGTTTCAGAGTTGCCTGGATTCTTTGCTGCATCCTGCATATATATCTACCTATTTCTGTTCGGCCATATCAATACATATCCTAAACAGTTCTCCCCCAAAGGGTATAACCCACGGTCCCATAATGACAACTGAAGTCCACAGAACCCACAGCCGAAGCCAATGACTACAATGGTGGTAAAGACAGTGATACCATGTTGGGGCACCTGGGTGGCTCAGTCGGTTAAGTGTCCAACTTCGGCTCAGGTCATGATCTCACGTTCATGAGTTAGAGTCGCGAGCCCCACGTCAGGCTCTGTGCTGACAGCTCAGAGCCCGGATCCAGCTTCAGATTCTGTATCTCCCTCTCTCTCTCTCTCTATCCCTCTCCTGCTCGTGCTCTGTCTCTCTCCGTCTCTCAGAAATAAACGTTAAAAAACATGTAAAACCATAAGATAGTGACACGATACTGAAGACGGTAACAGAAAGTGATGGAATCGTACCTTGTATTTCCAAAGGGAGGTCACAAAGCTCCCTTTGTGACCTGAGTTTCCAAATCCTCCATGAGGTTCCACTTAAACACACAACAGATGCACACAAAGCCTCAGCAATCGCCAAATTATATTATTTTAACTAGCAAACCAAATCTGAAAGCCTTGGGCAAAAGTTTTCACAAAACGCACTGGGGCAATGCCAGCTTCGATGATGGCAGAAGTTTTGATTAGGAGTTTGCCCACATCTTAAATAAATAAATAGTGACCTCCTTACCACCCAGAATGATTTTTCCTTGAATGGAATTATTACTCAATGGAAAGACAAACACTGAAATTCAAAGCAGAAGTTTTCAAGAGACCGAAGAGGTAAAGGGAGCTGCTCCCAGTTGCTGGCGGTTCCCACACCCACAATGACTTCACCTTACTGTACGTCCTCTTCTCTCAGCCGGGGGTGGACCCCCTACCATTGCTTTGCCTCCTGGTACATTCCTCATCAACCTTTAAATATCTGCTTTAACAAATGAGTGCATATGTAGAGTGACTGACACTTTAAAAAGAACTTTATGGGACGCCTGGGAGGCTCAGTCAGTTAAGCGTGCGACTCTTGATTTCGGCTCAGGTCACGATCTCAAGGTTTGTGTGATCGAGCCCCACATCGGGCTCCATCCTGACAGCGCGGAGCCGGCTTGGGATTTTCTCTCTCCCTCTCTCTCTGCCCCTGCCTTGTTCATGCACATGTGCTCTCTGTCTCAAAACAAATAAAATAAGTAAATAAACTTAAAAAAAAAAAAGAAAGAAAGAAAGAACTTCAGCACATGTGGTCTCCTTGGCACCTTCCGGTAGCCCTCAGAGAGACGCAAGGCAGGCCCAGGCTTCCTCCTGGGGAGAAAGACTCTTCTTCGTCTTCATGTGCAGCTGCCCATCGTGGGACACCTTCTGAGCTCAAGGATGATATCACACGACCAGACTGGATCAAATAAATTACTCTGGTAATGTCACAGTTTGAAGAAACCACCAAGGGGCAGGAAAAACACGGGGGGCTTTTTCAGTCAGGAGTAACACTGCCGGGAAAGTTGACCGACTTCTGGTACCAAAATTCCAGAAGCTTCCCTCCTCCAGTTCTTCCTTATCTTGTGTTTCGATTCTTTCCAAACAATGTTCTTAAGTCCTATGAGATAGTAGGTAGAACACCAAGTTCTCGTGCTGTCTCTGCCATTAGTAACTGTGGATAAATCTCTTCTCCCTCTTTTTAGATTTTTTTAATGTTTATTTATTTATTTTGAGAAAGAGAGAGAGCATGAGCACGAGCTGGAGAGAAGCAGAAAGAGAAGGAGAGAGAGGATCTCCAGCAAGCTCTGCACTCTCAGTGTGCACAGCCGGACGCGGGGCTCAGACTCGCAAACCGTGAGATCGTGACCTGAGCTGAAGTCAGATGCCTAATCGACTGAGCCACCCAGGCGCCCCTCTTCATGTCTCCTAAGGCGAGTTTCAGTATCTACTGAATGGGAATGATACCACTTGCCCTGCTTACCTCAGTCATTGCTAAAGGTGCACACGGGGTGATTTCTGCAGTGAGGTTTCGTGAACTACAAAGCAAATATAAACCATTAGTACTCCCCACTTCCCAGGCAGTAGCAATAGCTTATTTCCCTTGGTGGAAATGATAAAACCTTGTGTTGGACCCAGCAACACGAGGGGTCAGCCACGCGGAAGTGCGCTGGGTCCAAACCTAGTAAGTCCCGACTTCCTCTCACTCTCGCCAGGTTCTCGGCCAATGTCCTGAACCTTTCTGCTTTTGACCCGCCTCACAGTCTACTTCCTGAGCCACTGCTGATCTCCTTGGTGCCTAAGCCCTGGACACACGTCTCGTCCGTAGTGTGGAATCCTGCACCCCACAGACGACATTTGACACTGTTCCTTCAGCACCGTTACCTAGAGCAACGAGAGTGAGAAGAACTTTGGCTTTTCTGGGCGCTTCTACGTGGCAAGGGTGGGCCTACGAGGTTGGCCACAGAGTCGCACGAGGAGCGCCTTCTTTGGTCATTTTTTTGACCCATGCCTTTTTATGCTCCTTGCTCAGAACACGCTTTTACACGCATTTCCACTACCCGATGGTAAGTCTCAATGACAAAGTCCGAAGTTGATTCTTGCTGGGAAGGGTTATTAGCTTTCTCTAGCTCTATTATTTTTATACGTACGATGAGAGAGTTCTCACGAGGTCAAATCACTGGGCAATGTTTCCAGAACTCAAGCCACTCTTCCTCTTGAAAAACTAAATGGTGGGGCGCCTGGGTGGCGCAGTCGGTTAAGCGTCCGACTTCAGCCAGGTCACGATCTCGCGGTCTGTGAGTTCGAGCCCCGCGTCGGGCTCTGGGCTGATGGCTCGGAGCCTGGAGCCTGTTTCCGATTCTGTGTCTCCGTCTCTCTCTGCCCCTCCCCCGTTCATGCTCTGTCTCTCTCTGTCCCAAAAATAAATAAATGTTGAAAAAAAAAATTTTTTTTTTAATAAAAAAAAATAAATAAATAAAAAGAAAAACTAAATGGAGAGAAGAATAGACTCCCTTCTCATGTGTAGGGCAAATATTTCCCCCGGCAGGTGGGAGAGGGTTCCCTTCACGCCAACCCCGCACACATTCTTTCAGAACCTTCTTTGTTTCAAGAGTTTGGCCCATTTCTGCCGGGTTGCACAAAAAGCGTCTAGACCTTGTGAGACAATCCACAAATCAGAGGGAGCCAAGGGGTGGGGTAGTCTGGGGAGGATAAAGTCACAATCCCCTACAGGGGATTGTGTTAAGAAGGTGGAAGAGGGGCTCGGGGAAACCTGTTCTGGTTCTCAGGTCGTGTGGGTCCCAGATCGGTTCAGATCTATCAGGTCGAGGAGAAAGGCTGTGGAAGCCCCGGACCAGCGCACGCAGAAGCAACTCCTCCACGCTGACAAGCCTTCCCACATGCGGCCTCAGGGCCTGCGAGCCAGAGTTCCCTTCTCCAAGGATCCTGTTACAGTACCAGACCTCCAGCTGTCTGCAGCCGTGGGCCTTCCAGCTCCCCACCGCTGGCTTTTCAAATAGAAATGGCCTCTCTCTAAGACAGGTTACCAGAAGAGATGGTTTCAGATGCGCAGTGTGTGAAAATACGATTCTAGGAGCAGCCAGTAAGCTAAGGCCTCAGAGTATTTTCAGAGTATCAGTCGGATACGTTTCAAACCCCAAGTTCAAGAGCCTGTGGGAGAAGAAAGGGTTTCAGGGACTTTTCATGAAAACAGCCCCGGGGGTGGGGTGAGTTTCAAGCTATTAGGAGGTAGATGGGGTTGGGTTCAAGACTGAGCACTTGGGTGGCTCAGTCGGTTGGGCACCCGACGGCGGCTCAGGTCACGATCTCGCCGTCCGTGAGTTCGAGCCCCGCGTCGGGCTCTGTGCCGACAGCTCGGAGCCCGGAGCCTGTTTCAGATTCTGTGTCTCCCTCTCCCTCTGCCCCTCCCCCGCTCATGCCCTGTCTCTCAAAATGAATAAACATTAAAAAAAATTTTTTTTAACAAATAACCCAATGAGAAGTAAGTCGTGGTGCAAACCGTGGTGCACGCCGTGCTCCGTTTCCCCTTAAATCAGACGCTGTTGCTTTTTTCTGTTCTTATTGACACGTTTCAACTCCCGGCTTCTTGTTGCTTTGACTATGAGGTTCATAGGCTCAGGGTAGTCTCACTGCATAAATCAGGGACTGTTGTGGTTTAAAATGTTTTCAGTGCTATAAACTTCCAATGTGCCAGTTGTTGAAGGTTAAGTTCGTGTCTACGCCGGGCTGTTTGTTCAGAGCTCCATAATTTGAACAGACAGTGGTAAGAAATTTTATGATATGCATTTATGTTAGTTCTTTCTACTCCTTTCCACCACTTACTCATCCCCCTGGGACCTCAAACTGTGGTATCCCTCTCTTTCCCCCTCGCTCCCTCCTTTCCTTCCTTCCTCCCTTCCTCTCTCTCTCCCTCCCTCCATTTCTTTCTTCTCTTCCCTCCCTTCCTGCCTCTCATTCTCTTTTTCTTTATTTCCTGAGCCCTGGCTTCTGTCTCATGACACAGCCTCTCTTTTGCCAGATTACATAAATATCAGGCAGTCTGTTCTCTGTCCCTTTGTGAAACACCTTCTCCAAGCTGTGTTTTCCCTTAGATTTAACTCTTCCAAAGTAGCAGCGTTCAGAGGGACTGAGGCGCCTAGGCACTGGGGAAGAGAGAGACCAAAGTTCTTGTTTGGCAAAGTCACAGCACCCCTCTCCCCACCCCACCCCACCCCACCCACCCGGCCACAATCAATCTCACCAAAGCCCTTTTCAAGTCTGGAATTATTTTCACGCAGCTGAAGAAGGTCGGGTTGTTGAGTTGTTCCTTCCGGCTTCCTTGACCCTCTCCCCTCACCGCCCCCCCCCCCCCACCTGCCGTCCTCACAGAACACAGAAACCCGGAGCATAATTAAAAGAAGAAAACAAACAATAGAAGAAAGGCTTTGGACACCTAAGGGTAACAATGAAACATTCTGAAATGTTGGGAGTCAGGTACAGAACCCAGGAGCAAGGTGGTTAACACCCCCTTGCTTCCCAAACCCTTTGTCTTTCGGAGCCCCCAGGAGCAAGCTGCTGAGGCTTTGAATTCCTATCCCTGGTGGAGCCCCAGCCAGCGGACTCCACCTACATTCTTACTAGGCCCCGGTGGGGAGAGGGAGTCACCAGGGAAAGGGGAAGCAGGGCAGACCCCAGGGACTGTCGGAGACACCACAGGGCTTTAGCCTGTTTTTTGATGTTTGCCCAAAGTCACCCAGTTGAAATGCCTGAATTTAATACCACTTCCCTCACCACACACTCGGCCAAATGTCCTTGGCTTTTCAATAGACGTAACCTCTTGGCACCATGAGTCTTGATGTTTTGCATTCTCTTCTTTTAGATTTTTTAACCCTCAACTTTCTGACTTAAGCTTCCTAAGTCATTTAAATGCCTTACATCCTGGAAGGAGATCCTTCCTTCCCTCCCTTCCTCTGGCCCTCTTCCCTCCCTTCCTCCCTTCCTGCCTTCCTTCCTTCCTTCCTTCCTCCTTCCCTCTCTCCCATCACTTCTGCTTGCTTTCTTTATTTCACTTTTTCAGAAGGGGGGAGAGAAAGCAATGGCGGAGCCCTTGGAAACTCTGCCCAGGGACAGAGCATCCCAGGGATGTTTCCAACATGGCGTGGTGGGATGCAGGGAGACCGCACGGGTGATGGAGAAGCCACTCTGTCCAGAGAATAGAATTCTCTTTACGACAGCTTCCCAATTCCTTCTTGCTATATTTGTTGAAGTAGCTTCAGAAAGCTACAATCTAATCCTTGTCCCCAGGCTTGTCCCAGGCTTTGGCACTGAACACAGTCTTCAAGTGTTGCCCTTGAGTAGCAAAATGGGCTTATTGTCAGGTTGTTCTCTTGCACCCTTATAAATGCCCTTCTGGAGACTTTCTTCTTCTCTTGGCCAGCGTCTACAATGGCCAAGTCGCTTGGTTTACTGCCAGTGAGGGCTGGTGTTAGTTTTTAAAAACATAGATGCTTTTCATACCTTTGTCTCCACTTTTTTTTTTTTTTAACCATCCTGGATTATTTTCCCCTAGAAAGTCCAGGAGACTTGCCAAAGTTCACAATCTCCGTGAAGAGCAAAACAGCAGGAAACACTTGCCCATGCACCACACTTGTGTGCGCACACAAGCTATGTCTCACTGAATATGGTAGGTCAATCATCGTAAATGAAGTAGCGAGTGTGATTTTACACGTACGAGTATTTTTCACAAAACTGACCAGTTGTAAAATCGTAAAACTGATTGGATAGTTTGGGGGAGGGGGAGGGGTTCTTTTGTCTTGGGTTTTTGTCATTATAAAGCCCTAGTTGAGTCTTAAACTTTTTGTTTTTCTTTTTAATGTTTATTTATTTATTTTTTTTGAGAGAGAGAGACAGACAGACAGAGACAGAGGGTGAGCGAGGGAGGAGCACAGAGAGCGGGAGACACAGAATTCGAAGCAGGCTCCAGGCTCTGAGCTGTAAGCACAGAGCCCGATGTGGGGCTCGGACTCACGATCCATGAGATCATGACCTGAGCTGCAGTCGGACACTTAACCAACTGAGCCACCCAGGTGCCCCAAGTCTTAAACTTTTAGATGATCTTTCTGGATCTCTATGTTTCTTCAGCAAGAAGCTCTTTCATGGACTTTGTCTGCCACCAGCTTGGTACAGCCCATTCATTATGCATACTATTGATAGGGATTCTTACTGTGCACTTTCTATGTATCATGTCATGTGCTAAGGGCTTTATACACAATTTCTTGCTTAACCTTCCAAGCAATCCTATGAAGTGGGTATTATATTAATTAATTTTACAAGTATGGAAACTGACGCCCAGATAGGTTATGTCACTTGCCTGAAATATCTATGCCTATTCACCTTGTCCTCCAGCCCCTGGTTAGAAGTAGAACATCCTCTTCCTTACCTTTCTGTCCACCACATGGCATTTAACATCAGCTCGGCACACAGCGGATGCTGGATGAATACCAGTGAATATCCACTTACCAAGAGGAAAAATTTAAAGCAAAGACCAAGAGACAATCAAAGCAGGTTGTACTATGACTCCTTTCCAATCTCCTATCTTCAGAGCCCTGCAAGCCACTCCTAGGCTAGAGCAGAATAATAGAGATTCTGCAACCAGTTAGCAGTGAACTTTGTGGTCTCTCGCTTCAGATTTCAGTGCCCCAAGTGGAGACTACGAACCCACGGCTATGGGAGAATAAATACAGATACCCACCATCCTCGGTGAGCTAAAAACGTTGCCTTTGTCATGGCTCGCATTATGAATCTCTTGACTCTTGACCTTTTCCCAGGAAAAGGTACCGGGATAGGTGTGGTTTATCCGCAGGAGACATCAAGTCAAGCACACGTTGGGTGTTTACGTTGTTTCCGGGCCTGGTATACCGATTCTGTATTAGATAACTTCTTATGCCTAGAAACCTGGATCTCACCAGCATTAAGTCTGTCTGTGTCCTTGAGGTTTCGCCAATTGTCAGTGCTTCAGAGTTGAGTGGAGATCTGCGGAGATCTTGCTTTTGTGGTCCTAGATTGTTTATCAGCAATTGTTAGTAGGGTGCTTGGATGGCTCAGTCAGTTAAGCGTCCGACTTCTGCTCAGGTCGTGATAGTGAGATTGTGTTGACAGTGAGGAACCTACTTAGGATTCTCTCTCCCTCCCTCTTTCTCTGACTATTCCCCACTCGTGCTCTCTATCTCTATCTCAGGGGGAAAAAAAAGAATTAAGAAAAGAAAAGAAAAGAGAAGAAATTGCTAGTGTATTCCTCAGATATGTCTCAGATTTCTGGCATTGGCTCCATTTCTAGCTCAGTCTCAAAAGAAGCCCCACACCTAGTTTTCTAGATCAAGTGCAGGCACTTGCTACAACCCGTGATCGTTAATTAACCCTAAGATGGTACCAACCCTAAGACGGAGAGATTGCTCACCACAAGCTGAATAACTCTGGTTCCCTGAATGGTTAAAGTCTATTGACTGCTAGGGTTCTATGCTGAGAACCAGAAAGGGCAGAAGAAACAGGAAAGGGCTCTCCGACGCACTCAGTTACTCCAAGAATGACTTCTCTAAGCAAACGGTCAATGCAGACAGTGCCTTTCACACAGAGAGAAGAAACAAGGTGGTTCTAACAAGAAGCTTCAAGACTACAACAGCGGCATGAGCAGAGAAACAGGATGTACCGCCATGAAAAAAAAAAAAAAAGACACAGGACACAAAGGAAACACGACTTTAAATAAATTGCCAACCACATGCACACATGCATAGGTTGTCTCGCCTCTGTCTGCCCAGAGAGGAAATCAGACCATAAGCTAAGGAATGAAGCCCAGAGAGGTAGATGGACCAAGCAACTGATTCCATCACCTTGGCCTGCTTTCTTTCTTAGACTCTTCAGTTTGAACACCCTGTAACAATGTCCAGCGAGAAAGCAAAAAAACAAAATATTGCCCTCAAAGAGTTAAGATTGATGCCACTGCTCTCTTCGGTGCATTCTTCTAACAAGGTCACAACTGCACAACGCTGCATTCTCTGACCTCGCCTACCCTTACTCCAGCGCTTTCTTCCCAGAGTCACATGAACTCTCTTTGCCATCCTTCCTTTCAACTATTTCTTCCGGGCCTCGATGTTCCAAGAAGCTGCCATTTGGGATGCAAAGCGATCCGGACCCACCTCACGGGTTGGTTTCCTTTCAAGCCCGGTTAGGAGCCTTGGGACGGCCCCCATCCCTACTGCTGGCCTGCTTCCCTCCTTACCCAATCAATCCGTGGCACGGAGGGAGATATCTTCCACCGGAGCACAAAGAAGACTTTGTAGGACCCAAATGGGTCGGAAGCTCAGGTTTTGATTCCCAGCTCTGCCGCTCACTAACCCGGTGATCTCAGGGCAATCACCCAGCTGTAGGCTCCTATCCGGAAAACGGGGATTGTCATACCTGCCTCGTAGGAATAACTTGAGGTTTAAATGAGATCGTAACGTTAGTGCTTCTATAGCACCTACTAGGTGCTAGGTGCTGTTAATTAAGTAACTGGCCCAAGGTCACATAGCCAGGAAGTAGCAAAGAGGTGACTTGAATCCCGGAGGGCTGGCCCCAGCACTCTCGCCTACCACTCCTCGTGGTACAACGTTCGTACGTCACTCAGCGCCGTGTCTGGCATGCGATCACAGCATCGTGCATGCCAGCGATCATTTTATCATTATCTTTCTTACACAGGCCATCAGAAAAAAAATCTCACGTCAACAGAGATGAGGAGAGGAAAAAGAGGTTCTGGAATGCAGTACCCGGACCTCGGCATGGCAGGGTAGTTTTTCTGTGGGGTCTAGGAAGGACTCACCAAAGAGACGCGTGACTTATGTCAAGAGCTGCCTCTAGCTCACAAGTGTTCTTGGTTTGGCATCATTGTCTCTTCCGTTTTCCAAGACTGACGCGGAGCTTGAAGTCTCAATGGAGAATGGTAGCTTATTCTCACCCTCTCCTTTTATCAACGAGTAAACTGAAGGTCCGAGTCATAGCATTTTATCACAGCGGCTTTGTAAATTAGCAACAAAGCTGACAGTTGAATGCAAAGTTCTCTTGATGCCCAGATGATGTTCTGGCTCTTAAATGGACAGCCAATACATCTACCAGGTTTTCTAGATTTCAAAATCTCTTGTCCCTTGTCTGCCTAAGTGCAGTGCTCCTGGCCAAATGAGTGATTTAATTATTGATTTGGAAAACATGGCTACGACAATGATTCATCACATGGAAGACAGTTGCAAAGCCATTCTCTCCATTTGCTTCTAATGGACCCGAGGTGGATGGGGGTGGAGTTAAATCAAAAGGTTCCTAATCCTCTCGGTCTTCAGCGGTCCTGAGCTTCGGGGGACCTGTTTGCTCAGGCTGAGCCCCAAGAGCTCACAATGAATTAGGTCGTTCGACTGCTCCGGACCAGACGGGACATGAAACATTGAAATCGGGGACCTCCTTCCACTCCACCAAAAAGATCCTTTGCCTTTAAGGGCTCCTTTTTAAAGCCAGCGAGTTTCCTCTGATCCTCCTTAATAAAGTGCCCCAGCAGCAGTGTTCCCCTTCCTTATTTGAGATCTGTGCAGTCTCATTAAATTTGATGTGTCGCAGAGGGCTTGGGTATGTGAAAGGGAGGCTGTGAGAGCAGGGTTGGAGGTTGCCAGCTTCGCTAAGGAAACGTAATTCATTACGGCTTTTCAAAATGGACGCCCCTCTGGCTTCCTGCTCCATTGATTTTTCCCCCTTTGCAAGTAACAAGTGAAGGGCCAGCTCAGCCTGCAGATTTAACCCTTATTAACAGCCGTTTAAATTAGAGATGCGTTTTGATGGAGAGACAGGAGCCTTCGTATGTCCCCCACTCAAAGCAAACCCAGAAGAGATGATTAAATATGAAAGCCTGCAAATGTCTGGTGCCAGGCTGGCAATGTGGCATCTACCCCCCACCCGAGGAGGGGCCAGCGCCGCCATTAAGGAGTTTATCCAAATAACGCGGTCCTACTTTTCCCCGGTTAAATATTCATGACCCGCTCCTTCCTCCCCCACCCCATCCTTTGCAATAGTAATAGAGGAGGGCGCATTTGCTGTTCTATGTGAAATGATGAATCCAAGGACGAGGCAGACCGCTGGCATGCCGGCTCCCAAGGCTTGCTCGGAAAGGCTCATCTAGAACAACAAGGATGACCCCTGAGACCTTAAAGAGAAAATGCGGACCGCTTAGGTGCTCCCGAATGGAAGAACCTGAACCAGGCCAACCTGTTCCGGGAACGGAGCCTACAGAAAGAAGACAAGGGTGGCAGAAAGACCCAGGCTTTGCCTCCATCTGTGGGGGACAGTGTGTGCAGCAGCCCCACGAACTAGCCAGGAAGCAAAACAGCAAGGTCAAGGGCAGTGCCCTGACAAGGGCACAGACGGTCCAGGAGGAGGCTGCTCATCCAGCTTGTGTCCCTATTTTACTTGGAACCTCTTCGTGCCTCAGATTCCTTAGGCTCTTCAACCCTATGTGCTCTTAGGGTGCTGTTCAGTGCGGTTCCTCTCCCTTCTCCCTTAAGAGAACGACGTGGAATGTCACGTTGGGTATCGCAGCCCAAACAAAACCTACCTGCCCGTTGGGACAGTGCACCAAGGAAAAAGACCATTTCCAGGAAGGGATGGAGATGAGGCACCGCCCCAAACAAAGTTAACTTTGTTCAGATTTTTTTTTTTTGCTTTCCCACTTCCTCTAACAGCCCTCATCTTCCCTCAACAGATAAGATAGATAGATAGATAGATGATAGATACAGATATAGATGATATAGATAGATACAGATATAGATATAGATATAGATATAGATATAGATATAGATAAATATATCAATCAGCAGAATCGGGGCCATAGCCTTTGGAAAATGCTCACACACACACACACACACACCCGGCTATAAGAAAGAAAAACATCAAGGCCACTCTCTCATGATCATACTCTATAAATTTATATTCCTGACTTGCAGCATCTAACTCGAGGAATCTAAAGAGAAACGTTCTGTGACAGAAACAAAATAAGACAGGCCTAAGTGAATCATGCGAGGGCAGCCCCGCCATTTCCACGTGAAGTGAAAGAGGGTGGCAACTCACCGCATTCTGATTTCATTTTGAACCGAAGTGCGTAAAAAGACTTTTGTTCTAGACTCTAAATTTTATGGTCGCAAATCTTATCGGACAGCCTACCTTTTCCTTCCCAGGATGCAATTCTCGCCACTCCCCTCGCCCCACTCCACTCCCCAGAGTCCCGAAATAGGAAAAAAAAATATGTACACAACAGGGTGGTCCCCCACTTCCCTTGTTCACTTTGGTGACTTTCACGTAAGTTTCCTCGGGACCCTCAAAGTATATACACAGAGTGTGTTTTGAGTAGGGTTCTCTTCAAAGTGTTTTGAAACAGTTTCAACGTAGTCACAGTGTCAGAGAAAGTTATGGCCAGCTTGTGCTGGCGGTAAAGTGGGGCCCACTGGAAATCGAGGCCTTCCTCCCTTATTTTATTTTGTTTTGTAGTAATTGGCACCATCAGGGAAATGCACAAAGATGAAGCATTGGGGAAATAAACTCTCAGTTTCCAGTGTAGGTCCCATCCAGGGACAGATTAAGGGAGGTGCGGGCTTTAACAGCTGCCAAGAACTTTCAGGTTCAGAACAAGTGTCCACGCACGACACAGATTTGGCAAAGCCTTCTCCTCTTAATTTCATACTCGCAAGTAGGTGCAGGGAAATGTAATCCCTGTTTTTTCTGAGAAGCTTTCCCTTTCTAGAACATCCAAGCCCTGCTTTACAAGCACGTACCTCATGAAAAGGGAGCTTGTAACATGGAGGAAACCTTCCTGCCAAACAAGGAAGTCACTCCCCTGACCCAAAGAAGTAGTGTGTTGTAAGGCGAGCGCTTCAAAACGTATTTTGCTCATCTACATCCTGCACTCCCTGCTGCAAAATAGTTCTCCGGCTCCTAAAAGTGTGCGGAATGATAAAAGGGAGGGAAGGAAAGAAAAAAATAAGTCATATGATTGAGCACTTAGCATGTCCCAGAAGTGCACTTTAGGACTTTGCATATGTTGTTTCATTTCATCTTCGCCACGAGCCCATGAGATCACTTATCTTTGTGTTTCCACGGAAAGATAGAGACACTGGGAACAAGATGGTTTGGGTAACTTCTCCAAAGTCTGAGGGGCTGATCTAGAAGTAGGATTACAATCTATATAATTTTAAAGCTCCTCTTTTTTCGTTATACAATACAGTCTCCCAAGCGCAAGGGTCTTTAAAAATCAGAGACCCAAACACCACCAAAGCCACAGAGTGGAAACAAGAACCTTGATTCTTAGCTCCGTCTTATTTCCCATTATAACAGAGTGACCCACGCTGGGTTTGTATCAAAATGTTGGTTGGCCCCATTAGCGCCTTCCTGTCATCATTGTTAATGAATGTACTGCCATGTTCTGTCAGACACAAGCCATCCCATGCCACCAATGGTGCCAGTAAAGGGTATCAGTCATATGGATCCATCGTTTCTACCAATACTTATGGCCACTATACTGCAAAGCATTTAAGGTGAAAGAAAGAAAGAAAGAAAGAAAGAAAGAAAGAAAGAAAGAAAGAAGGAAAGAAAGAAAGAAAGAAAGAAAGAAAGAAAGAAAGAAAGAAAGAAAGAAAGAAAAAAGTCCACCCAGGCATTGCCTCAGCCTGGCCTCCTGGCCCCACTCACAGTACCTTTTGCCTACCTTCTACCCAAACACACTAATATCATCAGATGCTAAGAAGACATTCTTGAAGCAAAAGCAGACATAGGCATTCACCAACACAACAGAGGGGTGGTTCAATCTTCGCCTAGCCAGAGCCTACCCACCATGCCTTCTTGCCTACTTGCCCACCATCGGCCCCACGTCCATCCACACCAGGTTCCCACCCACCCCTCCTCCCCACATCGCCTTCTCCACTAGTCACCGCTTCGGTGTTCTGTGCAACCGTGTCCTGTTTAATGAGCAAACTCTCAAACGGCACCAAACTCTTATACCAGTGTTCTTTCCACCTCACTGTCCAAATGGAAGAGTGGCTTTCCCTTGATTATAAATAGTTCTCAATCCCCTTCCTGATGAAGCTGTTTCCTCTTCCCTGGCCCCAATTTGCAGATGGTCACACTTGCTCTCAACCTCCTCGCAGACCATTGTCCTTCAGCCATTGCCCGAGAGCTCTTCTCCTCTGCAGCCCCTTCCCTCCCTCCTTGATACAGTCCTCTGACGCTTGATGCCTCGAGCATCAGCTCACCTGAGACTCCATCCATACCCTAAGCTTTTGTTGATGACTGATGACCTCTCAGATCCCAACCTCCCCACTGTCAATGACCTTCATCTCCTTTCTATTTCTCACAACAAATCAGCAGCCCTCAAAGCATGGTCCTTGGACCAGTAGCATCAGCATCACCAGAAACTTGTTAGAAATGCAAATCTCGGACCCACTCTAGACCGGCTGAATCAGAATCTCTACGGGTGGGGCCAGCGATCTACTTTAACAAGGCTTCTGGGTGATTCAGGTGCATAATTTGAGAACCACGGGGGCAGGGGATGGTCACACCAGGGGCATGTCATCAATTGGAGCTTTTCTTCTCCAAGATCCCTGCTTTACCAATTAGTCATCGTCTTTTCTACTTCTCTCAACTTTGCTACACTAGCATTTACCGCGGTCTGAAGGTTGAGATCCTCTTCTGGCCTCAACTTCGTCCAGTCTGGACCCCTGGTGAGCCATTTCCTTCATACCCCTGAGCTTGCAATTGCCCCATAACTGGTTTCCCCTGGATTTGAACTTTTGGCAAAAATTACGAAACTGTGCTGATTTAACTCCAACTAGCTATGTTACCGGGCCCTCGCTTCCGGTGTATAACCACATTAGTCATTTTCTTTTGGGTGTGCTCATTTGTTCTTTACAATGTTTCTTCCCCCCATCTCTTTTCAAGTGGGCTCCACGCCCAACACAGAGCCCGACGTGGGGCTTGAAGTCGCGACCCTGCAATCAGGACCTGAACTGAGATCAAGAGTCAGACACTCAACTGACTGAGCCACCCAGGTGCCCCTGTCCTTTACAATACTTCTGACATTTCTCCATTTTCTTCAATAGTAATATGTCCATCCGGTCTTCCACACTTTGGGCCAGTGGCCTCGAGCCTTACTTTACTAAGAACAAAGTCACCCAACCAAGTTCCCTCCGTTTTTTCCCCACTGCTCTCCAAACCACCTCTGTGGCTGCTCCTCTTGGGCTCCATCTGGCTGATGCTCTAAATCTTCTCCCTCACGACTCCATGAGAACCCCACTCCTCAGGAATGCCAGTGGAACGTAGGGCCTCTAAGAAGGGAAGTTGGAGGCCATGGCTGTTCAGAGGGCCGAGGAGGTTGTCCGTGATTAATGGTGACACATGCCAGAAATAGATCCAAGATAATAAAACTGAGGAAAGGGTGTTTTGTCGTGGCCAATACTAGATAACTGGTTTCGAAATTGTGATTTCAGCAGAGAGGCAAGGACTGGAGACAGATTGTAGGAGTTTAAGAGAATGAAGTAAGGGGATGAGGGGGTATGGGTGGCCCACTCTTACAAGAATTTAGCCATGCAACGAATGGTAAGAAATGTAGCTAAAAAAGCTGAGAGCTCAATGGACAGTCCTCGCTCCACCATCCATCGGTGGGGTCTGTGTTTGTTCTATGCAAAGGGAAAGCAGCCAGTAGACAGGGAAGACTAAAGACACTGGAAGGTGGGATAATTGAAGGAGAAAGGGACACAGAGACAGAGAATACAGAGCAAAACCGAAAGGGTCTATTCATCAAGACTCTTCCTTGCAAGTGACAGAGTACCTTCATCAACTCACGTAGGACCAAACAGGGCTTACGTGATCAGCTGGAGATCTGGAGATGCCAGTACCCAGAGATCGGATGCTTCCAGGACCATTGTTCTCACCTCTGCTGCCCTGATGTATCTTCCACACTCCCGTGAAGACAGGCACAGGCCAGTTCCATTCCACGGGCTGCTACTGGCATGGCATGTATCTCTGCAACTTCGCCATCACAAAAGAAAGCCTTCCTCCACAGCTCCTGTCAAATGCCATCAAGACTCTGATTGGCCCAGTCTGAATTCTGTGCCCAGGCCTGTGGGTAGAGAAGGAAGGGGAAGACGGGGTATTAGGGTTGAAGGTCCCCCATTAGAAATGCAGATGAATGAAGGAGGGGCTATTCTCCGCTCTCCCCCAACACGAATGGCGCTCAGACCAACAGACTAAGAAGAGCTGAGGTACAGGGCAGATGAAAACAACCAATACCAACTGGACGTGGTTAGCCTTGGATAGGGACAGAAGCACCTCTTCAGACACCAGGATGGATGTGAGTGTGTGTGTATGTGTAACCCGTATATGTGTATATACAGCAAAACCTTGGATTGTGAGTAACTTGTGCAAGTGTTCCGCAAGACAAGCAAACATTTCTAATAAATTTTAATTTGATAAACGAGTGATGTCTTGCAATATGAGTAGTACAGAATGCCAAACATCACATGATCACAACTGAGCCAATGGTTCTTGACATTCGCTTTGATATACAAGTGCTTTGGATTACAAGCATGTTTCCGAAACGAATTATGCTCACAAACCAAGGTTTTACTGTATACATATATAATGTATATATGTTATATATGTACATATATAATGTGTATGTGTATATACACATGCATCCAAATGCATAGTTATGTAGTTATAGACAAATGTCACAGGCAGGGTACTCTGAAAACAGAGTACAGCTTGGTTATTTCTAAGCCTAGCTTTTAAGAGAACTTTGTCTCTGGGAGCCTGGATATGCCAAATAAGAAGTCCAATGACCCCGTTGAAGATATCACATGGAGAGATTCCTTGGTGATGGAGAGGAAGCCAGCTGAGTGACCCCAGCCTCCCTGCCCATCCAGAGCAAGGTGTCGGGCATTGGATGAAGCTGGCTTGGCCTCCTCCGATCGGCCCCCCGCTGAATGCCACCAAGCGACCCAGTCGATGCCAGTCAGGCAGGCCCTGCCTGAGTATCTGACAGAATTGTGTTATATTATAAAATGGAGTTGTTTAAAACAGCTAATTCGGGTGGGGGGCCGTATTTTGATATGCCGCAACAGATAACTGGAAGAAGAGGCAAAAGCAGAGCCAAGGACATGGCACATTCTGGAAACAGTCAACACAAGACTGAAGACACAACGCGAAAACAGCCCAGGGAAGAGCAACAATGGACAGAGATTTGTACGTGAGCAAGCTGGTTGTGAGGGGATTTGCAAACACGTGTGACAGATCTGACTCGTGCCAAGATGGACATCGCTGGCTTCCCAACTCCTGTGAAGTAGCAGACGAGGTCGTCTGCCGATGCTAAGAGCTGGGAGGAAATAAGACTGGGGCTTGGAGAACAGAGAGACACTTGGGGAAACTGTGGCACAACGCCAGGAAAAACGCAAGGTCTGAATAATAAGGTCATCAGGAAGTGCCCGCTGTAGTCAGGTGGCCAGGACGTGGGTTGGTCCAGATCATCAGCGTTTAGAGACGCTCTCACATGATGCTGTGTCACTGAGGAGAAGAATGGGACTGACCCGGTCATAGTGGGCACTGGAGCAGGTGTGAGGAGGGAGGGCACGAGGGTGTGAACGAGAGATGCAGTAAGACGGGTGAAGGATAGGCTGAGAGTGTGGGCATCTTGAGGACGTAAAGACCAGCATCTCAGGGAGTGGGAGTGGCTAAAAGAGTTCTTTCGTCATCTATTTATTCATTCAACAACCACTTACTGAGTTGTGTCAACTGTGTGCGAGTGTAATTCAAAGCTGCTCAGTTTCCCCGCTCGAGAGCAAACAAGAATAGGAAGAGAAAATGAAATGAACTAAGTCCACTTAAGAGGAGTTGGATCCGATGGACAATATGATCGTCTGCGTAATCCGTGGGATTAAATTATGTTTCCATTGCTTTTGAGAGCAACGAGTTTACCATATCCTAATTCTTTAAACACATTGCGAAAGAAATGCATGGAAGGGCCCTGTCTCAGACTGGCCTCTGAAATATATCCTGTTCAGAAAGACTTTAAATAATTTTTTAAATGCTCCAGGCTCTGGACAGACCATATAGAAAATCTGACTTCTGACCTCTGCTATATAATCAAGGATAAAGATCTTAACCTTTCTGTCCTTCCATGTAATTAACCTATGGCATATTACAGCCCTGACCCCCTCTGTTCTCAGCATTCCTTAATTCCACTCACTCAGCACACAGTACTATGCTCCAAGGGTTGGGCTGGGCCCAATAGAAACAATGGTTATTAACAATGTTGCTTATCTTCAAGAAAACCTTGGTTTAGTATGGCAGATAGGCCCATAATCAGTTAACCACAGTGCAATGTGCCAAATATTAGGATTATGGCTACACACTAATCTTAGCATGTGTTCAACTAGTTAGCCATATTGTGTTGTTATTATTATAAGACAGGCAGTAGAGATGTTACATGAATTAGATGCCTACCATTTGTTATATACTTCAGATAAATTACTTTATTTACTTCTCACAAAGTGTTGTAACAAAATAGGTATTGTTGGGGGAGGGGGCCCTCCTCCTACGGCTCAAAGAAGAAACTAACTTGCCCGAGGTTAGGTATGTTACAAAGGGCTGGAAGAGGAGATCTTGTCCAAAACCTATGCTGTTTTCCCAAGCCTCATGAAGTACTACACTTATTGGCATATGTCCATTTCTTAGATTGGGTTGTATTTTGGGGGGGGGGGGGGGAGGGGTAAGAATGCTGCCCGACTCGTCCCTATTTTCTTCCTATGTCACATATATATTAGCTGATCAACAAGTCTGCATTTCGGAACCACAATGAAGTACCAGTCAAACAAAAGATGTTCCCTAGAAGCACATACGTGGCCTTAAACTTATTATTTGTTACGAAGAAAAGCATGAATGAAAGAATGTGTGAATGAATAAACGAATGCATGAATGGCAGCAGCTGAATGCGCTCTTGTCTCCGGACACTCACATTTGCTGTCCCCCACCCTCACCCCCATCTGCGATGGTTTTCCCCCAAACTGTCACATAGGGTGTTCCCTCCACTCTTTTCTTGAGTTCTTCAGCTCAAACGTCACCGTTCACTGACCACCCTATGTAAACAGCAACCACCCCCTCCAGCAGCCACCTCTATATCCTCACCCTGCTCCGTTTTTCTTGCAGGATTTACCGCCACCTGACTTCTTACATACATGTTAGTCTACTCATCCCGTGTCCCCCGCTAGAACGTATTATACTCCACGTGAGCTGGACCCTTTTCTGTCTTACCCACTGCTGCATCCCCAGTTATGGGTGCCCCATTAACATCTGCTGATGAATGAACTTGCCCATTGAACATGGTCGCAGAAATCCAATTCCTTCCTACCCTCCCTCTTGTTATATCCTGAGAAACCCAATCATTGTTATCAACCCTTTAAACAGTGCTGTGTTCCAGAAGTATAATCTCTCTGTGAGATTGCTTTCTCTTCCTTCCCTGCTCCGGCTTTATGCGCGTGCACACACCAAGGTTCTGCCTGGATATGTTGCCACTTTTCCCATCTGCGGGAGTTGGAGATAAACCCTACTGTGTCCATTCTCTCCTCGGTGAATTGAAAGGGTAAAGGGACCCCTTTCCACCTGCTGGGAGGAAGCCTTTTGGACTCCTCCCCCTCTGCATACCTCCTCTTGACCACTGGTGGTGGTTTGGAAGTTAAGTGAAATATTGTTTCAGCTACTGTGAGGTTGGAAGAGGGGAAAAAAAGAAACTCTGCGGGCTAAGGTTTGCTTCAGAGCAGCACAAAAGCGGTGCAAACAGCTTCGTTCAGGTTTTCCCTGCCTCCTGCGGACAGCCCACAATCAGATACTGTCATTAGAAAGGAAGTTCGCTGTCGTACGCAGGCTTTCGCGTTTTGTTTTAGATAATTAGAGAAAGTACTCGTTTCAAGATGGCATGGGAGCATAATACCATAGTAATATTTGTTGCAGTGGGATTTTGCCTTTATGATAATATTTTCTGCGGTGGCAACAAATCTCATTGCCCGGTTCTCTGTGTCTCTAATTACCTGGAGTAAAACATCGTAACACTGTGATATTTAAGGGTAGGTCCTATGTGACTAGGATGTTAACAGACTTTAATGCAGAACCTTTGGGATTAAAAGAAACTAAGCTGCCGAGCTCACCCTCAAAGCTGAAATAGTAATTATACTTTGGATGACTCCCTTCATTTTCTCACTTTCTTATCCCCACCTTCTGTGGGGGACTCATTAGAAATGAGTCAGGATTGGAATTTTCCCTAAATTCCCAGTGAGATTCCAAGAGGGCCAACGATGCCTTAGGGTCACACAGCTAGAGACAAAATAAATAAATGTAGACACAACTAAAGCCCATGTCTGTTGGCTCCTAGGACCTCCCCTACTTGCTCTAAATAGCCCAGAAAAACTGAAAACCTGTGCCACGGACCACAGTCCTTTCCCTTCAGATCCGAATTTCTGGATCTCCAACTCAACAAGAAGTCCCAGTGCGGACGGCGTTCAAAGAAGTAAGGCTTTGTGGAGGTACTTTGCGAAGAGAGCCAAAGTGGAAAGTGTACTCCCTAGAAACCCAGCCTGGGGCCGGTGACGACAGGGGAGAAAGCCCTGGATCACATACTGCACATACTGAACAGGAGCCCCCAGATGAGCCTTCCAGAGCAACCTGATTTCTTCTCTGGCCAAGCATGTGGTCTGAAACCCTCGCGGGTTCAACAATAAATCGTCGTTTCTCTTCTTAAATTCCTTCCTTGCAATGATTAGAGTTACTTACCCTATGATTAATAGCGCCCTGAAAATATTCATAACAGGTGCACTTCTTCATCATGACTGTCCCCCCCCCCTCTTTTCCCCTTTCCATCTCCTCCCTCCCTCTTTCCCCCTACTTCGCTCTCTCTCTCTCTTCATCATAAACCTTCAAATCCTCAATCTTGCTTGGGGGTATTCGTGGGCTATTGCTGCATTAAAAATCACCACAAAATGAGCATCTGCAAACAATACAGATTTATCATTTGGCAGGTTCTCTGGGTCACAAGCCTGGGAAGGGCGCGTCTTGATCTTCTGCTCGGGGTCCCGCTGGGCTGAAATCAAGGTGCCGGCGGGGGCGGGGGGGGGCTGCTGTTCCCATCCGGGTCCGCTTCCAAGAGGACCGGTTGCCAGTGCAATTCATGTCCTTGAGGCCGCAGGATGGAGCTGCCCATCTTCCTGCTAGCGGTCCGCTGAGGACCGCTCTCCGTTCCCAGCGGCTCCTCGAAGTTCCTGCCACGCGCCCCCATTGGCCATTCACGACGTCTTGTGTTTGCTTTCCTCCAGAGCAGCTGGCGGCTGTCTCTCTACCCCTTCTGCAACCAGCTGGAGATGACCCTGCTTTTAAGGGACTAACGTCATTCGCTCAGGTCCATCAACTGTCGTACCATACAGCCTCACCCCCCGAGTAAACCTCATCCTATTCCTAGTCCCAGGGAGGACGCAGGGCATGCATACGTGGGCCCTAAGAAATGGTGGGGGTCATCTTAGCATTCTGCCTGTCACACTTAGCAACAGCAGACTCCATCTGTGTGGCACGAGGTAGGATACACAAAGACATTTTCTTTTCTTTTCCAAGAGAGGACCCTGCCTTCCTACTTGAAACACTCCTGATGCGTCCTCTGAAAGCCACTGTTTTCTCTAATGTCTTCGAACTCTCTGGTTATTCCTCCATAAACCACTGTGTTGGTTCCTCCTGGCCTCCCAACCCTTAAACGCTAGACCCCCCACCCTGCCCTCAAGCCTCTTTAATCTACAGCATTTCCTAGAGCTCTCATCCCACCCAAGGGCCTCAAGTACCACCTACGCACAATGGCTCCCAAATTTATCTCTGGCTCAAATCTCTGCCCTGAATTCCTGACTCACCCACCCCAGTTGCTTCCTCGGTGTCTCCACTCACTGTCCAATAGGTACAGGAAGCTTAGTGTTTCTCGAAATAACTCATTTCTACTCCTTCCCTGAACTATTCCTCTCCACGCCTTCCTCGGCTCAGTAAATGGCAACTCTTCCGTTCTCATACTGACTTTTTTTTTTTAGGTCAAAATCCTTAGGATCTTCTCTAGCTCCTCTTTCTCTCACATAGCCCAGACACAATTCATCAGCAAAGTCCCTCAGCTCGACCTTCAAAATGTGTGCAGAGTCTGATAACTGCTTACCGCCTTGTCTGGGTTTCACAGTAGATACCTAACCACCATATTAATTTCCATGGCCGCCCCCCCCCCCCTTCCTCACTCCAGCCTACACAGCAGCCAGATGGATTCCTGTAAACATCAAATATATCCTGTCACTCCTCGGCTGAAAATGTGCCCAGGGAAAACACCAAAGTCTTCACTTCATGATCTGACCCCTGTCTTGTCAGCTCCCGACTTGCTGTGCACCCCTTCCTCCATTTCACCACAATGCAGTCCCTGACACCCTTCCTACATCAAGCGTGTTCTGCCCACAGGGCCTTTGCACTTGCTCTTCCCGCTGCTCTTCTTCCAGATGCCCACCAGATACCCACTCGCTTCCTCACTCTTTTCTTCTCTGCTGCAGTAAGAACATCAGACAGAATTTCCCCAACAACCTTATATGCAAGAACGCCATCCTTGGGACTCTCTATCCCCTCTACCTTGTTTTATTTTCTTCGTGGTGCTATCCCCTCCCGAAATATGAGGTCATACACTGTATGTCTTTATTTCCCATCACCATATTAAAATAGAAGCCCCACAACAAAGGGGACTTGTCATTTCAGTGTTGTGTCCCAGAGCCTTGATTAGAGGGTCAGCAACATAGTGAGTATTCAATGAATAGTTGCTGAACGAGTGAAAAATGTCCAATAGCTTACACATTAAAGAACACAGATTTTCTTTACGTGGTGTTTTGTGGTTGTTTTTTTTTTTTAGTAGAATTAAAGAAGGCTTAGGATAACCCTGTAACTCTTTTTAGAAAATGAGCAAATTCAACCCATGTAACATCAGAGTGAGAACAAAGCAAGACCTTCATGGAAGAAAGATATTCAAATGGGCTATATATTTTCTTTCATCTCAAGGACTATAGAATAAGTTTGGGTCAAGTGTAGTCAGCCTTGATGGAGACTAGAAGATCTTTTGTGTCCCTACACTTTTTTCCATAAGCCAGACCAGATTCCCACCCCCACACCTTGGCTCTGTGGCTCTCTGACTGGTCTGTCTTCACCTCAACTTCTCAAAATCCTACCCACCCTTCCAGATCCCTCTGAAACACCATTTTTATCATCAAGTATTTCTTGATTCTCGCACATCACGTGCCCAAAGCGCCCTACAGCGCCCTATCTCAGATGGCCATCTCTGTGTGCCTCCTTACCCCTCCCTCTTCCCACACGTCCCCACCTCAGAGGGCATGGTTTTGCGTGATTTCTCTTTCCTCCATAGCACTTAGCACCACGTCTCACCCGAGAAGATGCTCACCTGCTATATGGTTGTGGAATGAGATTAGAATGACTTGAATAATGATCACTTTTAATTCGGAAAGAGGCATTCAGCTAACAGACTGTTTCTTTGCACTTTCAGGCCTTAGGGACAGAGCCACAGTCACCTTAACCTCCGACAGTCAGTCCAATAGCCTGAGACTACAGTCACCTGTCCAGCTTGCTCAGAGGAAGCTCCGGACCCAGTGAGGGTCCTATTATTTCATCAAATGTAAGGAGCAGTCAAGAATGGTCAGGGGAAGAAAAAAAAAACCTCTTTATAAGTGCATTAAACTCTCTACCTATTTTCCATTTCATGATCACTAGCTGCATTTAAAAAAAAAAAAAAAAGTACTTTTAAAATCTTTACGAAAAGCAACTTCTTTTCGATTCAAGCAGACTAACGCTATTCACCCTGCACTGCCCATCGCCCTTGCTAATGCTTCCAGGGGAACATAGCAAAGGGCTACTTTCCTTTACAGTCTTTGATTTGTTCTTTCTGCATCCTGTAATTTCCATCCACACCGGAGAGCCAAGTGCTGTGTGGGGCTAATTAAACACTATAATTATCCATGAGCTATGGCCCAGAAGCAGAGAGAAAATCTAACACATGTCTGATTGTAATATCAGGTAAATACTCAAGATGTGTGACTGGCGAAATGCAAAATATTCTATTCATTTAATATTCTTGATGAATAGTGAATTAGTCTAATCACATTAGCTATTCTATTCATTTATTAGGTGAGAGTGATTAGAAGTGAATAACTACAGAAAAAACCCTCTCAAGTTGCAAAAATTAGACTTCTATGGTTTTATTATGTTTATTTTCAACGGAAGGTAATTGTCTGTAGCTTTCCTGAGATAGTCTATACCCCTCCCCTATCTTTGCCCCTCGAAAAAACTGAGTGCTGGTTACAAGGGTAGAGAGAACAGATAAGAGAGTGCAAAACTGGCATACAAATGCTTATATAGATTGTAGAAACACATAACAATATCCCATACAAACATCATGCTTCCAAGGATGTAACCATGCTGTGTTTCTTTTTCTTCCCCCCACCCCCCCACGGAGGTATGATTTACATACAATAAAATGCATAAATCTTAAGTAACATCTCAATGCATTTTTACTTATATATATGCCCATGTGACTACCACACAGTTCAAAACGCACGTTTCCTAGAAACGTTCCCCTGTGCCCCTTCCCGGGGGTAACAACTATTCCAATTTCTATCACCATACACTGGGTTAGCTAGTTCCTAAAATCAAACGAATGGAGTCATACAGTCTCACATTAATTTTTAAAGAATGGTGTAAAGTTATTTTATGAAGTCATTTTAATACAGAAAATCAAATCAAATGGGAAAGTCCATAAAACACCACCACAAGGAGAGGAGAGGAGAGAAGAGGAGGAAAGGAAAGGAAAAGGCCTCAACCTCAAAACTATTAATAAAAATAATACATATGTATTATTAGATATTTCACACATTACAGAAAAGTACTGGGGAAAGCCTTCACTTCTTCAAAAGTCGTTCATTCCTAAGCAAACCCTGCTGGATCTCCCCCACTGACTCCTTCACATCCTCCCTCCATCCTTCTGTGCCCCGCTCTGGGCTCCAGGAGGCTGACCTCTCCGGGGACCCTCAATGGCTCCCTGGTTCCCTAGCGTCCACTTGGGAACTGTCAACGGAACACCAGCTGCAGATGGGAAGGGAGTGGTGAGTCAGGTGGGGCTGTTTACTCCCCTGGCTCTCTCCCTGTTGGGTAGCTTTGAAAGAGTCACACTTCAGGCAGCCCCCTCCTAAAGCTAGCTACTCTCCCCAGCGATAGGAACAACTCCCTCCCCTTGACTCTTGAGGCCTCGAGGTCACGATTCCCAGCTTTGGCTTGTCCCCGATTTCTTCAACACTTCTGGTCAGTTTTCTTTAATCCTTCCCACACCTTTGTAAATAGCCCCTTCATTAAACTCTCCTTGGGGTGCCTGGGTGGTTCAGTCGGTTCAGCCTCTGACTCTTGATTTCAGCTTCAGGTCATGAAATTGAGCCCTTAATTCAGATCTCTGAGAAGCTCTCTTCCCTGAAGAGAAGCATGGAGCTTGCTTGAGATTCTCTCTCTCTCTCTCTCTCTCTCTCCCCCCCCCCCGCCAAATTAAGGAAAGAAAGAAAGAAAGAAAGAAAGAAAGAAAGAAAGAAAGAAAGAATTGTTCCTCAGTTGTTCCACTTGAATGTGCTGTCTTCTGCCCCAGATTACCATCCACGTTAAGTTTTAAATAGATCTTACAGGAAATACTTTGGTTTCTATAGGCTATAAACTGCTCCAGGAGCGATAAAACTGTCTCTAGAGGGTTTGTCAGCTACCTACTTCTCATCATCAGAATCCACTTACGGCATCCACACCCCTCACTCATCCCGATCTTAAAGCATAATAACAAGTGATCCCAAATCTGTAATGTACTATCTTGAAGCTCCCCACGTTACTTGTAAGAAGTGGTAAACTTCTTCAGATGGGGCATCAGCTGTAGGTCCACATCTCTCTTGCTGCAATTTCAGACTGGTCTTCAGACATGGGTGGGTGGGGCCAATATGGCTATGGCGGGACTAAAGCCCACAGGGGACAAGAACGTAGTCAGAAAATAAGTCACTCATTTTAAGTGTCCAGACCCCTACATTCAGACAGACTACACTGAGGTGTGTGAAGAAACTCAGATGTGCTGTCAGAGCCACCGTCATATTTAAAGAACTGTAGAAAGAACCAGAGATGCTTATGGTCCAGTAGCAAAGACCTGAGAAGAAGGGCCGGGATGATGCTCTAAGGATGAGACCATCTCTGGAGCTCCAGAGGACGAATGCAGAGCCAAGGGGTGGAGCTTACGGTGCATGGGGCTCTCCGCCTGTCAATTTCACTCCACGCATTCACTCCTTCAACAAATAATTGTTGAGAATCTACCACATTCCAGACACCGTATTTGGTGCCAGTAAATACACCAGTGAACAAGAGAGCGAGTTCCTGATACCTTGAACTTACATTTTGTGTTGGAATAGACAATCAGCAAAAAAACAAAGGAATATGTAATATATAATTATGATATATAATATGTCTGGCATTGACAAGTGCTATACAGAATAAGGCAGGATAAGGAGGCTATAAAGAGATGAGAGGATGTTCCTTTTCATATAGGGTGATCAAGTTCAGATCTTTGAGAAGTTCTCTTCCCTGAAGAGAAGGATCCACATGGACATCTGGGAGGGATCAATGTGAACATGCAGGAGAAAGATGTTCCAGGTGGAGGGAACGGCATCTACAAAGGTCCTGGGGTGGGTGTATATTTCACCGTATCTGAGGAAAGCAAGGAGATCGTGACTGGAGTCAGATGATCACACCCAGGAGTGGATAAGGAATGTGATAGAAACTAAGCTTCCACTTTAATCTGCTGGAGACAGATTGTGTAGGGCTTGAGCCCCTAATGGGACTGTACTTTTCACTTTGAGTGAGATGGAAAGCTATTGGAAGATTTTGAGCAGGGGAGAGACATGATTAGACTAATGTTTTAAGAGGATCACTCTGGATATTATGTTGAAAATAATCTATAGTTGAGTGGAGGGAGAAATAAGGAGACAACCAGGAGGCCGTCAAAATAATCCACATGACAGGGGCGCCTGGGTGGCTCAATCGTTTGAGCGTCTGACTCTTGATTTTGGCTCGGGTCACGATCCCAGGGTCATGGGATCTTGGGCCCCATGTCGGGCTCTGCACGGAAGGTGGAGCTTGCTTTAGATTCTCTCTCTCTTTCTCTGTCAAATAAAAAATAAAATAAAATAAAATAAAATAAAATAAACCGCATGACAGAAGATAGCGAACTGGACTAAACTCTGTGTCAACATGCATGGGGAGATGTGGTTATGTTCTGAATGTATTTTGAAAGTAGAGCCTATAGCACTTGCCATTGGATTGGCTGTCTGTAAATCATGTTAGCAAATGATGTGCTGGGGCAGGGAAAATGGGTGATGGGCACTAAGGAGGGAAATTGTGGGGATGAGCACTGGGTGTTGTACCTAAGTGATGAATCACGGGTGTCTAATCCTGAAGCCAAAAGCACACTGTATACACTGTAAGTTAGCTAACTTGACAATAAATTATATTTTAAAAAATCCAATTTAGTTGAGAAAAGTTAAAAAGAAAATGATGTGCCAAGATGATCCCAAGGTTTTAGAGATGAGTAAATTTTGGAATGCAACTGCCTTTATTGAAATAAGGAAAACTTCAGAACGGCAGATTTCAGGGGGAAACCAGGAGTTTGTTTTGGACGTGATGAATTTTAGAGGTCTGTTAAGACGTTCAAGCAGGGATGTTAAGAAGGTAGTTGGCTATGAGTCTGACTTTCAGGAGAGAGGGCCTAGACAGGTATATAAATTGGGGAACTATCAGAATATAGATGGTCTTTTAATCTATGGGATTAGATGAATCCCTCCTTCCCTCCTCCACGGGTGTGGAAATTAAGAACTGAGCCACCTGGCACTCAAAAATGTGGCGGTCAGGAATATAAGAAGCCACCCCAAAAGAGATTGAGGAGGAATTGCCATTGAGGTGGGGACAGCCCAGAGACGGTGGTGCCCTGGGAACTAGTGAAGCAAATACTTCAAGGTGAAGGTGTGGCCAACTGTGCCCAACCTTGTCAGTAGACCAAGCAAGATGGCGGTGGAGGATCAACTGTAACTTCCGGAATTGTGAAAGCCTTTTGCAACCTTGACTACAGCTGTGGTAGAAGAGGAGGAACAAAGACCCAACTGGAGCAAGGCTCAAGAAAGAACAGGAGGAGAGATTATGGAGACCAAAGGTGCAGGCAACTCTGTCAGTGAGTTTCACGATAGAGGAAAAGACAGTAACTGCAGGAGGGATATAGGGTGAAGGAAGATGGTTTGGCCGGTTGGCCGGTTGATTGGTTTCAAGATGGGCACTATTCCATCATGTTCTCAGGCAGGAATGATGCCCCAGAGCAGTGTTACGTGTTGACAGAGGGACAGAGGGAGACAGGCTACAGGCGTGTCCCAGAAGTGGCTGGAGGACAGGAGTTCTGGCACACAGGAAGGAGGGCTTCCTTACAGCCAACCGGACTGGTCGTTCTTGTCTGCCTTGTGTTTTGTGGTTCCACGGAGAATTTCACTGGGGGAAATATGAGTGTTTTACTGCAACGTTAAAAAAAAATTGATAACGATTTGCTTTATTAACCCTCACATGTTCCTATGAGTCATTTTACCCCCATTTAACTAATCAAGAAGGCTCGTAAAAGTTATATGGTTTCATCAGGTTTTCAAAGCGTATATGAAAACCAGGTCCCAAGCTAAGTCTGACACCATAAATGTTCCACGACATCAGAGCCCAGACTTGCCCCCCAGAGGGTCCACCAGCTAAGGAGAAAGGGAGAGCATCATCTTAGGATGGCAGGCAAGTCAAAGCACAGCTAACATAGACCGTGCAAGCGTGGAGCAGGCCTGGGTAAGTCACGTGCCTGGACCCCCTTGGGGGAGATGTGGCTCGTGCGATAGATTTTAAAGGCAGAGAGTGCTGAAGGCATCCGTTACTATTCCCAAGTAGGGATGGTTGGTCTTGCGTGGAAGAGAGTGAGCAAATGTTTTCATGAGCTAAAAGTGCAGTGGCAGAAGTTGAGAAAAGCATCATGGGGCTTCTCTGGGTTTTCAGTCACTTCGGTGACTGTTTACGAAGCTCCTCCCATGTGCACAACGCAGGGCTTTGTGCTGGAGAAATAAAGAATGTTCATCCTCCTAGGAGTTACTTACACAACGAACAATTCAAATTCAGCATAAGATTTCTAAACATGTCAGTCGGGGTTCTCCAGAGAGGTAAAATCAACAATACATAGATATAAATACGATATTGATGCAGGTAGAGATATTTATTTTTATAGCAGAGATTCATTTCAAGGCATTGTTGGAGCTGGGAAGTCTGAAATGTGTAAGGCAGGCCGGCAGGCTGGAAACCAAGGCACAAGCTGATGCTGCAGTCTGAAGGCAGAATTTTTTTTCTTCCCTGGGGAAACCTCGCTGATTGCTCTGAAGGCCTTCAACTGATTGGATGAGGCCCACCCACATTATTCAGGACAGTCGGCTTAGTCAATCAACTCTAGCTGTTAACCACATTTACAAAACATCATCAGGTCGACACCTGGGTTCGTGTTTGATTAAGTCACTGGCAACCCGACATAAAATCAACCATTACAGCCTCCGATTAGCTCCCAGATTTATCCCTTAGAAGCCAAAAGCAGGTACTTTCTTGGAGACACATTTGCCTTCTAGAATTGCTCTTCTAATGGGATTGTAAGCTGTAGACCAGCGAGAGGCCAGAGGAGGGGCTGTCTCCAAGCCATTGTACTGCTACGGGTGGTTTATAAACGTTCTAATTCATTGTAATTAATTTTTATTGTGCAGCAGGAGAAGGCTGGCACAGTGAAAGGGGGTAATTTCACGAGTCAAAATAACAAATAAGTAAATACAAATAGTCCCCAAGTTCCCAGGAGCGGACCACCGTCTCCAGGTCTCTCTGGGTGCAGCACAGATCCTAGCTTCCCCCGCCCCCCCCCCGGTGGCCCCCTCAGCAGCCCTGGGTCTTGGGAACCCCTTCCCACCAGTTTTCCGGGAAGCTAAGCTGGCTTCAAATGCCTCCAGCCCCCACAGTCCCAGTCTCCCCCACGAGACCACATCGGGGCCCCTGTCAATCAGGCGGAGTGTAGATTTGGGGTGTTGAAACAGCACCCCCCCCCAAAAGGGGAGGGATTCGGCACGGGGTGGGCCGGGGAGGGAAGCCCTCCTTGCTTGTGCTCGTTGCAAACAATGAAGCGCCTGCACGGAGGCCCTTTGTTCAGCTCCACGCTCGGAGCCCTGGCGAGCTGAACAGTGCAGGCGCGTGTGTGGGATATTAAGTCTCATTTCAAAGCCGCTGCTGTGGTGGAGTGACGTGGGACAGGCTGGGTGCTGGGGGTGGGAGGCTGGGAAGCGGTGTGAGCATCTTCAGTGAGGGGCGGGGGGGGGGGGGGCGGGGGCGCCCCGATGAAGACAAGTCTCTGTGCTGTGGGGGCGTTTTCTTTTTCAGGGGGTGAGGGAGGAAAGGGGGGACTTTGACTTTCTCAGGCAGGAAACCCTGTGTTGGGGTTTCGGGAGAGTCTTGAGTAATGACCAGTGTAGGTTTCTCATGGAGGACTCATTTATCTGGGTGCCAGTGGGTGAGCCTGGCTTCCCAAGCTTGAAAATTTAGATTTATTGGGTGCCAGAAATTGGACTGGACACCATTTAATAGGCCCATGCACCATGAAGGTGAGGGGTGGGGGAGAAGAGTCAAAAGGGCAGAATGGATGGGGAAGGGACGTAGTGTGAAGAAAAACAGCAAAATCTGATTAGGGCCATAAAATTCTAGCCGCAGCAGGCGGGAAATACAAGACTCTGGAGAAGCTGGGGGCTTATGCACACAGCCGAGGTCAGATAAATCTGTGGGAAGCGAGACATGGAGGAGAGGAAACAATTAGTGACTCTGAACTTGAGGAAGGGCCTTGCTGGAGAGAGAGAGAGAGACAGACAGACAGACAGACCACAGAGTCCTGAAGTCCGCATGAAGACAAGCCTGCTGTTAGAAGAGATGAATCGATAAAAAAGCCATTTGCTGGTTACACACACACACACACACACGCACGCACACACACATCTTGTTCAGCCTCTTGCTCTGAAACAGAAGAAAAGCTTTGGGATTTATGGAATGTGGATTTACATAGAGAGGCCCTGTAATATATATAAATAGTCGGCCAACTTCTGATGTGAAGGGAGAGGCCGAGGGAGGCACGTTTTGTAGGGGGGAAAAAGCACAGGGAAGTGAAATCCAAACCCTGGGCTCTGGGCCGCGTTCCCCCAAGTGAACACAGGGAATTCATACCCCTTCTCCTGGTGCTGCAAAGTCTTCATTATTTTTTATCTATTTTCCCCCTTGGGCTAGAGGAAGCCGTGTAAAAATGACTTTTCAGGCTTTCAGACATTTAAACAAAAAACTATGTAACGCAAAACGGCTGATCTGTATCTCCCTACTCACGAACACACATGCGCCTTCAATATCTGTCCTCCCTATGCAAGGCCCCGCATCAGGTGGGTAGCTGTAGGAGTGCACGGGAGGCACTTCATTCATTCATTCATTCATTCATCCGCTCGTTCATTCAACAAATGTCTCGGAGAAGGGGAATCAGATCCATCACTTTCCTCAAAGTGTTCCCATCCTTGTGAGGGGAGGTGACAAGTGAATTCACATGCATAGTACTCGGGAGACATGGCAAGGGGGTTGCTGAATCCCACCGAAGAATCACAGCCTTCTTGGAAGAGGTGACTGAAACACAGGTTGTGGGCACCTGGAACTCACTGGTCTGCTGCAAATCACATTTCTCAGTCAGCAACCCAGATGTTTGGGCTACATGTCAACACACATGTGGGCATTTGGAAACGCCTGGATTTCTGGTGATTACATCCAAATGCCCAACAGCGTTTGGAGGACGGAGAGCACGCATGTACCTTGTAAATAATGCAAGCATGTATCATGTAATAATTATTTTTATGAGCCATTCTTCCACTAGGACACAGATCATCAAAATTCTTTGCTATTTATTATACATTAGTTTATTACTTTCCCTCAATTACGTGGTAAAATTTATATCTTTGCACATGGCCAAGGTGGTAGGCCCGTGGCCCAAGGCAATTAGATAAAGCCTTAAAGAAATCAGACGGAACAAGGCAGAACTTTAATAAAATCTGAAACCCACAGCTGTCAAAGTACATGAAGCCTCATGCTCACAAATATCAGGCATACATCACTACAGAATTGTTTAGCGTAAGAAGGGCTGGCAGAAGCTTTGCATGCCATTTTGGTGACAGGTTTAAAGACTATGCTGGTGCATGTGTGTGTGCATACATACACTTACACACACACACACACACACATATATATGCATATATATGTATATATATGGTGTGTTTATGTTGATGTAGGGATGTGCTAGTGGGAGAAAAGCAAAATTGCAAAGGCAGTGCTTGCCTTGCATAGTCCCCAGTCACTTCTCATTTCCAACTCCTTCCTCACCCTCCTGTCCCACCCAAAACCCTAGACAGCTCAGCGTCCTCAACCCCCACCTGTGTGTTCCTTGTCACCGGCATGTAATCTTACTTTCTTATCCCTTACTCACATAACTGCCTCTCCCATGGAGTAGCTTAATTGAAGCCGTAGTATAGCCTAACACGGAAAGGTAAAGTCCCGAATACGATCGGATGAGTCAAGGGTAGAGGTGGGGGCCAGGGAAACAGGAGAGGAACTTTCCTGATCAGGGGAGGGGTCAAAGAAAGGAGGAGTCGGGGGTGCCTGGGTGGCTCAGTTGGGCAAGCTTCCAACTTCAGCTTAGGTCACGATCTGGTGGTCTGTGAGTTCGAGCCCCGCGTCGGGCTCTGTGCTGACAGCTCGGAGCCTGGAGCCTGCTTCCGATTCTGTGTCTCCCTCTCTCTCTGCCCCTCCCCTTCTCTCTCTCTCTCAAAAATGAATAAGCATTAAAATAAATTTTAAAAAGAAAGAAAGAAAGGAGGAGTCTGAACACCTGAATAGTAGTTTCCTTGCTACCTCTTACTACATAGGGCAAATCATGTGGGAATCCTTTCACTTGGAATCAGTCCCCCTCGTCTCTGTCTTCCGGGGTCTTTGAAATTGCCTCAAACAGAATGCATGTCAGGCTGCATAATCACCTCTGGACGGCGAGCTCCCCAAGCAAGGGGACCATGTCTAGCACGGGTGCCCGGTAATATAGTGAGTGCTCCGTACTGAATGCTTTGCAATGAACTTAACTATTCTGAATGGGTTTCTCACCTACAAAATGCCAAAATGCGAGTTCGTCCACTCATCCGTCCGTTTAATTTACTTGCCATTTACCGGGCAACCCGCTAGGTGAAGGGCTGCGGGAAGCATACAGACGCATAATCTAGCAGCTCACTTAGAATCACGTTCCCTGCTTACCTCGCAGAACCACAAGAAGGAACAAAGAGATCGTGCATGTGAATGAGCTTTGGAAACTGTACCTGCTACCTGAGGGAAGGGTGCTTTTCATTCTTACTGATGGTGCCGTCCCGACGCTGTGTGCTCGCCTGGCTCGGCAAGGGTTAGTTTCACAGATTCTCCCAGTTTCCCTTCTCTGCAGCTCCCAGCAGATGTATTAAGTGTAATCTTGGAACCGTTCCAGGTTCCCTCTCTAAGACTCAGAAGGTTCAATGTTTCCTGCACGCAGCAGGCCGCTCTAGCCTGGCATGACATCAGGGACTCTGAAGGGTTCACTCCCCACGCATCCCTCAGTCTGGGATTGTCTGGGCCTGCATCCCAGCTTGTCCAGGTTCCCTGGAGCTTCCTTGGAAAGTAGGGGGAAAGCTCCAGCAGCGGCTGCCACGGCAGCCCCCGCCCCCCACCCCCACCCCTCCAGCTTGTATCCAAGATCACCTGCTCTCCGACTCCCTCAGAAGCACCAGCTAAGGAAGAGAAATCCCGCTGCCCGCTGCCCGCTGCCCTCTGCTTCCTGGAGCAGCCCAAGCCCCACCGTAGGCAGGCAGAGCCTCCAGGATGACTCAAGGCTCAGGCGTGGTTGATGGTGGAATCAGTGTCTTTGAGGGGGTATCCGTGGGAAAACGAGCAAACAGCAGCCAACGGAGTCCCCTGAATGCTTGCTGAGCCAATATCATGGGAGATGGGAGTTGGCTCCCCTGCACTGTGTGGGTAGGAAGACCCCATCTGCCTCTTCGGGGAGAACTGCCTCCCTGGGACTGGTCAGAGCGAATGCCTCCTTTTCCCTAGAGCAGCAGCACAAATGGAACCCATTACCTCCTCCAAACGCTAATGTGGGGAAGGAAGGAGTTCTGAGGGATCTTCGGGAGCATTTCAATGTGCACTCACCATCTCGTCCCCTCTTCTTTCCTCCCTCTCTTTAATTAATTTGCCTAATCGCTTGCACAGGCCGAATACACGGGACACACTCTGGACTCATGTCTGCATTTAAACAGGAAGCGGTTTTGTGCCCGTGAATGTGATCTCTTCCTGACTTTTTCCCATCCTTTGTCTTTCTTTTCCTTTTACTCTCCCACGCCCTCCTGACATTTCTTTTATCCCCAACCCTCCCATACTTGGTGGGTTACGAAGTCACTTACAACCTCCCTCCATCGAACACCCGCCCGCTTCCCCAACCTCATCAATTCAGTTGAACGAGTATACACCACAGTAGAAAGGAAAGTAAGATGCACTGAGCTCCCATGAGGCACCAGGTGTGGCGCAAGGACACAGAATACACACAGATAAGCTCCCCGTCCCCATAAGGCTCATCTATAGCCTGGGGACCGGAGCTGGTACTTGAGAACTACTTAATGCACAACATTCTAAGGCAGCGAAGGTGAAGGGCATGTCAGAAAAGTATACGGTATGAGTTACCAAGGCCCTGTAGCATGAGATCCAAACACCAGCCCATGAGAGATTCTCCCACAGATGGTCACTGATAGATGATCACCCTCCCTGTGGGAAGAATTCCAGCCCAAGGTATGAGTTCAAGCCCTGCCTTACCTGACCTTTGTTAAAGCTGTGACTTCTTCTTTAAAAAAATATATATATATATTCACTTTTGAGAGAGAGAGAGAGACAGAATCCCAAGCAGGCTTCTCGCTGCCAGCACGGAGACTGACACGGGACTCGAATTCACGAACCGTGAGATCACGACCTGAGTTGAAATTCAACCAAATGACCATGTATGTTTCCCTGTGCTGAAATGCTTTGAATCTGCGAATCCTTCCCTGAGCTTCGCTTTGTGACCCACGTCGTGGCAAAACTGTATTAAAATGGACCGTGGGTACAGGTAAATGTCAGCTGTGGTTTTTTCAGGAGACCAGATCCCTGAATTCTTGTCATAATGGTCTGCATTTGGGGCCAGAAGAGTTCATAATTATTCTTGGTATATATTCTGTGCCCAGCTACTAAAGTGCGGTCCGCTCTAAGCATTCGAGGCCATGGTATTTGGAAAGACAGACTGTTATTCACTCTGTAGCCATCCTTACTGGAATCCTGTTCCGACAGAGCTTGAGTTGGATGAGCTAATGAGAGAGACCTTTTATCAAACCCTGGAGGTCAGCAGATGTGGGCTTTATGGGAAAAGTGAACGAATGGGGGAAATTCTATCATGGTCATGAAAAGGCACTTACAGTAAACTCTGTTATCCATCAAGGGAGAGTAATAGGTTGTTCTGGTAGGTGGTGAATAGAGAGTCTTTACAGATGCTGCATGGATTATCAATCTTCAGAGACTGAAGGAAACATGGAAATACACCAAAAAGTTGCCACAAACAAGTGAAGCCTCTTCGAGGATCCCAAACCCCTCCGCACAAGCGTTACGACGCAAGTGGGAATTATCAGATTTGAAGTAGCATTTTTGCTATTGTCACAAAAACAGGGCTCCCGTTTCCTAATTCTGTTACTTTCAAAAATGACAATATTACTAAGCATGATCTAGGTTGCCTCTCCATCCCAGTGGCTAACGACTGCCCTGCTCCTGCCCCATGCTCTAGCCACACTTGGCCATAACCATTTCCAGGAAAAGGCCTGGAGTGTTACTTTCATCGCACACTTGGGCTCAAAGATCTCTTCCCTCGGTGTGGAGGACCTCCTTGCTCTCACTCCCCTCCTTCCAAGCTCCTACTGCCAAGTGCCGCTGTGGTCTCTCTCATGAAGCCACCCATAATATTCCCCAAAAGATGTGCCTGTTCCCTTTTCAGAATGCCCAAAGCACTTTGCGTTCATCTCCCTCGCAGCATGTATCGATGCTCTGCTCTTTGGACCACATGAATCTATCTAATCCGGGCACTTCTCTTTAATTTTTTTTTTTTCAACGTTTATTTATTTTTGGGACAGAGAGAGACAGAGCACGAACGGGGGAGGGGCAGAGAGAGAGGGAGACACAGAATCGGAAACAGGCTCCAGGCTCCGAGCCATCAGCCCAGAGCCCGACGTGGGGCTCGAACTCACGGACCACGAGATCGTGACCTGGCTGAAGTCGGACGCTTAACCGACTGCGCCACCCAGGCGCCCCCGGGCACTTCTCTTTAAAGGGAGTTTGACATGTAATCTGCCTGTGGACATTAATGTTCTCATTAATATTCTTCTGATAGGAATAGAAACTTTAATAAAGAAGCATCACTAGCCTGTAATCTTCCAGGAAATTGTTGACATAGGCCACTTTATCCTGTTGGCTCTTTGTAGTTGTAGGTATTATTTCATTCATTCTCTCAGCAAATAACGCTGAGCGCCAACTACGGGCTAGAAGCTGTTCAAGTTTTAGGGCTGCAGCAGTGGAACAAGGCCCGATGCTTAAACTCAGGGAGTTTATATTCCAGAGGAGGAACAGGACAAGAAAGTAAACAGAAAACAAATAAGGCTCAGTGAGAGAAAGGAAATAAATGAGCGTGATGAGGGCACAGTGCTTTAGGCAGGAGGGATGGTCAGGGAAGCCTGTTTGGAGGAGATGAGTATTTGGCTTGAAGAAGGTGAGTAAGCGACCCATGCAAATACGTGAGAGGAAAATATTCCAGGCAAAAGGAACAGCATGTGCAAAGACACTGAAGCAGGAGAATCCTTAGTGGAAGAGAGGCACAAGGAAAACGGTGCAGCAGGATAGGGTGGGACGGGGATAAGGCTGGGACAGGTGACAGGAGATGAGCTCAGAGCGACAGCAGGGGCCAGGTTGTAAGAACACAGCTGCTATGTTGAAAACAGACAGGAGAAGGCAGGAGTCGGGAGCAAGTCTGGGGGCACTGGGGGCCCCCACTGGGGGCACTGGGGCCAGTTAGGAGGCTACTGCCACAATCCAGGATGGTGGCACCTTGAACTAAGGTGGTGGTGGTGAGGGTGGCAAGAAGTCATTGGCTCGGGGATATATATTTGAAGGCAGAGCTAGATGTTCTGCCGAAGGATTGGCCATGAAGTCTGAGAGAGACAGCTCCAAGGTTCTTAGCCTGGTCGACCAGAAGAAAAGACTGCCATTCACTGAGACGGAGTACATTGTAGTAGTACGTTTTGGAGTGAGGGAGTTCCTTTGGGGGTATGTTAACACCTATTAGTTATCCAGGCAGAGATGGTGGGTGGGCAAGTAGGCATCTGAGATTGGCATTCCGGAAAGATACGCAGGCTGGATATAAATGCATAGGTTGCCAGCAAGCAACCTATTGTATTGGTCTGTTCGGGCTGCCGTAGTGGCTTAATCAACAGGAATTTATTGCCCACAGTTCGGGAGAGTGAGAAGCCCAAGGTCAAGGTGCCAGCCAACCCAGTTCCCTAATGAGGGCCCTCTTCTCGACTTGGAGACAGTTGCCTTATCTCTGTGTCCTCACATGGCAGAGGGAGAAGAGAAGAAACCAGCTCTCTGGTGTCTGTTCTTAAAAGGGCACTAATCCCATCAAGAGAATCTCACCCTCCTGACCTCCTCTTAACCTAATCACCTTCCAAAAGGCCCATTTCCGAACACCATCCCATTGGGGGTTAGGAGTTCAACATATGAATTTGGGGTGGGGGGGACTCAAACCAGTCCGTAGCCATATTTAATGCCATCAGACCCGTGTATAAAAGAGAGAGGAGGAGAGTATAGTGGGGGAAAGGACCAGAGGGGAAAGAGGAACCCTGGAGTGGTCCGAGGAGAGGAGGCAGGGCCAGCAACAATCACCGAGAAGGAATGCCCTTGGGAGTGGGGAGGAGGGGGCCAGGAAGAGTGTGGTGTCCTGAGACCCAGGTGAAGAAAGCGTTTCAAGGAAGACAGATGGTCACTTGGGTCAAATGTTGCTGACAGATGAAGTGGGGTGAGGATACCAACTGACCATGCATTTAGCAACCGCCAGGTCCTGGTGACCTTGACGAGAACAATTTTCTGTCAGTCCTGAGTGTGGTATGTTCAAGAGAAAGTGAGACAGAGGGGACCGGAGCATCTCCTATCAGTCACTCTTTCCAAGCGTTTCACTGTGAAGGAGAGCAGAGCAGACGTGTTCTGCTTTAGCTGAAGAGCCACCTGGAGAACGGTCACTGCCTCCTGAGGGGGAAAGTGCTCCAAAGGCTGGCTGGCACTCCCCGGGGACATGCCTGCGGTCTAGAAACCCTGGAAACTGCTCCACCATCTACCCACTAAAATCGCAGGAGATACAGCCTCCCCGGAACACCCCAAGTCGGCAGTCCTATACCAGTTAGGCTGATTAAAACCACCTAACACCTCCCTTTCTCTTCCTTCCTGGGGCTACAGGCACCATTTCACCTGGTTACAAAGACAATGACGATTCCCATTAGGTTTGTCGGAGAACCTGCAGGAGACCCGAGGTAGGAACGGGTCAAGAGCCCAAAGCCAACTGGAAAATTATACGATGAGCACGTCTCTGACTAAGGAGGACACAGGAAAGGGGACGAGTGATAAAGAACGAATGGACAGGTATAAATAAATCCTCAGATGCCTAAATTCCAGAGCGTTTGGGCAACCCTACGGCAATCTGGCACAGTTTCAATTACTTCTTCTAGATCTGTCATCAAATGGTGCCGTGAACCTATATTCTTTGCTGACAAGGGTTTCCCCATTGAAACATGCTTCACAACCACGATGTGCTTCACCTGCTTTTCAATGCGGCCTCTTTAACTGAGGCTGCAAAGTTGGCGGGAGGTGGCTCTCATCCTAAAGTGAAACTTTGCTATTTAGTTCAGGGGTTTGGGGGGTTTTGGTTTTTTAAGTTTATTTTTGAGAGACAGAGACAGAGCGCAAGTGGGGGAGGAGCAGAGAGAGAGGGAGACACAGAATCCCAAGCAGGCTCCAGGCTCCGACCTGTCAGCACAAGAGTCCGACACGGGGCTCGAACTCAAGAAACAACGAGATCATGACCTGAGCCAAAGCCGGACACTTGGCCAACGGAACCACCCAGGCTCCCCTTTTTATTTTTTCTTTTCTTTTCTTTTCTTTTTGAGAGACAGAGCACAAGTGGGGGAGGAGCAGAGAGACAGGGAGACACAGAATCTAGTTCAGTTTGAAATTTCACCCAACTACTTTTTATTGAGCACCTACTGGGGCTGGATAGTATGCTACTTGGTGCAAGGATACAACTTAAAAAAAAAACAAAGACTAAAACTTGCTTCCGTGGATCTCACAGTCTAACTCAGTGGTTCTCAGCCAGGAGTGGTATTTGCCGCCCACCCCCCACCCCACCCCGGGGACATTTGGCAATGTCTGGAGACATTTCTGATTGTCACTACTAAGGGAAGGTGCTGCTGGCATCTGGTGGGTAGAGGCCACAGGCGCTGCTAAACATCCTTCCGCGCATGGGACAGTCTCTAACCACAAAGAACGATCTGATCTGAAACGCCAGTAGTGCCCAGACTGAGAAACTATCTAAGGGACACGGTGGCACATTGTGAGTAAGTCTAGTACGAAAGAGGCTATGACGAGCAAGAATTCATGTTTCCAGAGATCCTTCAAGCTTTGTAGAGAGACGGCATCTTAGGTTCGGTAGCTAGACTCACGAGCAGTCTCAGGAATTATACTCCAGGGAAAACAGGGATTCCAGCAAGTTCCTGCATGAGGATTTGGTTGCATTTGTAGGGCCTCTCAGAAGTAGGAAGTCTCTGTTGTATATCCTGTCATGTTCGGTCCTTACAACAATCCTTGTCAGAGGCCTTCCATCTATTCACATAACTGTGATCCAAGAATAGCCCTCTTCTATTTGGGAAAGTCATTCTCTCCAACCAAGAGAGAGAAAGGGACAGGGCCCAAACTGCCAACCAAACAGCCAAACCAACCCTGGCAGTCACTGACGACTGATGCCCCAGGCAGATGTGCATCGCTCCTCAACACCTGTCTTCAGCAAACAGAATGGGTAGATCTCCACTCAAACTTGGAAACTAAGATCTCACTGCTCCTAACTTGCGGTGATCTGGCTCAAATCTAGGCCTTCTGACTGCAGATGCAGAAATCTTTCTGCTACGAGAGGCTGCTTCTTTGCCTAGTAACACCCTTACGGATGGAGCTTAGCCATTCACTAAGTGATTTTCACGTACGTTCTCCTTCCTCGTCAGGTATTTCTTCGGACAAATTCATGGAAAAGAGTGGAAAATGCTCTGGGGGCTGAGGCGGAAGGAGGGAGCCATCGCCTGTATTTTTATCTGTCATATTGACTCTTTATGTTCATACATAAATCACAGGGGAAGGACAGCTAACAGAACTACCTTGCATCCAAAGGGAGTCGGACGAAAGGGTTCATCCAGTGGCACCATACCTCACGCTTATGTGCCCTTAAAACAAAACAAAACAAAACAACAACAGCCAAACAAAACAAAAGCACCCGGAGGAATTCATTCAAGTCAGGTATGGCTTAAACCGACCAAGTTAAAACTGAGCCACATGCTTTTGTTTAAAGGCAGACGGTCAGGTTTTGTTAACGCACCCAGAGCCAACTGCTGATACAAAGTGGTGCCCTATACATATAAACCAGCAAAGCCATTTTAGAACCCAGAGTTTGAAAGAGTCTATATAAATGTAAATCACCAACCCAAGGGAGCATAAAATCTACGGATGTGAAAATGGAGACTACTGTCCCTCTTCATCCAGCTCCAACTGGCCAGTGAGGGCTCACATGGCTTTCTCTCATCTGGGGAATCTCTGCAGCATGGATTTAGCTGGGCTTCCGCGTGCCAACATGTCAGCTGGCAGTGACCGGGTGACCTGTATTTCCTCTGCGATGGTCTGTCAAAGCCAAGGGGGGTGTCAGATCTTGCGGAGACACTGAGTCGTCATGCATCTGACTTGTCACCCCTAGCGCTACTCTGATCCCTTGGATTCTCCAGCGGGAGTCTTCCAAGTGAATGCTGGGAGTGGCTTGGCCCCATAATTCAGCCTAATGGCCAGTAGGCCAGCTTTCTCCAGGGCCAAGCCCAAGCTCTAGTTGGAAAGGAAAGGCTTCTGAAAGCTGCATTAACTCTCTCATGCCACCAACGCTGTGTTGCCATCAGGGGTCCTACAGTAGCCACTCCCTAAATGGGACTGTTGGAGCATGAAAAAAGTTAAGTGAGCTTCTCCAGGTCCATCCTTCCCAACAGGGGAGGATGTGGCTCACAGGGGTAGGGGATTTATGGGAATAAAAGAGAATGTCTGCAAACTGCTCGGAGCTCCATGCAGGAAGAACCCAGAGAAGAACGATCTAGCTAAAGGCAATTGTTTTCTTCCTTTCCAACCGCGGTGTATTAATTGGGTACAAATCAGTCCACTTAATGCCAATTGACATTAAGCAATTTGCCATTTGATGGCAATTGAAAACCCATGCTTACTGCTCCAAACCCTCTTGATTGTTCCAAACAAATTTCCCATCCTAAAGTGGAAATGGATTTAATTTGATCTCTCCAGTCTGTTCGCCATTATGTGTAAAATAGTGACATTGGTCCCAGGAAATCAGCAGCTACCTGAGCAGTGTTCACAATGAAGGCTCTCAGTCAATGGCGAGAATGCAAAAGGAAGAGTTGCTATAGAGTTAAGGTTGCGGCCACAGACCTGGGGTAGCATGGTTGGTTTTTGTCGTTGTTGCTTACTGTTTTGATTGTGGTTTTCCTGCTCTGTTTCCTTAACAGCAGAGAAGCTTCGAGTCGAGAAAAGTCCTAGAAAGAATCTAGTGCCATTCTGCCACTTCTCCAGTGAGATAGCTAAGGTCTAAGGAAGTTTCATGACTGGCCCAGATAGTTAAGAACGCTAATCCGTTGTCTCCTCATTCCTGTGCCTTCTTTTTTCTCTCAGATCCCCACTCCCACGCCCCAGAAACCCAGCTCAGAGCTCTGTAGACAGAGAAGTAATAGAAAGAATATGTGGTCTTTTTTAAAAAAAAAATGTTTATTTACTTTTGAGAGAGAGAGACAGAGAGAGAGAGAGAGACAGAGAGAGAGTGCCTACAAGTGGGGGAGGGGCAGAGAGAGAGGGAGACACAGAATCTGAAGCAGGCTCCAAGCTGTCAGCACAGAGCCCGACGCGGGGCTTGGACTCGTGAACCACAAGATCATGATCTGAGCCAGAGCCGGACGCTTAACCGACTGAGCCACCCAGGCGCCTCGAGACTGTGTAGACTCATAACCCGAGGACTTGGAGTTCAAGTTACGCATCCGTGGCGCTTAACTTCTTGGGGACTCAGTTTCTTTATTGGTGAAAGGGGAATAAAGATCCACACCTGCCAGTATTTTTATGAGGACTGGATGAAATAACTTCTACAGAAGCACGTTAAAATTGCCAAGGAACATGACATTTAAGGCATTGCCTGACTGCAGCCCAGCCTAGACAGGAAGGACATGGGACACAGGTTGAAACCCAGGCAAGCAACAAACTTGGAGCAATTGACAGTAACACCCGGTGCTCTCCACACGTACTTGAAACCAAAAAAAAAAAAAAAAAGATTACAGATTAGAAGGCTAAAAATACTTGCAGATGTTTGGCATGACTATGGTTAGCTTTTTGACTTTTGGAGCACATAACATCTAGGGATATTTGTTCCACTTGGTTTTAACTAAGTTGTCAGCATATTATTTGAAAACTTTCTAAATTCTGAAGATCTCTTTTGCAGAAAGATGTCTAATCATTTATTTGAACAAAGCTATAAACATGGCCTCCGGGCTCGCCCTACCATTATGCCTCTCAGTGAAAGGCACAGAACCCTACCCTTTATGCTGCTGGCAGGGCACCCAGAACCTTCATCAAAGTGCAGAAATGCCTACAGAAATGCCTGCCGATGGTACTTTCACAGGTATAGGCCTAAATGGAACCACACACAGCCGGGTCCTAGAAAAAGCCCTGAGTTGTTTCCCATTAGCTGTATGACTCAGAGCCACTCTACCTTTCTGAGCTTCTAAGAGGCAAAAGGGGGATAAGTCACAATATCAACCCCAGGATTAAAAGGGATCGCATCATCCGGTCTTAGCTCAAATGTCCCCTGCTCAGAGGGGCGATAGCGGATGCTGTGACACGTCACTTCAGGACTCAAGCGTCGTGCCCATAGCTGCTGGGTGTGTTGGAAACCGACAGCTCACAGCTGGGCCCTTTCGGAGATTGCCCTCCTCTGCCCACCTCATCCAAGGCCTCACCCACTCACCCCCCAACTCAGCGCATGTACAACACTGGCCACTAAGAGGGTTTAGCGGCCAGCCCTCTGCCTCCGACTACAGAGTCGCAGCGACGTTCCCCGTGGCTCTGGAGGCTGAGGTTTTGCTGCGACCATGTAACAGCCCAACTCCTCCCTCTCGCGAATACGGTTTCCTGTACTCCTGCATGGGTGTTGATCCGAAAAGAGAGCTCTGCGATACCCTCCCTATACGGTGATCCCCAATCCAGAGTTGTCCTCCCAAGGAACCAACCTGCAGCAAGGACCCTTCCCTGCCACACCAATGTAGAACCACTCCTCCCCTGGTCACTGTCTATCCCGTCGCTCTTGTTACTGAGAAAAACACCATTTGTCTGCGCATGCATTGTCTACCCCTCTGCTGCTATGATATATGCTCCCTGAGGGAAGGGACTTGGTGTGTTTGGCCCACTGCTGCGTCCCTGGTACCTGGCACACAGTTGGGTGACACTCCTTAAATATTGTCGAATAAAAGAATATTATGTGTTAAGAGCTTCCAGTCTAGTGAATACAATAAGCCGTACAAATGTTAGCTTATATGTTTGTAGGAACTGAATTTATGCTTCAAGAAGGATGAATTAAAGATTATTAATGTGGAGGCTGAAGGACTCACCCAGTGACTCACTTATCAACAAATTAATGGATCCCGCCTCGGTTGACATTTCTGTTTGCCAATAACGGCGAAGTTATTTAAATGTCTCCATTATGGGTCCTCTGGATATCCAAAGAACACATTTAAACATAAAAAAAAAAAAAACTTTGAATGCAACACCGTGTGTTTGTAGTCACCAGCAAATCCCATTTGGGTAAACTAACAGCTCATAACTAAGGAAACAGCTATCGATAAAGTGAACAGGTTATTAGTTCAAGACCAGAGTGTTGTCTTTGGCAAGAGCAATTCACACGTTGATCCTCATAAAGTTCTGGGTCACAAAGGCTACAAGTCAGGAGATCCACCTGGTCTCTGATCCAAGCTCTGCCTCTAACTCCCCAAGTGACCCGGGTCACGTCACTGCCCCTCTCTGGTCCTGAATGTTCTCATCTGTGACATGAGAAAGATGCTTTCTATCAACCCTTTTAACAATGACATGCTACATGCAGACCATACTGCCAGCTACGTCTAGGGCAAGGTTAAAAGATCTCATAGCCTACACGATATTTGCGGTGAAAAGTAGATAATCTATGACCTGAATCCAAGGTGGTGCTTAAACCGATTTTGCATGATACTGGATAAATAACTGAAAAGGCAAATAACCTTGAGGCCAGTGGATGATAGGATATATATAACTACCTTTGATCTATGGGACGGGATCTGTTTTTCTAGGTCACAAGAGGCAGGTTTTTAAGAACGGTTCCTCCAAAAATCTCTCGAGAAATGCAACGGGTCTCCTTTTCTCGGTTGTGTGAACGAAACGAGGAGGTACCAGTCTCCATCCGCTCTCGCTCCCGGTTTGGAGCCCTAGCTCAGAAAATTGCGACTTTTGTTTCCTACTTGCTCTTTCCTTCACAGCTTCTTTTTCCCTTCCTTCCCCATCCTCCCAATTGTGGTCACCCTTCAAGGCCCCATCCTCTACCCTCTTCCCTGTGTGCTCATCTCAGATGATGATCTCATCCACCCGCATAGTTTGGTTATGGCAAATGACTCCCATGGCTGTCCCTCCAGCCATGAGCTTGCAGTTTCGAAATCAAATTCCTAATTGCCTGCTGGACAGTTTCGCTGGCCATCTCAACATCTCAAACTCATATCTTAAGGTAAACTTAACTTTTTTTTTTTTTCAACGTTTATTTATTTTTGGGACAGAGAGAGACAGAGCATGAACGGGCAAGGGGCAGAGAGAGAGGGAGACACAGAATCGGAAACAGGCTCCAGGCTCCGAGCCATCAGCCCAGAGCCTGACGCGGGGCTCGAACTCACGGACCGCGAGATCGTGACCTGGCTGAAGTCGGACGCTTAACCGACTGCGCCACCTAGGCGCCCCAAACTTAACTTTTTTTTATCGTCCATATTTACTATCCATAGTTCCTGATGCTCACTTCCTTGGTTTGTGGTGGCACTTGTATTCAAATTCCTGTTTCCCAACTCTAAATAGTCACTAAATCCTCCCCTTTTTTCTTTTCCCTGTCTTCTGCATATGCCCCATTTCCACTGCTCCCACCCTAAAAGAGGTCTTTTTTTTTATGTTTATTTATTTATTTATTTTTATTTATTTTTTAAAGTTTTATTTATTTTGAGTGAGTCGGAGACAGTGCAAACAGGAAAGGGGCAGAGAGAAAGGGAGAAAGGGAATCCCAAGCAGGCCTCTTGTTGCCAGCGAAGAGCCCGACGTGGGACTCGAACTTACAAAATCACGAGATCATGACCTGAGCTGAAACCGAGTCCGGCGCTTAACTGACTGAGGCACCCAGGTGCACCACGTTTATTTATTTTTGAGAGGGGGGGGGGGAGAGAGAGAGAGAGAGAGGGAGAGAGGGAGGATCCCAAGCAGGTTCCGCACTGTCAGCACAAAGCCCAACCTGGAACTCGAACCATGAGATCATGACCTGAGCCAAAGTCTGACGCTCAACCAACTGAGCCACCCAGGCTCCCCAACAGAGGTGTTGAATAAGGTGACCCATTCAGTAATCGATAACATGCGTGTTACTATTCGAAAAGTTGAAATAGGCAATGGTATGAAAAAATATGTAGGCCTAACTCACTTAGATATGGCAATATGAGGGAAATCAGTAGCAAACCAGATCAAGCGAGGAATAAAAAAGGCATTATGATCAAGTTGGGTGTATGCCAGGAATTCATATATAGCTTAACATTAGAAATCTGAGTAACATAATTCATGATATTAATAGACTGAAGGAGAAAAACCATATGCTAATACTCATCGCTCCACAGATACAGGAAAAAATATTAAAAATTGATCAAATCCAACACCCATGCAATTTAAAAAGAAAAAAAAAAACTTAGCAAACTAAGAATACAAGGGGATGTTTTACATCTACCAAAAACTTCTCTCATACATCATTTTTAATGATCAAATGTTAAAAGTTTTCTAGGAAAGTTGCAGAAATTCCCACTATCAACATGTCTGTCTTTATAATAGAAGTTCTAAACAGGACAGTAAGAAAAGTCTAAGAAACAGCAGGTATAAAAGTTGAAAAGAAAAAATTGTTAGTACTTGCAGTCGACACGATTAGCTCTATGAAATAATAAAACAAAAGAATCTATAGGAAAAAATAGTAGATTTACATTGTTGTATATAGCATAAATATACAAAAATTAATTACCTTATAAATTAAACAAAAAAATGTTAATGTGATTTTGCAAATACCATTCACAACACCCAAAATAAAGTAACCAAATAATTAATCTCACAGAAAATGTACAAAGTCCTTAAGGACAAAATGATATAACATCATTGAAAAAATACTTGAATGACCTAAACAAATAGAAGGATGTACCAAGTTCATGGATAAGAATATTCAATATCTTAAATATGTCCATTATTCCTAAACTAATATATACATTCAAAAAAATTCCAATCAAAGTCCTAATATAATTTTTCATGTAACTTAAGAAGCCAAATTCTATAATTATATGGAAGAGCAAAAGGCCGAAAAAAGGCGAAGACAATCTTAAAAAAACATTTGCCCTAAATGATTTCAAGACTAACACTGTAGGGTTGGAAAAGGGATGGGCAAATAAAAAAACTTCCACACACACACAAAAACAGGCTACAGAGCTCAAAAACATATCCATATATATGAGGAAACTTTACATATATTAGAGGAAATGTTGTCGACCGGGGGCGGGGGGTGGAGGGGGAAGGATGGGCAATTCAATAAATGGAGCTAGGGTAACTCATCCTTATGAATAAAGAAAAAAATTTCTACCCTATCCCACACCCATTGAAAGCAACTTACAGGTGGCTCAGTCGGTTGAACATCTGACTCCTGATTTCAGCTCAGGTCAAGATCTCACAGTTTGTGGGACTGAGCTCCACATGGGGCTCCACACTCACAGCACAGAGCCTGCTTGGGATTCTCTCTCTCCCTTTCCCTCTGCCCCTCCCCCTCCCCGTCTCTCTCTTAAAATAAATAAATAAACTTTTTAAAAAGCCATTTATAAACATATAAAGATGAAAAGTTTTGGAAGAATTACAAGAGAATATGTTTATGGCCTTGTGATACAGGAGAATTCCTTAAAGATTCAAAGCATAATCGGACTATATTGAAATCAAAATATTTTGCACTTCAAAAGACATCATTAGAGGGGCTTTTGATTGTGGCAGGATGAAGCAGTTTTTCCAAAATACATACAACACTGGACAAATTGTCAAAATCAATCATCTCAAGGTCCTAGAAATCAACCAATGGTAGATAATAAATTGGAAAGCTTTATTCTTTTTTTGTTTTAAAATTTTTTTTTTCAACGTTTATTTATTTTTGGGACAGAGAGAGACAGAGCATGAACGGGGGAGGGGCAGAGAGAGGGAGACACAGAATCGGAAACAGGCTCCAGGCTCTGAGCCATCAGCCCAGAGCCTGACGCGGGGCTCAAACTCATGGACCACGAGATCGTGACCTGGCTGAAGTCGGACGCTTAACCGACTGCGCCACCCAGGCGCCCCGGAAAGCTTTATTCTTGAAAAACTGCTAGAATTTTGGGTGAGAACAAGAGGGGTCTGTGGTCTTCTTGCCTGGGGCTGCTCAATCTATTTGCCCCAGTTTGACTGGTAAGCCTTGTAGTCTTGCCAGTGCTTCGCCAGCTGCAAAACTAGGAGCTTTGCTGCCAGAGAGATGAGGTTCAATTCATGATGGTGGTCGGAGGGGTGACATGGGGAGCAAACATCCGGGGCTTTTCAATTCATGATGGTGGTCGGAGGGGTGACATGGGGAGCAAACATCCGGGGCTTTTCCAACTAAAAGTGGTGAATTCTATAGGAAATAAGAATTTCCTATGGCTTGAACTGTAGGAAATAAATGAGGGAAACCCGTAGCAGCTTGCTCGTCCAAGATTGCAACCTTAGTTGTGGTGAGTGATAGACCAATCCGAAATTTAATGGAGAGATCCAGGAAATGAAAATGCCATAGAAGCGCTGAAATCGACTCCCCACACATACCTTAGTGACTGCAAAACTACACACATGTGCAAGGGAGACCCAAGGAAGTCTGGAGATAAAATCCATGGGAGACCTGGGAACTGGTTGCACGTCTTAGTTTCCCTGCTCGCCCATAGATCATTTAGCACAGGGTAAAAGCCTCACTGAATCCAGAACAGCCTCTGCCCAGATCATTGGCTGGCCGCTAGCTATGCAGACACAGGGGTGACCTTTAAGAAGTCAAGATAAAAATTAAAGTAAGAATGAAAAATTTCAGCAGATACCTTAGTGACATCGCACCTTAAGGGGAACTGTCTTTCCACACCCCCACCAGCTCTTGGTGTTGCTAATCGTCTTAATTATAGCCATTCGGGTGGGGACTTAGTGTTAGCTCATTGTGCTTTTAATTTACATTTCCTTACTGACTAATAATGCTGGGCATCTTTCCATGTTAGCCATTCACATATCTCCTTCAGTGAAGTGTCTATTCAAATTATATGCCCACTTTTATTTATGTTTTTATTTTTTTAATGCTTATTTACTTTTGAGAGAGAGAGAGAGACAGGGACAGAATGCGAGCCAGGGAGGGGCAGAGAGAGAGAAGGAGACAGAATCTGAAACAGGCTTCGGGCTCTGAGCTGTCACTATAGAGCACAAAGCTGGGCTCGAACTCGGAAACAGATCACAACCTGAGCCGAAGTTGGATGCTCAACCAACTAAGCCACCCAGGAGCCCTAATATGCCCACTTTTAAAATATAGATGCACTTTGGGGGCACCTGGGTGGTGCAGTCGGTTAAGTGTCCAACTCTTGATCTTGGGTCAGGTTGTGATCTCACAGTTCGCGAGTTCAAGCCCTGCATCAGGCTCTGCAACACTGGTGTTTGGGATTCTGTCTCTTCTCTCTGACCCTCCCCGACTTGTGCTCACTCTCTCTCTCTCTCTCTCTCTCAAAATAAACTAAAAAACTTAAAAAAAATTTTTAAATATACATACACTACTGATGGGGATGAAAATGGTACAACCATTTTGTGAGATAGTTCAGCAGTTTCTTAAAGAGCGTTAAACACAGAATTAACATACAAATCAGCAATTCCACTCTAAATATCTACCTGAAAGACATCAAATATATACATTTACCCAGAAATTTGTACACAGATATACATAACAAATTATTCATAATAGTTAAATGCTGTAAACCATACAAATATTGGAATGGATAAACAAAATGATAGAGCCATACAATGGAATACTAGCCAGCAATAAAAAAGGAACGAACAACAGTAGTTGTATATGCAACATCAGGGATGAACTTCTAAAATATTATATTAGATGAAAGAAGCCGGACATGAAAGACTCTATACTGTATACTTCCAGTTATATGATATTTTTAGAAAAATCCAAACTAGAGACTCAAAGCAGATCAGTAGTTGCCTGGGGCTTGGGGTAGGAGGTGAGATTCACTGACAGTGGCCAAGAGGAAACTTTTAGGGGTGATGGAACTGCCCTAAAATTGCAACGATGGTTGTCCAACCATATATTTATTTCAATATAAATAAATATTTAAATAAAATATTTAAAACACATCAATCTGTCCATTACAGCGAGTAAATTTTGTGACTATACAAATTATAGATCAATTGGGGCGCCTGGGTGGCGCAGTCGGTTAAGCGTCCGACTTCAGCCAGGTCACGATCTTGCAGTCCGTGAGTTCGAGCCCCGCGTCGGGCTCTGGGCTGATGGCTCAGAGCCTGGAGCCTGTTTCTGATTCTGTGTCTCCCTCTCTCTCTGCCCTTCCCCCGTTCATGCTCTGTCTCTCTCTGTCCCAAAAATAAATAAACGTTGAAAAAAAAATTAAAAAAAAAAACAAAAAAAAAACCAAACAAATTATAGATCAATAAAGCTTGCCTTAAAAAATAAGCCATCGTTGAGAAAGTAAGAAGTCAAGTTGTAGATTGGGAAAAGATATTTAACACGTATATAATTATAGAAGGATTAGAAGAACCCAGAATATATATGTGTCTGTGTGTGTGTGTGTGTATGTGTATCCATATATATCCATATATATGGACTCTTACAAATCAAGTAGAAATAAGAAACACAACACCGAAAAGAGAAAAGGGGGCAAAAGTGATGAACAAGCCTTGCACAAAGGAAACCTGAACGGGCAATAATCACAACATCTAAAAGACAATCAATCTCATGGTAATCAAGTAAAATGTAAGTTAAAACCACAATGAGATACCAAGTGGTGCCAGGGAAAAAATTAAAGATCTTGATCACATCAAACGTTGGCAAGGATATGGAGGAATAAGAATTCTTAAACACTGCTGGCGAGACTATAAATAGTCACTATGGAGAGCAATTTGGCAACGTCTCCCAACGTTGAAGCCCCGCACTCTTCAGGACTGAGCTGTTCCATTGCTACGCAAACACACACACACACACACACACACCCCGAAATGTTGAAGCCCCGCACTCTTCAGGACTGAGCTGTTCCATTGCTACGCAAACACACACACACACACACACACACACACCCCGAAATTCTCACACATACTCCACAAGATACGAGAACGTTCATAATAGTAACTGGTGTCGGTGTCAGATTAAATCCTTTATTCTGAATAGCCTTAGGCAGAAATTTCTTCAATCTCACGCAGTTTTAATTTCCCTACTAGTAAAAGGGTTATAACCATACCTGCCCACCAGAGATGCCGTGCGGGTTAAAAGAGCCAAATGCGTATGACAAATGTAGCACAGTGTCTGAGACTTACTAGACCCTCAAGGAACATGATCTCCCTTCCCTCCGTGTACTAAATGGATGTTCATATCCTTAATTAACTGGAGGCAATACCTCCACCATAAGCGAGGCTGGAGCCTACAGCGAAGCAAGTGGATTCTTTCAAAATATTTAAGCTCCCATTTCCTCTCTTTGGGTGCTTTCCAGAAAGTGCACCACACCATGCTTCACAAAGAATTTAGAACCGGAAGCAAAAGGTATGTCGCGGGAAGAGGGACGCAGGGACACCGAGACAGTTACAAGGTTAGGAAGCCATTGGTCACAGACTTTGCTCCACCTGGATCTCAGTATGAATTAAATCTAATTATGCTTGGCTTAAAGCAGCATTTGTGTTACGTGCAAATGGGTCTCGGTAGTTTTAAGGGGTAAATGTGCTTATATACGTTCAATGGGACACACTGATTCCTGCTCCTTAAAAACATACAAGACCATCTTAATTTATCTTAGGAGGTAAGAAGACCAGCGATGTTATGGAGGTCAAAGTAAATGTGTTGGCCCTTTCTCATTTAACTTTACAAGGAAGCTCACAGCAAATGAGGATAAAAATGTGGCTGGTTCACAAGCATGATGGTACGTCCTCCTCTTACAAATGAATGTCAGGCTAGAAGTCTGGTTATTCCGAGCGAGCCCTAACTAACGCAAATTGTCTATGTGAACATGTCAGAACTGGGAGCCACACAGAGCCAGCAGGAAGGGAGCAGGGTGGAATGCACTGGATAGGAAGAGGGTGGGTTTCAGACTCCAGCCCCCGGTGTGCTTACTTACTGGCTATGCCTTCTGAGCAAGCCCCTCAGAGCTTTCAGGCCTCCGTGAGACGCAGTGATGTGCGTGCTCTAGTTCCGGGTTCTGAAGCTCATCACGTCCTTCTCAAACCCCAGTTGCAGAAGTCATATTCCAGGGCATCTTTTAAGACCCCCAGAGAACAGAAAGACCTGTACTGGATATACAAATGGGTACCAACGAAGTATGGGAGACAGGGAACAAAGAGAGGAATTTAGAAGGTGCGTAAACGTTACAAATGCATAAATGATAGGGGCGCCTGGGTGGCTCAGTCGGTTGAGCGTCTGACTTCAGCCCAGGTCATGATCTCACAGTTCATGGGTTCGAGCCCCACGTCGGGCTCTGTGCTGACAACTCGGAGCCTGGAGCCTGCTTCGGATTCTGTGTCTCCCTCTCTCTGTTCTCTCTCTTCCCCCACTTGCACACCCTCTCTCTCTCTCTCTCAAAAATAAATCAAGAGGGGCGCCTGGGTGGCGCAGTCGGTTAAGCGTCCGACTTCAGCCAGGTCACGATCTCGCAGTCCGTGAGTTCGAGCCCCGCGTCAGGCTCTGGGCTGATGGCTCAGAGCCTGGAGCCTGTTTCCGATTCTGTGTCTCCCTCTCTCTCTGCCCCTCCCCCGTTCATGCTCTGTCTCTCTCTGTCCCAAAAAAATAAATAAACGTTGAAAAAAAAATTAAAGAAAGAAAGCTCTTAATCACAGATATCAAGAATATTAACAAGGGGACTAGAGAAAATTGCTCTCAAAGCAAATTGCTTTAAAAAAAATAAAAAAAAAAAATCAAGATTAAAAAAAAAATTTTAGGCATAAAAAATAGACATGCATTTTTTTTCAACGGCATTCACTTGCAGTGGATACATTTAATTAAAATAATGCCTCCATAAGTTCAAGGAGGTCCAGGTGGGGTACCTACTTTACAGTCTGAACCCTTGAACTGACTAAATGTGTGACTTTGGGTCGGTCACTTTCCTTCTCGTGGCTTCCATTGTCTTCTCTGTAAAAGGAGGGGTTCAGTCAGATGGTTTCCAGGCAAAACAATGTGATGAACCTAAGTCTAGAGGCAAATACCACATAACGTCTGTATAAGCCTTGAGGGATGTGGGAGGAATCAAGGCAGGTCAGAAATGGGCGGGGCTTCCCTCTTAGAACCTCTCCCCTTTCCAGAGTGCGCCCCTCCCCAGCAGACTTCCCAGACCACGCTGGCGTTGCCAGAGGGCTGCTGGGAATTTCTCTGCAGAACCCTGTTCCCGAACGAACTCCCAGGAGGTTGGGGGAAGGAGAAGGGTGCCAGTTTAAAGCAGGTCTGATATGATCCAGGACCTGCTAGGGTTTCAGCTGCCTGCTTTCTGGCAATCTGCAGAGAAATTAAAGAGATTCTTGTAGAGGTTAAATGGCTGTAGTCCTAGGGAGGGGACTCTGTTGCTCAGAAAGAAACACAAAGACGAGATTCATCTTGCTCAAGAATTATAAATAGAACAGTCAGATTAGATTCGGCAGAGGAATGGGGGCACCAGGAAGGAGCCAAGTTCTCTCCGAATAAAGAGGCAAGGCTCCAAAGACTCCCAAAGCAGGCTTTCAAAAGGGAAAAAAAGGAAAGATGGGAAAGAAGAAAACTTCAAAAAAAAAAAAAAAAAAATGGGCCTTTTCTTTTAACCCACAACTTTTTATCAGGCAAGAAGGCAAAATCATCAGTTCCCTGAAAGAGAGATTAAAAGTAAATTATCACCCCATAAGGAGCCGTTCCCTGTAAAAGGAATGAAAATAGTTTACTGCTCTACGGAAAATGCAGACGGCTTCCAAACTTTAGGTTAAAAACTTGGCAAGGGGAGTTTGGCCTCCCTGTGCGTCTGTCTTAGAGATGTTTATCCAGCGGATGGAGATACTGAGATGGGTCTGGTTTTCAGGTTTGTTTTTTTTTTGTTCAGCATAAGGTTTCCATCAGATACAGTCTGCAAACTGGCGCAAGCCGGGAGGCTGCTGGAGGAGAGGCCGTGATTTAACTGCAGGCGACTCTGCCTACACCTTAGTACCAACAAAGCCACAGTGCAGAGACCGAGCTGGAAACCGCGCTGGGGGCTGGTGGAGGGCCTACTGGCTCCTGACTCCAAAGACCTTTCTCCCAGGTCTCCTTCCAGCATTAAATGCCATATGGTCTTAGACAAGTCACTTGACCTGTCTGAGTTACAGATTCCCCATCTGTTCCTCAGTGAGTCTGGCTTACGCCCCCATCTCAAAGTTGTTCAAGGAAGTAATATAAAATACAAGTTCTGTAGAAATGCCATCAGTAGTCGAGGCAAAAACAGCTCCCTTCCAGGGGGCCTCGGTGCTTTCTACAAAACACGGATACCGGGGGCTGCTTGGCCACGTTGTGCATTTCCCGTTCGCCAGGATTCCTCTTATAAAAGGAGGCCCACAGGGGGCATGAGACACAGAGATTTCAGGTTTTAGGCCAAGACAGGCTAAAGTTTGAATCCTTCCCTCCTGTCTCATTCATTGGGTATAGAACATCGGGGGGGGGGGGGGGGGAGTTTCTGAAACTTTCTGGATCTCAGTTTACTTCACTGTGAAATGGGAATAATGCTGGCTCCACAGGTTTGCCGTGAGGACTCGTAAAAATGGTAGAAAGTATGCCCATGTGCTCAATAAAATATGGCTGTTGTGAATCACCACCCACCACCATGGTCACCAATTTTATTCCTTCTGGATTAAATCAGACGCACACTCCTTGATTTATTTATACACGCCTAGCTGCAATTGAAGCCTTTTTGTTTTGTTAAAAATATGTCTTTTTGGGGGCGCTTGGGTGGCGCAGTCGGTTAAGCGTCCGACTTCAGCCAGGTCACGATCTCGCGGTCTGTGAGTTCGAGCCCCGCGTCGGGCTCTGGGCTGATGGCTCAGAGCCTGGAGCCTGTTTCCGATTCTGTGTCTCCCTCTCTCTCTGCCCCTCCCCTGTTCATGCTCTGTCTCTCTCTGTCCCAAAAATAAATAAACGTTGAAAAAAAAAAATTAAAAAAAAAAAAGTCTTTTTTTTCTTATCGTATTTCCACTTCCAGGAAGATAGAGTGGGCACACGTTTCCCTATTCCTCCCACAAACTACAACACAAGAGCCTGGCCGTCATACGTGACACGAACACGAGACTCTAAAACATGGAGAAAAGGCAGAAGCCCGGCTAGGGGCCTCAGGACCCAAGAAACAAGGCAGGGTTGCGTTCTCTGGGTTTTCGTTTTGCTTCATATATGCCAGGCTCAGAGCTGAAGAAACTAAAACCTCAGACACGGCAACAGGCACAGATTAAAAATAACGTCAACAGCAGCCTGTGCACCCTAGCCAAGGGACCAGGAAAGAGGCAGTCAAGCAAGATGGAAAACTTTTAGACAATAATCTCTCTACTCCTGCCAAAAAGCACAGAGAACACTGTGGCCTTACCCCCACCCATGCCGGCAAAGGCCAGCGAGGAACCTAGATTTCTATCCTTATCAGGCTATAGTGAGGCACCCACCACCCCCATCAGGCGTTGTCACAAAAGACCAAGTAGGAAGCTGCACCTTTTATCCCTGCCAGGCGGTAACCCCACCTCCCCAGAGTGACACAGGAGACCATGTGGGGGGCCTGGACCTCCACTCCCACCCAGACTGTTGAGGCACCCCTCCACATCCCCACTGGGGTAGTATCAGAGGAGGACTGGCGGGGAGTCCGAACTTTCACCACTGCCCAGCTGTAATAAGGACACCTCCCCATGGTGTCAGTGTGGCCGGATGGAGGGCAGTAACAAGGTACATCAACCCCTCCCAGCCAGCTTGGGAGGTATTAGTGGGGAGCCAGAACTCCCATTCCCAGCCAGCTATGACAAGGATCCCCCCACTGGATGTCAATGGAGGCTCGGTGAGGAACCTGTGCATTTGCCTTTGCCAGGCATTACCAAAAGAGGGCCCTTGGGCGCCCGGGTGGCTCACTCAGTTAAGCGTCCGACCTCGGCTCAGGTCATCATCTCATGGTTTGTGGGTTCGAGTCCCACGTGGGGTTCTGTGCTGACAGCTCGGAGCCCAGAGCCTGCTCCGGATTCTGTGTCTCCCTTTCTCTGTGCCCCTCCCCCGCTCGTGCGCGCGCGCGCGCGCGCGCGCTCTCTCTCTCTCTCAAATAAATAAACATTGAAAAATAATTAAAAAAAAAAAAAAAGAGGGCCTGCTTTCCCATTCTTGAAGTAGTGTCAGAGAAAGCCAGCTAAAATGGAATGTTTACCTAAGATCCAGAATATCATAACATATACAAATGTGATCAGTTTTCAACTGGAAATTCCTCATCATACCAACAGCCAGAAAAATTGCCAAGAGAACACATAAAAATACATCAATAGGTGGTCACACCAACACCAAAATGACAGAGATACTGGAAGTCTAAAGAGGCCACGATAAAAATGTTTCCGGGAACAATTATGGACATGCTTAAAACGAATGAAAAAGAAAGCACTAGAAACCCTCAAATAAACACAGGATAAAAAGAATGAAATAGAAATTTTAGGGCCAAAAGTAAAATAATTAAAATGGAAACGCATGAAATAGAATCGGATGAAACTCCAATTAAGACAGAGATTGGGAGAATGGATAAAAACACATGACCCAACTATATGTTGTCTATAAGTGACTCACTTCAGATCCAGATCTATAAATAGGTTGCAAGTGAAAGGGTGGGAAGAGATATTCCATGCAAACCAAAAAGTAACCAAAAGAAAGCAGGGGTAGCTATCCTAATATCAAACACAACAGATTTTTAAACCCAAAAAAGGTCACAAGTACAAAGAAGGGCATTATATACTAATAAAAGGTTCAATACAGCAAGAAGACATAGCAATTATAAACATATAAGCACTAGTAACAGACCAGAAAAATATATGAAGCAAAAACTGACAGAACTGAAATGAGAAATAGTCCTACAGTAATAACAGGAGTTTAATAGACCACTGTCGATAACGGCTAGAACAGCTGGAGAGAAGTAAGGAAACAGAGGGTTTGAACAATATAATAAACTAACAAGATCTAACAGACGTAAACACAACACTCTACCCAACAACAATAGAATGTACCTTATTCTCAAGTGCACGGGGACGTTTTCCAGGATAAGCCATGTTAGCCCCCAACACTAAATGCCAATCGATTTTTTATTTATTTTTATTTTTATTTTTTTTAATGTTTATTTATTTTGAGACAGAGAGAGACAGAGCATGAACGGGGGAGGGTCAGAGAGAGAGGGAGACACAGAATCTGAAACAGGCTCCAGGCTCTGAGCGGTCAGCACAGAGCCCGACGCAGGGCTTGAACTCACGGACCGCGAGATCATGACCTGAGCCGAAGTCGGACGCTCAACCGACTGAGCCACCCAGGCGCCCCAAATGCCAATCGATTTTTTTTTTTTAATTTTTTTTCAACATTTATTTATTTTTGGGACAGAGAGAGACAGAGCATGAACGGGGGAGGGGCAGAGAGAGGGAGACACAGAATCAGAAGCAGGCTCCAGGCTCTGAGCCATCAGCCCAGAGCCTGACGCGAGGCTCAAACTCCCGGACCGTGAGATCGTGACCTGGCTGAAGTCGGACGCTTAACCGACTGCGCCACCCAGGCGCCCCGCCAATCGATTTTTAAAGGCAAAAGCCATACAACATATCTCCTCTGACCACAATGGGATGAAGCTAAAAGTCAATAAAAGGAGAAAAAATTGGAAAATTCACAAAGTTGTTAAGATTAAGCAATATACTTTTTGAACAAACAATGGGTAAAATAAAAAACCAAAATGGAAATTAGAACATCTTGAGACAAAAAAGGAAAACACAAGGTGCCCAAACGTATGGGATGCAGTGAAAGCAGTGCTAAGGAGGAAATTTATAGCTAAAAGTGCTCACATTAACAAAGAAAAAAGACTGGGGCACCTGGGTGGCTCCATTGGTTGAGTCTCTGACTCTTGCTTTCAGCTCAGATCATGATCCCAGTGTTATGGGATCGAGCCCCATGTCAGGCTCTACACTGAGCATGGAACCTGCTTTGGGATTCTCCCCCCCACCCGCCCCTCTCCCCTGTTTGCACTCTCTCTGTCTCTCTCTCTCTAAGAAGAATAAAAAATAAAGAATAAATGAAAATAAATTTAAAAAAAGAAAGTGATGAGTTTAAAAGAAGAAAAAATTCATATCAACAATCTAACTTTAAAAATTAGTAAGCTAGAAAAAGACCAAACTAAACCTAAAACTAGCAGAAGGAAAGAATTAATAAAAATTAGAGCAGAGATAAATGAAATAGAGAATAGAAAAATAACAGACAAAATTGACAAAACCAAAAGTTGGTTCTTTGAAAAGAGCAATAAAATTGACAAACCTTTTAGCTAAGCTGACAAAAAAAGACATAAGGTTTAAATTACTAAAATTAAAAGTGAAAGTAGGGACAATACTACTGGAACTACAGATATAAAAAGGATTTTAAGGTAATCATAAGCCAACAAGCTAGATAACCTAGATGAAATGGACAAATTTCTAGAAATTTCTAGAAATACAAAATCTACCAAGACTAAATCATGAAGAAATAGAAATCCTGGATAGACCTATAACTAGTAAGGAAATTAAAAAAGCAATTAAAAATCTCCCAACAACAACAAAAGCCCAGACCTGCTGGCTTCAGGAGTGAATTCTACCAACCTTTTAAAGAACACTAACTCTTCTCAAAAAAAATTGAAAATGAGGGGACATTTCCAAATTCATTCTATGAAGCTAGAATTGCTCTGATGCCAGAGCCAAAGACAATGCAAAATTACAAACCAGTATCCCTTGTGGACATTGATGCAAAAATCCTCAACAAAGTACTAACAAACCGAATTCACCAGCATATTAAGAATTTATATACTACGACTAAGTTGGATTTATTTCTGGAATACAAAGATGGTTCAACATACAAAAATCAATCCTGTAATACAACACGTTAATAGAATGAAGAAAAAAACCAACACATGATCATTTCAATTGCTACAGAAAAGGCATTTGATAAAATTCAATAAATTCAATACTCTTTCATGATAAAAACACTCAACACACGAGGAACAGAAGGAAACTACCTCAACATGATAAAAGCTATATAAAACCCCACAACAAATATCATACTCAATGATGAAAGACTGAAAGCTTTTCTTCTGTGATCAGAAATAAGGCAAGGATGCCCACTCAATCACTTCTATTCAACATAGTACTGGAAGTTCTAGCCAGAGCACTTAGGCAAGAAAATAAAATAAAGGTATACAAATTGGAAAGAAAAAAGTAAATATATCTATTCACAGATGCTATAATTTTATATGTATAATATACTAAAGATTCCATATCAGAATAAAACTATTAGAATTAATAAATGAATTCAGGGGCGCCTGGGTGGCGCAGTCGGTTAAGCGTCCGACTTCAGCCAGGTCACGATCTCGCGGTCCGGGAGTTCGAGCCCCGCGTCGGGCTCTGGGCTGATGGCTCAGAGCCTGGAGCCTGTTTCTGATTCTGTGTCTCCCTCTCTCTGCCCCTCTCCCGTTCATGCTCTGTCTCTCTCTGTCCCAAAAATAAATAAACGTTGAAAAAAAAATTAAAAAAAAAAAATAAAGAAAAAAAAATAAATGAATTCAGCAAAGTAATAGAATACAAAATCAGCACACAAAAGTAACTTATATTTCTATATACTAACAATGAACAATATGAAAAAGAAATTAAAAAACAATTATATTACAATAACATCAAAAATATTTAGAAATGAACTTAAACAAGAAGGTAAAAGACTTATACAGTGAAAACTACAAAACATTGCAGAAAGAAATTAGACATAAATAAATGGAAAAATATCCCATGTTCATGGATTGAGAGACTTAACATTGTTCAGATGTCACTATCACCCAAAGTGATCTTCTACAAATTCAATGCAATCTCTATCAAAATCCCAACAATGTGTTTGCAGAAATAGAAAAACCCATCCCAAAATTTATACAGAATCTTAAGAGACAGCAAATCATTAAAACAATCTTCAAAAAGAACAAAGTTGGAGGATTCACATTTCCTGATTTCAAAACTTACTACACACATAAATTTGATAACGTTGAGATGAAATGGATCAATTCCTTGAGAAACAGAAACTACCACGACTTGTCCAATATGAAGTAGATAATTTGAATATTCCTATAATTATTAAAGAAATTGGATTCATAACTAAGAAATTCACCCAAAATAAATCTCTGCACCAGTTAGTTTCAATGGAGAATTCAATCAAACATTTAAAGAAAGATTGACACCAATTTTAAACAATCTCTTCCAGAAAACAGAAGAGGAAAGAACACCTTACAATTTATTTTATAAAGCTAATATCACTCTGGTATCAGTCAAAGACAGTACAAAATCAGTCAAGGACAATACAAAAAAAGAAAACTATAGTCCAATATCCTTCAAGAATATGCACACAAAAATTCTTAACAAGATATCATCAAATAGAATCCAGCAATTAATAAAAAGAAGTATTCATCACAACCAGGTGGAGTTAATACCAGGGATGCAAGGCTGGTCCAATATTTAACTATCAATCAATGTGATTCATCATATTAATGGACTAGAAGAGTAAAATCATATGATCATATCAATCAATGCAGAAAAAGCACTTGATGAAATTCAATACCCATTCATGATTCTTTAAAAAACAAACTCTGAGAAAAAAACAGAAATAGGGAACTTTCTAAATTTGATAAAGACCATCTACAACAAACCAATGGCTAACATTAAACAGTGGAAGACTAAATGTTTTCCTCCTAAGATCAGGAATAAAATAGGGACATCTGCTCCCAGTCTTAGTCAACATAGTGCTGGGATTTCTTTTTTCATTTTTTAAAAAAAAATTTTTTTTTTCAATGTTTATTTATTTATTTTTTTTTGGGACAGAGAGAGACAGAGCATGAACGGGGGAGGGGCAGAGAGAGAGGGAGACACAGAATCGGAAACAGGCTCCAGGCTCTGAGCCATCAGCCCAGAGCCTGACGCGGGGCTCGAACTCACGGACCGCGAGATCGTGACCTGGCTGAAGTCGGACGCTTAACCGACTGCGCCACCCAGGCGCCCCTAGTGCTGGGATTTCTAAATGCAGTAACACAGTAGGCAAGAAAAGGAAATAAAAGACATACCAATTGGAAAAGAAGAAATAATATTGTTTTTACTTACAGATAGAATGTTTGTCCAAGACTCCTAAACTGATAAGTAACTGCAGCAACATTGCAGGATAAAAGATGAATATAATTAAAAAAAATTTTTTAATGTTTTATTTATTTTTGAGACAGAGACAGAGAACGAGTGTGGGAGGGGCAGAGAGAGAGGGAGACACAGGATCTGAAGCAGGTTCTAGGCTCCAAACGGTCAGCACAAAGCCCGACACGGGGCTTGAACTTACAAACTGGAAGATCATGACCTCAGAGATCAACCAACTGAGCCACCCAGGCGCCCCAAGATGAACATAAATTTTTATATTTATAAATAAATATATTTTATACATTTATATATTATACATACATAAATATAAACATGTTTTTCTATTTCTACACATTAGCAATGAATATATGACACTGCAATTATAATACCATTTACAATCACTCAAAAAAAATTAAATGCTTATGTGCAAATCTAACAAAACATGTACAGGGGCTTATATGTTGACAACTGCAGAACAATGATGACAGAAATCAAAGAAAATCTAAATACATGAGTGACACGTTGTTCTCATGGATTTGAAAACTTAACATAGTAAAAGATGTCACATCTCCCCCGAATTTATATACAGGTTTAATGTATTTCCTAACAAAATCATAGAAAGGCTTTTTGGCAGCCATAGGTAAGATTATTCTAAAACTTACATGGAAAGGCAAACTAAATAGTTAAAACAATTTTGAAAAGAGGGAATAAAATACGACTCTATTTTCAAGACTTTTTATATGGCTACAATAATCAAGATTGATACTACAGATCAATGGAATAGAATAAAGAACACGGAAACAGACTTACACGAATATGCCCAGCTGATTCTGACAAAAATGCCAAAGTAATTGAGTGGAGAAGGGGAAGAAGGGAAGGAGAGGGAAGGGGAAGGGGAGGGAGGAGTGGGTCATAAACTTAATCTCCCTTTTTTTTTTTAAATTTTTTTCTTTACTGTTTATTTTTTATTTTTGAGACAGAGACAGAGCATGAACAGGAGAGGGGCAGAGAGAGAGAGGGAGACACAGAATCCGAAACAGGCTCCAGGCTCTGAGCCATCAGCACAGAGCCCGATGCGGGGCTTGAACCCATGAACTGTGAGATCATGACCTGAGCCGAAGTCGGACGCTTAACCGACTGAGCCACCCGGGCGCCCCTAATCTCCCTCTTTAAACAAAAATTAAGTCAACTAAACAAAAATTAAGTCAACGTGGGGCACCTGAGTGGCTCAGTCAGTTAAGCGTCCGACTTCGGCTCAAGTCATGATCTCACAGTTCATGAGTTCGAGCCCCGCGTCAGGCTCTGTGCTGACGGCGCAGAGCCTGGAGCGTGCTTGAGATTCTGTGTCTCCCTCTCTCTTTGCCTCTTCCCCACTTGCTCTCTCTCTCTCTCAAAAATAAATACACATTGAAAAAATTAAGTCAAAATGGATCACAGGCTTAAACATTTAAAAAAAAAGTATAAAACTTAAAAAAAATAGAAAAGTATAAAACTTAAAAAATAGGACAGGGGTGCCTGGGTGGCTCAGTCCGTTAAGCCTCCAGCTCTTGATTTCAGCTCAGGTCATGATCCCACTGTCAGCAGGAATGGAGTCTGCTTAAGATTCTCTCTCCCCCTCTCCCTCTGCACCCCTTCAAAAAATAAAAAGAACAAAATCTTCGGAAACTAGGCTAAGCAAAGAGACCCTACACTGGACCCCAGAAGCACAATCCATAAAAGGAAAAATTGATAAGTTGGACTTTATCAAAATTACAAACCTTTGCTTAGTGAAAGATAAGAGGATAAAAGACAAGCTAGATGTTGGGAAGAAATCTTTGAAAACGACATATCCGACAAATAACTAGTATCTAGAATATACAAAGATCTCTCAAATCTGTTGAGATTTCAACAGCAAAAACCCCCAAACGCTCCAATGTGCAAAACTCCCGAAGAGACATTTCACTAAAGAGAATATATAGATGGCAAATAAGTACATGAAAATATATTAGCCATTAGGGAAATGCAAGTTAAAACCACAGTGAGATAACATTATACACCTCACCAAGCTGGTGAGGGTGCAGAAAAATTGCATCACTCATATGTTGCCAGTGGGGTATAAAGTGGCAGTCTGGGAAAGAGTTTGCTACTTTATTTATTTATTTATTTTATTTTTTTTTTAACGTTTATTTATTTTTGAGACAGAGAGAGACAGAGCATGAATGGGGGAGGGGCAGAGAGAGAGGGAAACACAGAATCGGAAGCAGGCTCCAGGCTCTGAGCCATCAGCCCAGAGCCCGACACGGGGCTCGAACTCACGGACCGCGAGATCGTGACCTGAGCTGAAGTCAGACGCTTAACCGACTGAGCCACCCAGGCGCCCCCCTACTTTCTTTAAGCACCAAACAGGCACCTGCCATATGACTCAGAAAATGCAATACTGGGCATTTATCCCCGAAAAATTAAAAATTATACTCACACCAAAAACCTGGACACAAATGTTCTTTGCAGTTTTAGTCATAACAATGTATTCCTAATAGTGAAAAAGCTGGAAACCACCCAGATGTCCTTCTGTAGCTGAATAGTTAAACAACATGTGGTATATCCATACCCTGGAATACACAACAACGTGGGTTGTTGAATACCCAATATACACAACAATGTGGTGAACTTCCAGAGCACTGCACGTTGTCTGATTCCACACATATAAAATGCTTACTATGGGGGCGCCTTGGTGGCTCAGTCTTTTGAGCATCTGACTTTGGCTCAGGTCACGATCTCACAGTTCGTGGGTTCGAGCCCCGCGTCAGGCTCTGTGCTGACAGCCTGGGATGATGGGATTTTGACTGTATCAATGTCAGTATCCTGGTTGTGATATTGTGCAATAGCTTTCCCCGATGTTACTTACCTGGAGGAGAAATGGACCAAGGGTACATGGTATCACGCTGTGCTATTTCTTGCAACGGCCTGTGAATCTATAATCGTCTCAAGATTAACAGTTTACTATTCAAAAAAAGTGATCCACAGAAATCTGGAAATTACATATATAGAAAAATAATAAAAATCATGTGTTTCTCCACCACTCAGAGACAACCACTTTTTAATACCCAGGCGTATTTAACAAAAGTTAAAAAAAAAATCTTTCTGAGCATGAATAATTTCAAAGAAAGAGAACACTTATTCAATGGAAGCGATTGTATGCCCCACCATGAAAATTGTTTTACTTAAGAAACTCCTTTTCCTACAATGCCCTTCCATATATATATATATATATATATATATATATATGTATGTATATATATATCATATCTCCTATTAAATTTTATATGCAATATACATTATTAATATATATAGTTATCTTACATGTAACAAATAAGGAGTTGGCTCACACAATTATGGAGGCTGTGAAGTCCCAAGGTATACAGTTGCAGGCTGGAGATGCAGGAGAGCTGATGGTGTAGTTTCAGTCCAGAAGCCAGCAGACTCAAGACCCAAGAAGAGCCAGTGTGTTCATTCAAGTTCAAGTCCAAAAGCAGGAAAAGACCAATATCTCCACTTACGGCAATCAGGCAGGTGTCTTCTCTTACTCATGAGAGGATCAGCCTTTCTGTTCTATCCAGGCCTTCAACTGATTGCACGAGGCCCACCCACATTAGGCAATCTGATGTAGTCTACTGATTCAAATGCTAACCTTATCCAGAAACCTCACAGACACAACCAGAATAACATTTGATCAACTATGTGGGCACCCTGGAGCCCAGCCAGTCAAGCTGACACACAAAATTAACCATCACATGGCCGGATGCCATCCCCACTGGTGAATCACCAACCCTCCTCTCCCAACGCTTAGGCTGATTTCCTGTGATTTCTCATCTGAATACAGGAAAAGACCAAATTCTGCTTTATGTGTAAGAACCAATGAGGGGCTCCTGGGTGGCTCAGCCGCTTACGTGTCTAACTTCAGCTCACAGCTAGTGAGTTTAAACCCTGCGTCAGGCTCTGTGCTGACGGCTTAGAGCCTGGAGCCTGCTTCGGATTCCGCGTCTTTCTCTCTGCCCCTCTCTGCCCCACTCTGTCTCTGCCTCTCTCTTTCAAAAATGAATAAAAGTTAAAAGAAAAAATTAAAAAAAAAAAAAGAACCAGTGATATCATAGCGGTGATGTTGCAGAACTTGGCTATCGTATTTTTCAGCCAAATATCCTACATCTGGAGTGTATCGCAAGGGAGTTACTAATTGGCAGGACCAGGGTGAAACTACCCCAGAGGAAATGGAGCGTTAGCTTTGTGATGTATAAGGGAAGTGATGTGGTGCCACAGAAAAACAATGGCGCGCGCACACACACACACACACATACACGGGACCTTGTGGCCTATCATGCCAACTGCTCCGTTGCTCTGTAGTGAACATCTCAGTCTGGTGGTGCACACTCACATCAGGACATTTTAGATGGGTCTAGTCTGCAGAGGAATTATGGCCCTCTCTGCTGCCATTCTGTGCCTCAATTTCTCTAACCGTCAAGTGGGCATCTTTGGTCTATTTTTGGTTCATAGAGCTCTTAAGAAGTGTAGTGATGCCTCTACAGCATTTCAACCCCTTAAAAAAAAAACCTGCATAAATAAGTCAAAGGCCACTGCATAAGAAACAATTCCAAGTTCATAAATCACCCAGATCCTTGGGAGACTCTCGGTAAACATTTAATAAAAGTAGACAAATGGCTGGCAACATGAGGATTCAGTTAGCCACAGAGTTCGAAAAGAAAAAAAACTCACAAAACACTAACACCCACAACAGCACCTGATGAAGTGACTTTATTGTGGCCATACAGTTCTCTTGCTCTATGGACGAACTTCCCAATGGAAATATTTTTCATCATCCGTCTATCTACTCTATGACCCAGCAATTCTACTCCTGGTATTCACCTGAAATAAATAAAACAGATGCCCACAAAAAAAGACTTGCACAGACACATTAATGGCAGTCTTACTCATAAGAGCAAATATCTAGAAACACCCCAAGTGTCAATTACCAGGTGAGCGGGTCAACAGAAGTATATTCACACAACACAATACCTCCTCGAAACGAAACAGACCTACACAATAATGCAATGCAGTACAAAATAAAAGGGAATACCCAAACTACAGATGTAGGCAACCCCATGGATGGATATCAGAATCATTGCGTGAGAGATGAGAACATGCTGTGTGGTTCCAGTGACAGGAAGTTAGAACATGCAAAGTTAACATGTTATGGAAGAAATCAATACCAGGGTTGTGTCTGGAAGCAGGGATGGGTTCGAGGTGGTGGGAAATAAACATCTGGGGAAGAGGGACGACGATTTCTGGGGAAATGAAAATGTCCCAGATCTTTTGGGGATGAGGTGGTTTCCCAGGTGTATAGAATTATTGCACTCATCAAACTGAACACTTAAGATCTGTGCCCGCCATTTTATGTAAATTACATCTTAATAGTTTTTTTTAATGGTCAGACCCACCCATATCCAGGGGCAGAAAAACTATCTCGACTGAATAAACTCTGAATGGGCAGTGGGAAACAAAATTAAGTTAGGTTTGATCACATCCTTTGATTGTGCTTGTTGAAGATAACAGTGAAAGGCAGGACTTATTTTGTCCAAGAAACGCAGAAAGGAAGGAAGAAAGGGGATGTCTGACACCCTCTCCGACTTTTCCTGTTTAATACACTTACTTCCCTCCCCCTCAACCCATTGTTCTATCCATTTAGTATTTCCACACTTTCCTCCATGCCTGCTGGGTGCTTGGTGCTCTCACGGGCACCCCAAGGTGGTTGGCTGAGAGGGGATGAAGGCCTGGAGCAAGTAAAGGATGACCCAAGACACTTTACAATTGAGGGGTGATTTGCATGGTACCTGTTCTAAGTGCCAAAATTAGAGAAAAACCCCTTCAAGGGGAGCTGGACAGTTTCACTGAAGCAATGGGGTGAATGTACTTCCAAGAACTGGGAGTATTTATATATATCTACGTGTGTGTGTGTGTGTGTGTGTGTGTGTGTATACACACACACACACACACACGTAGATATATATAAATACTCCCAGTTCTTGGAAGTACATATATATACATATATATATATGTATGTATATATATATGTATATATATGTATATACACACACACACACACACACACACACATATGCATAAAACTTATTTATTTTGAGAGAGAGAGAGCACAAGTGGGGGAGAGGCAGAGAGAAAGGAAGAGACTCCCAAGCAGGCTCAGCACTGTCAGCACAGAGCCCAATGTGGGGCTCGATCTCACAAATCGTGAGATCATCACCTGAGCCGAAATCAAGAGTTGGATGCTTAACTGACCAAGCCACCCAAGCATGCCGAACTGGGAGTATTTTAATCAACGTAGACACAGAAAGGGGAAGTTCCATAAGGAGGAGATCATAACCAAAGGCACAGAATCAGAAATTTACCAAGAATGTTGGGGAGATAAAAAGGAATAATGATAGCTACTACTTGCTGAAGAGCCTCGCTTTGCCACCCATGAATGTAAGTATCTCTTTTCTTATTTAAACTCAGGACATCTCCACTTTATGTGGTCATCGACAGGGAGTCAGAGGGAAATGAAGGAAGTTGCTCAAGCTCTCCTGAGGGTCAAGTCTTGGTCCTGGGAAATGGCTTGTGTCGCAGTCTGGAAGGAGAAGGGGATGGTCAGCTAATGAGTATGGTACCTTTCAGGGGTCTGAGATCAAGCGGGAGCTGCAGACGTGGTGAGGTTTGCCCAGCAATAATAGAGGGGCAGGGATTGAGAGCAGAGAACCAAACCCGGGGCATGACAGTCACCAGGTGAAGAGCTTGGACTCAGACACAGCAGACCAAGATTTGGTACCTACCAACTATCTAAGCCTCAGCTCTTCCTTTAAAGATGAAATAATCAATGTACCTTGCTTCCAGGGTTGATGGGAGCATTCAAATGCACCGTAAGTACTCGATAAATGTGTGCCCTGGTTTTTGAGGCATGCATGTATTTTGGGAGAAAGAAGAGGGAGGGAGGCCGAGAGCACCTAAGGTGGGGGGGGGGGCTGGAAATCAGAGAAATTTACGAAAGACTTAGAATTGTAAGTGTCCCAAGACATGTGCCCGGAGGGTCTTTAGGAGACACTGATAAACAAAGAAGGGTGGGGTTAGAATAAAATAAAGAAGGCAAGGGGCACCTGGGTGGCTCAGTCGGTTGAGCCTCTGACTTTGACTCAGGTCATGATCTCACGCCTCGTGAGTTTGAGCCCCGCATCGGGCTCTGTGCCGACAGCTCGGAGCCTGCTTCTGATTCTGTGTCTCCCTCTCCCTCTGCCCCTAACCCACTCGCGTTCTGTCTTTGTCTCTCTCAAAAATAAATAAACATTAAAAAAAAAAAAGAACGCAAGGCAAAGTTAGATTTCAGGGGGTTACAGGAATACTGGACAATGTCACAATGGAGACAGTAGATGTGGACACAGAAGACCTAGAAAAGATATCAGAAAAAGAGCAAATTCAAACGAAGATCTATTTGCAATATCTAGGAGGCTGCACTGTGATTGGAAGCAGAAGTAAACCAAGTAAAGTTCCAGTGAAAAAGAAACAGAACACATACTTGGGAGAAAAATGGTAATTAAGGGACAAAACCCCAGATGAATGAAGTCCAGGAGAAACACGGATGACTTAGCCCGAGAGACAAAGAGAGAAATCTCTTATCTGGAGAAGATGAAGAAGACACAGGGAGAGAGCGGGGTATAAGAAAGAAAAAGGCAGGTGTTCTGAGGCCCTGTGGGTAGTGGAGAAAAATGTGTCCCCAAGGCTAAGCCACTCTGGTCCTTTGGATTCATCTGTGAGAAGCAGAACCAGTGACCTCAGTCCACAAGGAAGGGACCCCAACTTGAAGACGTACACGTGGTCTTACCGTCTAGGGAAGAATATTTTCCTCCATGCAAATAAATGGAACACCCATACATAGGCTGTTTCAGTAGCTTCTCTCAGTGGCCACCTCTGCAAAGTACTGTTCCAGGTGCCCAGTGACAAAGATGGCCAGGTAGTCCCACCATACTAAAGTTGACGTGGAAAAAGTTTAGATTGTAAACTTGGTGAGGGGTGTGCCCTCGCTAGGTTCCCTCTGGATCGATGATTTCTGTAGAAATAGTAAATGCCCCAATTCTCTAATGTATTGTGGCTTTGAAGCCTCACCCTCACGGGGGCCTAATTCAACATTTGGCAATCCACTGGAGTATGTGATACTTGGCATTTTCATTGCTTCATTATTTAAAGGGCAATTCATTATGTGCAATGGAAACAAATAAAACTCTATTTCTGACATTTCTAAATCTGAACCCTGAACTCTCAATAAACCTTCCAGTCTCAAAATAATTATTTAAGCAAAGCCCTGGTGTATTCACTCTAAACCATTGAGTAGCGCTCCTAATGGTTGGTGATGCAATCTCTGATGCTCAGACTTGCGCATTGGAACTTCCCCGAAGAATATTAAATAGTCCCCCACGCTACAACCCATTAAAGGCAATCTTGTTCTCACAGGCCTCAATCAAATTTGCACAGCAATTAGTCCTGCACAGGGTTTGATACATTTCTTAATTATAAAACAACTTTGTACTCTATTGGCCCTTTCAGATGGGTTAAGAGAACATTAATTACCTCCTCCTGAGACATCAAAGAGTTTTTTTTTTTAATCCCCCTCTTAGGGCTGAATAAAGCAAGACGTGCGGAGGAACTAACATCTACTGAGCACCTACTATGCGTTAAGTTCTGTTTGGGGTGATTCACACGTGCGTAAATAAGCCTATAGGTAAATTATCAATCCTGTTTGGCAGATGAGAAGAACACACTGGAAAGAGATTACCTGTGGTTGGTCACATTGCTAGGAAGTCGGCCCGCCTGCCAGTCAAGTTTTGTATCAAAAGTGAGTTAGATTGAGGATGATTTTACCCACCCCCCCCCCGCTTTTTTTTAATGACTTGTTACCGTCCATCACCAATTTTTGAGCACCTTCTGTATGCCAGGGAGCTAGGTGCGGTGAAGAATAAAATGACGAGGTCCTTGTTCCCAGGGCAGACGACAAACAAAAAATTTCTGGGTCCTGCGTCCATCATGCCAGCCCGAGGGCCCCGGGGCTACACGGCGAGGAGCAAAAGGCTCAGCCCTGGTGGGTGGGTACGGCCCCGGCAGTTGGCGCAATCAGAGGTGGGGCTCCCGGGATCCGGATCCCGGGAAATCGCCGCCCCTCCCTTTCACCTTCGGTTCTAGGCATCACCCGGAGAAGGAAGTGAAGACGTATCCGGAACCATCCAGCCTGGAAACGCACCTAGGCATTCCCGAGCCCCTGGCCTCGGCGTCAGAAAACGCCAACCGCTCTCTTCCTTCCCTCCGACTCGGGCATTTCAGCCCCGCGCCCTCCGCGGCATCCCTCCCCCACCTCCAGCCAGTCGAGATTTGTTTTCACTGCAATCTCCCTAAATTGCTCATTTCATAAGACCTGCAGGAAAAAGTCAGGAAATGAGGTTTAGAGGAAGACGGAGGAGGAGAGTCGGGGGCCGGGAGGGGAAGCCGGCGGGGGAAAGCGAACTATGGGAGAGCGAGTCTTTCATTATCGCGACCTGTTAGGCGCACATCCTCTCGCTCTCCGCGCGCCACCCTCTCGCTGGATGCGAGCCATCCTCCGGGCTAATGAGCAGAGCGCAGGAGATAACTAATCCTAATGCAATTACCGCTCGCCATTACACTGATAGGTTGGAGGCGCTCCCCGTGTGCCCCCCAGCCGGAGACCGGCTCGTGCAGATGTGCCTGCGCCTCCCGCCCTAGACGTTTTGACAGCTGTATACGGTGCCGGGCCCCCTCCCCCTGCCGGCATCCCGGGAGAGTGATCTTGGTACAGCCAGTCCCCCAGCAGCCCGGCGGAGGTGAAATGCAATCGTAGCAGCTGGAGGGGAGCGGGGCCCGGCCGCGCGCTGGCCGCGGGGCGCGGCGCGGGGCGGGCGCGCGGGGCCGCCCCCTCCCGGGCCCCCTCCCCCCCCCCCCCGCCACTGCCCGCACCCCCGCCCCCGCCCCGCCGCTTCCGGAGAGCCTGGGCGGCTCTTACCGCGCGCCGGCCGGGCCCTCTCCTGGCCGAGCTCGCGCTCCCGTGATAGGGGGATGGTTTGCAGCACACATGTTCCTTTGTTTGGCCCGGCCACGTGCTCTGTTTGCACAGCAGCATGTGGTACCACTGGAGGAAATCGAACCAACACTGAAAGTTCAAGGAACAGCCAAGCTCTGCTGGGAAGCGGCTGGGCCAGGGCCGGGTGGAGGGATGGAGCGGGAGGCAGGCCCGGCTCCCTGGCGGAGAGGCCCAGGCGGAGCGAAGGGGGGATGCGGTTGAGGAATGTTCTGGGTGAAGGGGCCTGCGGATCTCCGCAGAGCACGCGCGCGGTTGGGGGGGGGGGGGGCAGCGGGGGGGGGGAAACTTTCTGCAGTCGCCGGCCAGCCCTGCCTGGGGTGGGACGTGGACTTTGATTATGATACTCATCTCTTAAATTTGCAAGAGCTTCATGGCTGATAAAGGCTTCTCACAACCTCCATCTCACTTAATCCTTACAAAAACATACGATGCTAAAGTGCCTCCCCTTCTTGGGGGGAGAGGGAGAGAGGGGAAAAGCCGCAACCCCTGAACTCTTGACCGAGTGGTCTGACCTTCCAGGCGGCCAGTGAGTCAGCCCCAACTATGATGGCAAAATGCATAAGACAGTGGTCATTTGTCCCTCTCCCTCTTGCTCCCTCTCCTTCCCTCCCTCTCTCCCTCTCCTCTCTCTCCCTCTCCCTCTCCCCTCTCTCTCTCTCATTACCGAACAATATACATTTGTGGTTAAAAAACTTTTAAGCAATTCATACATGTGTGAAACAGAAGTGTACAATGTAAAAAGGGAAAGTTTTCCAAATCCAATTTCCCAAATATAGTCATGGTTAAGATTTTCAGCCATTTTCTCATTTTTCCATGCATGCCTGAACATAGTTTTGCAGTTTATAAATGCTTGCGTCTTTTTAAAAAAAAAAAAAAAAGGAGGGGGAATCTTACTACATGCCATTGAGCTAAATCCGTTCGATTTAACACTGAATCAAGAAATACATCTTTCCCAAACAGAATATATTCATCTAGACCATTGTTCTTTTTAACAGCTGCATGGTATTTCCTTGTATGAATGTATCATTATTTAATTGCATAATCAGATGGTTTTCCATGTTTGTTTATTTTAAAAACGCCAAACTAAACATATGACATACATGAATATACATCGTATGTGAATATATATGCGTATATAAATATATACTGTGTATCGTCAAAGTATTATTTTAGGACGAGTTCCTAAAACTTCTAATTCAAAACAGTGTTTTGAATCAAAGGTAAGGCACGTCTTAAATTTCAACAGATCTGGCCAAATTGTGCAATAAAAATGTTACACTGATGTAACAAAGTTGACTATTAGTGGTTGACTTTACTGTGTGAAACCTAACTGCCTTCCACTCATACCTGACCTGAACATTTCTACATTTTTTTTTAATTCTTGCTAATTCAACAGGATAAAAATCTAATGTTTTAAAAAGTGAACTTGATGGGCGCCTGGGTGGCGCAGTCGGTTAAGCGTCCGACTTCAGCCAGGTCACGATCTCGCGGTCCGTGAGTTCGAGCCCGGCGTCGGGCTCTGGGCTGATGGCTCAGAGCCTGGAGCCTGCTTCCGATTCTGTGTCTCCCTCTCTCTCTGCCCCTCCCCCGTTCATGCTCTGTCTCTCTCTGTCCCAAAAATAAATAAATGTTGAAAAAAATTAAAAAAAAAAGTGAACTTGAGAATATTTATTATAATATGTTTACTGACTGCTATTTTTTTCTTCTATGAGTTGTATCTGTAGCCCGTTTTTCTATTGGTTTACTTATCTTTTCTTATTGACTTGAAGAAATTCCTTTGAATGCTTTGCAAAGATTTCTCCCAGTTCATTTTTTACCTTTCGATTCTTGTAATACAGAAATGTTAAATGCTTAATGTAGTCAAATTGGTCAATCATGATGGCTTATAGGTTTCATGCTATGCTTAGAAAAACTTTTTCAAACCTCCAGAAAATTAAAATACTCTCCTATATTTTCTTTTAACATTTTTATGATTGTTTCCGTATTTTATTTAGCAGATTTTTATTGAGCAAGTCACATACACCAGACGCTCTTTGAAGCTGGATATGTAGGGTGCCTGGGTGGCTCAGTCGATTAAGCATCCGACTCTTGGTTTGGGCTCCAGTCATGATCTCGCGGTTCATGAGTTTAAGTCCCACATTGGGCCCTATGCTGAGAGTATGGTGCCTACTTGGGATTCTCTCTCTCTCCCTCTCTCTTTCCCTCCCCTGTTCACTCTCTTTGTCTCTCTCTAAATAAATTAATTTTAAAATTTTTAAAAAAAATAGAAGCTGGACATGTACACATAGTTCCTAAATTCATGGAGTTATATTCCAGAGTTGGAGACAGACAATAAGCAAATGAATGAATAAGCAATTACAAAATTCAAAGCACTATGACAAATTAATGGAGAATAACAGAGAGCATGATTACAAAAGGCAAAATTTAAACAAGGCTCTGAAAGACGAGCAATAGCCAGTCATTGAGGTGAAGATCATTCCAGGCAGAAGAAAAGGCCCAGAGGAGGAAAAGAACTTGGACTTTTTTTAGGAACTTAAAGGAGGCCAATGTGACGTTAATACCGTGAGCAATGTAGTGGTCAGAAGATAAAGGGCCTTATAGACCAAGATGAAGGTGAAATTAACGGGTGCGTTCAAGACCCAGGTAAGGAATCAATTTTATTCTAAGTGCAGTGGGACACCACTGAATAGATTAAGGTGAAAAAGTATCTGACGTATCTGAGTTATTTAAGAGAATGTCCAGGCTTTCTTGAGAATGACGTAAAGGAGGTAAGAGATGAAGCAGGGATCCAGGAAGGAGTCTGAGGGAAAGGATGCTGGCTTATTGGATAGTGATCAGGGTAGATAGGGAGAGGGGAAGATTCAAGAACCTTCTGAGAGGACATTGACATGACTTGTTGATGGAGCAGGTGTGGGTGATAAGGGAGAAGTAACAATTATCTTGACCTCTGCGTTCTAATTTGAGTGATTAGGTGGGTGGCGGTACTATTTCTTGAGAAGTATAGATTGGAGAAAGACGGGGGTGGGGCAGGGAGTCCAACAATCACTTTCAGGGATTATCATGAGTTTGAGATTATCATGAGACATTCAAGTGGATTTATCAGGTAGGTACAAGTTGACCAGCGGTGCAACATTGGAGCTGGGGAGAGAAGACTAGGTAGGAGGTAAAACTTTGGAAACTGCTCGCCGTTATGCACCTGAGTCCAGGAGAAGAGTATAGAGAGAAGAGGAGAGGCCCTGACTATGAGCCCTGAAGAACTCAGAGTGTTTGGGAGTTGAACTAAGAAGCAGCCATCAATGTAGACCGAAGGGCAGTCAAGGAGGTAAGGCAGAAAACCAGGAGAGGTTGCTATCTCAGAGATACAGACAGGAGGAATAGCAAATAGCAACAAATGCTAAGGAGAAGTATCATAATATAGAAAGACCAAAAAGCATCCATTACAGTTGACAACAAAGACCTTTACTGATGATATTGGCAAGAACAGTGTTAGCAGAAAAAGGAGGTATTTAGTGGAATAAGAAGTTGTAATCTGAGAACCATGGCAACTCCCTGAGAGAAAACCGAGAATTTCATGGGAGACTTCTGTAGATATACGGCCTTCATCAGGTGTTTCTCAGATTTTGCTGTGCATTAGACTCACCTAGTTAAACGTACAGTTGCCTGCGTCCCAACCCCAGAGCCTGACCCTGTGGTCCCAGGGCCAATATTTTAATTCAGTTCTTCAGACGACTCTGATACATAGCAAAGTTTGAGAATCGCTGCCTGAACCCAAGGCTTCTCAAAATGGAATTTCAGATTCTACGTCTGAGGGAGAGAGGGAAGATGGAAGGACAGAAGGCCTTTCGGTATCTTTCAGATCATATCACATGAGCAAGCTGCCTACTTATTCTTTTATGAAAACAGTGACCGTACAGAAAAATACATCACTTGGCCTTACATGGAGGTGTTTTAACCTGAAAATAAATTAGACTCACTGCATACAAGCTGAACTCCCTACTTCCCCTGCCTGTTTGTTATATCCAAAGATATAACAGAGTTGTTGACTCAAATAGCACTCACAGGTGAAATTCCACGCCCCCTTCTTTTTTTAATCAAGACCTACCCAGAATTCAAAAATGTCTCGTGTTCCATCGTTCTTCTAACCGACTAGATGGTCTAAGACTGAGACCATCTCCTTAAAGGCATATCAGCCTCTGGTTTGGGAATTCGGTCACCTCCCTTTGATTCAGCAACCCCTCTCCAGGCAAGCACTTTTACGTACGTTAATGAATCCTCGGATGAACCTTTTGAGGCAATTACTTTTATTTCTAGTTTATGGATGAACAACTGTGACTAGAATAAATGGAGCTGAAATAAGTTATTAAAGATGTCTCAAAAACAGCATTCCTTGGCTCTGTGTAGACCTGACGGTCTTATCCCTATTATGGAAGGAAATATGGGTGGTTCATTGCCCATGTGATTCTGGTATTTGTCTTTCCTGCCACTCTTGGCCCTGCTGTGTAGATCAGATTATTAACAGCCCAGGCTCCACTATCAGCTGGATTTTTATTCTTTGCCAACGTGGACGAGGAACACGTCGTCATGAAGTACGTGAGCATGAGCTCTAGGGTTCAAACCCTGGCTCTGCCCCTTTGTAACTCAGTATCCTTGGACAAGTCATGTAGCCTCTGCAGGCTTCATTGTCCTCATGTGAAAATCAAAGGGCTCTCAAAAAAGACGTTGTATTAAATGATATATATCTCAATATTCAGTAACGATTATTTATAACAAACCCCATTACAGCCCTCAGTCAAACCCCAATCTTGCCCAAATGCCCCATAGGATATATTCCTAAAATATTTTGGGGGTAGGTACTGCTATTTCTTATTCCTCTCTAACCCCTGATGGTGTTATTTCAACCATGTTCTGCCTCTCTTCTGAGTTCCTCATAGCCACCCGCCTTCATAAGCTCTTCGTTTGGGTCCTGAAAGAGAAGCTGTGTTCAACCTCATTTCTTTCTAAACCCAGCATCAATATAGACCCAGTTACCCAGGAAAATTGAGGAAATGGAAGAACTTGGCCAAAATTAACCAACTTCATAATGAAAACATATTCAAACCTCTAATATCTAAAAATACAATCTTTTCCACAACATCCCTGCTACCTTGTCGTGTCAATAATGGTTGGGTACTTCTGGAGTTGGAAAACTCCAGAACATTCCATAGCTCTAGCTAGCAGAAATTTCCTCCTAATGTCCATTAAAATCTCTGTCCTATAGTTTTCATCCTACCCTTAAGGACCATGAAGAACTTAGCCTATCAAATATCTAGCAAAAGTTGGGAGAGCCTTCTTGAGTCTTCTCTCTCCCAGCTACATATTCCCAGTTACCCCTTCCATAACAAGGTTTCTGGTTTCTCCATCATCATGTCTGCCATCCCCCAAATACATTATTCATCTCTTCCCGTCGCGAAGTGGGCTACCCCAAAACTAAATGCAAAGTGGGGTCTAACCAGCACAGAAAGCAGGTTTACCCCAACTGTGTTTTTTCTTTTCTTTTCTTTTCTTTTCTTTTTTTTTTTTAATGTTTATTGACTTTTGAAAGAGAGACAGAGACAGAGTGTGAGCAGGGGAGGGGCGGAGAGAGAGAGGGGGACACAGAATCCGAAACAGGCCCCAGGCTCTGAGCTGTCAGCACAGAGCCCGGTGTGGGGCTCCACCTCATGAACAGTGAGAGGGTGACCCGAGCTGAAGTCGGACGCTCGACCGACTGAGCCACCCAGGCGCCCCTACCCCGCCTCTGTTCTAAACACAGATTCCTTTACCCAGTTAACATGATAGGCATTTAGATACCCCCCCAAGATTCGTAAGGTGGAAGTGAGGTGAAATCCATTTTCCTACATTCTGCTATTGCCACTAGCAAAGGACAGCGGTGGAGACTGGGATTATTCTGCAACAGAATGAAGTTTCCTGATCACCAGCTTTAAGGGTCATAGAGACAACTATGAAGACATCTGGAGCGGCTTCCTGATTCCAGGGGTAGCCTCCTGATTCCTCTCTGATAGACACTCCCTGGGTGGACCAATCACCCAGTTTTATTCCCGGAGGCCCACCCTACAGCGTGATCCTACAGCGCATCCAACAATTCCAGAGGCACCCAAGTCCTTGTATTAAATCTCTTACTGCTTAAATGGATGCAGTGCCTTCCGTTCCCCGCAATGGCGTGCTAACAATTTGGGCCAATGAAGATCTCGGAAGACAGAAAACATTATAGCAACTTAAAGTGTTGCTTTGGGAGCGCCTGGGTGGCTCAGTCGGTTGAGTGTCCGACTCTTGATTTCAGCTCAGGTCATGATCCCAGGGTCATGGGATGGAACCCTGTGTTGGGCTCCACGCTGAGCGTGGAACGTGCTTAGGATTCTCTCTCTCTCTCTCTCTCTCTCTCTCTCTCTCTCTCCTCTATGCCTCCCCCCACTCACACTCGCTTGCTTTCTCTCTCTCTCAAATTAAAAACAAATAAAATTTAAAAAAATAAGAATCAATAAAATGTCGCTTTGTACTCACACGTATGTGATGCCCATGGGACCGGAGCTGGACGGGCCGATGGTTGGACCTGTGGGTAGATGAACATGGGAAACACTATCCATGGGTTTATCCCATAAATTCACAGGGTACCAACACTGATTCCACCTATATTATTGATTGAAATATCTAGTTTGTCCACAATTCTAAACCCTGCTGTTTTCGGCCAGGACTTGTGGTCACAAGGGACAGAAACACAACTCAAAAAACTTAAGCAAAAGAGGGGAGGATTAATAATAATCCAACAGCATAAAAGGCAGGGGGAGACATGGCCTTAGGGACAACTAAACCAAGGATCAAATGTTCTAAAAGGTCTCTCTGCTCATCTCTCATTTCTGCTTCCCTCTGAACATTAGATTTATTCTCTCAAACTATCTTACCTAACAGACTGGCATTTATGGCTGCTGGCTACTCCAACTTTGTATCCCAAATGCTCTAAAACCAGAGGTGTAAATAAAGGCCCTCTTCTCCCAACCGAAATTTGAAAAATCCCCCGACAAAAATTCCGAACATGGTTTTGGATCTTTTGCCCATCCCTTGGACCAATCACTGTGGTCTGTGAGTGAGGTACTAGGAACGGCCCGCCTGGACCACATGATCACCACAATCGCCCTGTGGCCGGGGGCGCAGAGTTCACTAGCAAGGGACAGCAGGAGAATAGGCACTGAGCGGACAGCAATATTCACCCCCAGTACGGAACCGATCTGAATGACTCGCCAACTGCAGCTGTCAGGCTTTTCATTTTTTTTAAGTGTATTTATTTATTTTTGAGAGGGGTAGAGGGGCAGCGAGAGGAGAGAGAGCAAATCCCAAGCAGGCTTGCGTTGCCAGCGCGGAGTCTGATGCGGGGCTCGAACCCACAAAATGTGAGATCGTGACCTGAGCCAAAATCAAGAGTTGGTTGCTTAACCGACTAAACCTCCAGGTGTCCCAGCCGTTGTTAGGCTTTTGGATGCTAACTCTTCTCAGAGGATTTAAAACCACCGACCTGACCACTACATTGAGAAGTCCAAGGAACACGTTTCTGAAAGATTTCGTCCATGGAGGATTTTGAAAATAAGGCACTTATCTCAAAGTCAGTTATTTGGCTATATCAAACATTCAGAATCTAGAAATAGGAAAAAATAAATACACAGCCTTTGAATAGTTATGAGAGGTGTTTTAAAAATCAAGTTGTAGGGGCGCCTGGGTGGCGCAGTCGGTTAAGCGTCCGACTTCAGCCAGGTCACGATCTCACGGTCCAGGAGTTCGAGCCCCGCGTCAGGCTCTGGGCTGATGGCTCAGAGCCTGGAGCCTGTTTCCGATTCTGTGTCTCCCTCTCTCTCTGCCCCTCCCCTGTTCGTGCTCTGTCTCTCTCTGTCCCAAAAATAAATAAACGTTGAAAAAAAAATTAAAAAAAAAAATCAAGTTGTAGTGATGTTGGAAAGTTCTGGAAATACGACACTGGTCATGGTTATACAACATCGTGAATGTACTTAATGCCACCAAATCATAAACTTAAAAATGGCTAAAATATTAAATCTTATGCATATTTTACCACATAAAAAAATAAAGCTATGTATCGAATTCATTTATCCATTCATGAATTCGCTTATTCACCATTTATGTTACTTTGGTCTCAGGGGATCTAGAATGTAGGGACATACCTATGGAATAATGGGATCAAAAATGGTAGGATTTGGAACGATCCTCAATGCTCTCAGCCCACCAAGAAGAAACCCTTTGTGCCACTTAATTCTTGCGTTAAAAAGTGTTAGCCCAGACCATCTAGTTAATCCTCCACTTGTCACTAAAGAGCATTTCACTCCATCCATCCAGGACACCTAATTCATCCTAGACACAGATGCTTCACCTAGTTTAGAAACATCACTGACAGTAATTGCTCTCCCTCGGCTTCATAAGCCAAACCTAGGTGTGGCCCAGACTGGAAAGAAACACTCATGTGAAGGATGTTAGTACAACGCCCCCACTCCCTGCCACGTCATAATGAGCCAAGAGGTATTTTCTTCTCAACTTATAGAAGCTCATTTAAAACAAAAATGAAGACCTTCCATACTCTTAACCTTAAGAACCTGAGACTGTGCTATAAGAAGAGGGGCGCCTGGGTGGCGCAGTCAGTTAAGCGTCCGACCTCAGCCAGGTCACGATCTCGCGGTCCGTGAGTTCGAGCCCCGTGTCAGGCTCTGGGCTGATGGCTCAGAGCCTGGAGCCTGCTTCCGATTCTGTGTCTCCCTCTCTCTCTGCCCCTTCCCCCGTTCATGCTCTGTCTCTTTCTGTCTCAAAAATAAATAAAACGTTAAAAAAAAAATTTTTTTTTTAAATTAAAAAAAAAAAAAAAGAAAAAGAGGGCATAATGTTTTTTCTTCCCCAAATAACAGGCAATGATGAGCTCAGAGAACGCCAAGGTGAACTGATAGACACTTCCAGGGGACCATTTGAAGTTTTAGAAACAGAGATTAGAAATCAAGTACTATATGTCCGTTTCCCTCTACCCCGGCGCTAGGCTTTCAGATAAGTATTCATTTCTCCATGAGACAGAGGCTGTCATGGAAAAGCTACTCTGCCAGAGAGAATTTAGGACACTTGTACAGAACTGGGCTAAATCAGAGATATTCCCCGGTCAGCTGGCCATAATCTGCCATTTTCAGATCTCTTGAAACTGAAAAGATGTTGTGGTTTATGGTTGATTCACATGACAAGGAAACAAGAAAGTGGGTGGGGTGAGGAATGAAGTAAAAACTCCCATTATGCATTCCTTTAATAGGTATTTATGGAAGGCTCAATACATGCCAGGCTGATGTTACAGTTAGTTATCTATTACTATGTAATAAGCTATCTCAAAATGTAGTTGCTTCGGCAGCAATTTAATTTTGCTCATGAGTTTTGAGAGTCAAGGATTTGGGAATGGTTGAGCTGGATGCACTTGGCATTTGTTGGCGTGGTGAGCTGGAGGGTTTACTTCGAAGGTGGCATCTTCCCTCAAATGTCTAGAACCTCAGGGCTCCTTGGCCATTCTCTATCTCTCTCTGCCTCTCTACATCTGTTTCTCTATCTTGCTCTCTCATTCCCCCTCCCACCTTCCCCCACAGGATGTCTCATATTCTGAGGCTTCTCCACTTTGCTTGGATTTTTCACAACATGGCTGTCTCACAGTATTTGTAGTCCTTATGAGATGACTAACTTCACCGTGGCAAGTGTTCCAAGAAGCCCAACTGGAAGCCTTAGAAGTCCCTGCACATCACTTCTACCACATTTTCTTAGTCAAAGTGAATCATTAAAGCCCACCCAGATTCAAAGTGAGGGAAGGAATAGGCTTCACTTTTCCACAGGGGGTGTGGCATGCAGATACAGGAAGGGAAGGACTTGATGGTGGCCATCTTGAAGAGAAACGACCACATATAGATAAGGATCTAGATACAGTCTGTCCTCCCAGAAAGAATGGATGATACAAACAAGTAAACAGGCCCTTACGATGATACAAAAGGTATACTGTGGAATAGGAATAGGAGTTGAAGGAGAACCCAGCTCAGACTTGAGAGGTCAAGAAAGGATTTCTGGAGTAGAAAATATTTAACGTGAGACCTGGGCCAAGCTTGAGGTGGTTGTGCAGAAGGGAGGACAGAAGAGACAGGGTTCTAAGTTGAGAACAATGTTCTAGAAGACCCAGGAAAAAAGAGAGAAAGAGCATTTGCGTAAAAACAACCCTGAAATACCCCCAATATGTCAGAACAGTAGGGTGAAAAGATATGAATGTTGAAAGATGAAATTGAAGAGAAAAAAAAAGCGAACATAAATCCCCACTCTTTTCTATGTAAAGGTAGATATGCGTTAAAAATACGCTCTTAGAGCAGTGCCTGGGTAGTTCAGTCCGTTAAACCTCTGACTTTTGATTTTGGCTCAGGTCATGATCTCATGGTTGTGAGATCGAGCCCTGTGTCCAGAGCCTCCTTGGGATTCCCCACCCCCCAACTCTCTCTCTCTACCTCTGCCCCTTCCCCACTCATGCTCTCTTTCTATCTCTCAAAAAAAAAAAAATACATTTTTAAAAAAATGGGTCCATGCCATTCATAAGGTTTTGTGGTACACATTTCATCACTTTATGTTGTTAATGTCTTTTCCTTCTCAGTAAGTGCACTTCTAAGACACTGCTTTAAATCTGTGTATAATATTCATTTATTGTCTCTGTTACTTTATTTACTCAATCTCTTAGTGTGGGATAATTAGGGCATTATTTCCAATTTCTTTTTACATTTCCCCTTATACTTAAATCTTCATCGTTTTGGATGATAATTTCCTAGATACACAAGTTCTGAGTCGATATATAAGAACACTTTTTTAAGGTTTTTGACACACAGTACCAAAGAGTTTTCCAGAAATTTTTATTCAATGTTTAACGTCCCACAACAAGGTGAGAAAGTGACGACTTCCCTACACGCTTCCTGCCAATAGAAATAATCATTGTGTTTCTAGTTTTGATCAACTTGATACGTTTCAGTTTACATTTCTGTCATTACTGGGGAGACGGAAATTTTTGATGCTAGTAGTTCTTTTCTTATGTCAGCTTCTGAAGACGACAAACTTATCAAAACTAGATGTGAGTAGACTTCAAACCTGAAAATGCTATAAAACGTAATAGGCAAAATTTAATCCACTAGTACATTTCGATGTCGTTTGATAATACCTCTGTCTGCCTCTCTTTCCCCTTGAATGCTTCTGTGTTTGAGCTGTTCTGAAACAGCCACAGCAACTTTGTAGAGAAAGGAGGAGAGGAAGTCAAGGGTTGTGACATATCAGAGACCCGGACTAAGTTCAATTCCAGTTAAATAGGGTGAAGTGGGGTGAGTGGGGGCCTTATTTCATTCATGATAGCTCACTGGCTCCCTCCTTTAATGCATTTAATGGTCCTGTGAATTTAACGGCCATTGCAATTAAAGTCACCCTGCTTAAGCATTGTGAATTACATTATGCTTGTTAGTGGCTGCCTTTGATAAAACATAATAGCAAAGTCATCTCTTTTACATCATAAGTCATTTTAAATATTGCTTTTCTGTATCTGTCCTTGCCCAATTGATTTATTACCTGGTACTCCTAAGAAGTGCAATAAAAAGAAAGTTAGGTCTTGAGTAATTCTTCTGGTGTCTGGATAAACAGGCAGCCAAGGGGCACCATGGCCTTCTGATTGGTTAGCCTAAAAATGAAGATGGAAATGAGGGTGGCAATCGGGAATTAAATGAGACGAGTTATACAAAAGGAAAATATTAGTTTTTGTGGCCTCTTTGCTCTTCTCCCCTTAGGATGGAAACTCAACAAAGGTCACGTCTCTACCAGGAAGACTTGAGATACAAACGTATTCAGATAAGCCAGGGAAGTGGATCAGAGAGTCAGGAATGGGGAGAGGGGACAGAAATAGTGCTAGAAATACGGCATGGCTGCTTTTGTCTACTTAACTTTATGAATGAAAATTTCGACAGAGATATTTGTAACCAAAACGGAACAAGAATCTGTTGAAGTCAATGTTGATTACTGAAGCAAAAACAAACACACAAACAAAACCAAACCAAAACAAAACAAACCACCTCAAAAAGGCCTCATGTTGCTGTGTTATTAAGTACCTCAACCCTAAATCATGCGAACTGTTGTTGTCATTTTCTTCTTCATTTTGCTCCAGGAAACCAGGTCTCAGCCTTTTGGTCATTCAGTCCAAATAGCTTCCTGGAGACAAGCCCACCAATGCCTAATGTTCATGTGAATCCATAACCCTTTCATCCAAAATCTTTGTCCTTACTCACAACATTCACACTGGATGCATTTGGAGAAGGTAAGGTAGCAGTTGTGTTAAATATAACAAAGCTCAATGATTCAGTGCGTGATTTCACTCTGATTAGTCCCAAATGACAACGCAGAATTACCAGTGATAAAATGTCTTTTGGGGTACACCATCAGGATCTCGGAGAACAAGGGAGGATTCTCACCTGGTACATTATTTTGGTGCTTCCTTAGCTCCAACCGGCTGTTCTGTGATGTCTCCATAAATAATAGAACCAAGGGTTCTCCATTCCGCACACCCAGCCAAAGTTCTTGAGTTGACAAATATAAAAAAGAGTTCACAAATCTCCGTGCGATACCGTCTGCTAACAAAATTACTTGTTGAGAGACAGAGTGGTTTTGTAGAAAATACACTACACCTGAAACAGGGAGACCTGGGTTTGAGACCCATGTCTGGACCCACCCTGCTCTCTTTCTTTAGATGAATTATTTTAACTTCAAGAGACTTCAATTTCCTCATCTATAAAAAGAAGGGTTGGACTATACTATCTCTAATTCCCTCTTGCTCCTAAGGACCGTGATTCCACTTTGCTGTCCTGATCACTTCCACTGGATTTTCTGATATAAATTCAGTGGTTTGGGGGCACCTGGGTGGTTCAGTCAGTTAAGCGTCTGACTCTTGATTCTGGCTCAGGTCATGATCTCCCGGTTTGTGGGTTCAAGCCCCACATCAGGCTCTGCACTGGCAGTGCAGAGCCTGCTTGGGATTCTCTCTCTCTCCCTCTCTCTCTGCCCCTTTCCTGCCCGCACTCTCTCATTCTCTCTCTCTCTCTCTCTCTCTCAAAAAAAAAAAATAAGTAAATAAACTTCAGAAAAATTTTAAAAAATAATAAAGTCAGTAACCTTTTTTTCCTCTCAAGATATTTTTTCCATGAAGATACTCATATTCATTCGGAAGGCAGTGGTCCCCTTATGACCTGGAAGAAAAGAAAATAATGACATAAAAGCTTTAGAAGAAATACAAGTAATAATAATAAATGGATACAGACACATGTAATAGTGTATATGCACACACACACACACACACACACGCACACCTTCAGTTTTGAGTTGCTAATTCACCGCAGGCAAAAAACATTGCTAATATAGTTACACAATGGGCTTGAATCTCCTCTCTCATTTTTAATAAGCGCTCGATTTATCCTTCAATTTTAGTCCGCGTCCTTACATTGCTGTGTTTACCGAAGACTGTTTCCATCCTAAATTGCTGCAGTAGACATCTTCTTAGATCTGTGGGTTGCCTAAATTCTATTGTTTCTTGGGAAATAATAAGAGCCACCAGCACAAAAGGGCATACTTGCATACCACTTTAAGGTTTGTATTATTTAGAGTTAACGTCATACCCACCAGGATTGTATTAGTGGCACTGCACATCAATTCAGAAGATGACATCTATCATTTCACCAAAACAACCTTCCAGAAATAAATGACTAACATTAAATAAGTATCATGTGTTAAAACAAGATTGATCCAGGGTGCCCAGAGGGGTCTGTCAGTTGAGCGTCGGACTCAGCTCAGGTCATGATCCTGGGTCGTGGGATCGAGCCCTGAGTGGCTCCACACTGAGCAAGGAATCTGCTTGGGATTCTCTCTCTCCCTCTGCCCCTCCCCCATTCGCCCTCCCTCTCTCTACCTCTGTCTCTCTGTCTCTCTCTCTCTCTTTCAAAACAGAACAAACCACGGTTGATCCAAAACACCCTCTAAAAAAGTTGGTCAGACAGTTGAAGTAATAAAATGTAGAGTAAATACAATGAAATGGGCACTCTAAAACCCATTAATGAAAATAGATGTGATTGTTTCAGTCTTTCTGGAAAATAATTTGGGAAAATGCACCCAGAGGCTTAAAAAAAAGTTTGTGCCTTAGTGATTTTAGTTCTATTCATGTATCCTAAGGAAAAATGTGAAGCACAAAGATATTTTTAAATATATTCATGTACGAGGGGCGGCTGGGTGGCTCAATCAGTTGAGCGTCCGACTTCGGCTCAGGTCACGATCTCGCGGTCCGTGAGTTCGAGCCCCCCGCCAGGCTCTGTGCTGACAGCTCAGAGCCTGGAGCCTGTTTCAGATTCTGTGTCTCCCTCTCTCTCTGCCCCTCCCCCACTCATGCTCTGCCTGTCTCTCTCTCTGTCAAAAATAAACATTAAAAAAACTAAAAAGTACATATATTCATGTACGAATCATTTATGATAAATGAAAATTGGATCTAATCTAAACGAGCAATAGAAGGTAATGGTTTAGCAAATTATGGCCTATCCATAGGATGTAACATTATGTAGTCACCAAAAATATACTTTGTTAGAATTTTTTAATGGCACAGAAAATGCCTCTGATATTCTATTAAGTGAAAAATGTCATAAAATTATATGTTAGAATTTAATCTCAAAACTTTCATACCCAGTAAAAATAGAACACAGTATCTCAATATTGTATTATTATTATTATTATACTCTTCTTCTTTAAATTTTTTGTAGTCTCCAAATTTGCCAAGTTGGGCGTCTGCTTCTTTTAAAGTCAACAAAATACCCAGAGACATTAAAGATGATTTGTATTGAGAGGTCTGGAGTAGCCAGAATGCTCAGGGGAATGAACTATTTTGGTGGATTTAATGTTGTGACAAACTACAAATTAATTAAGAACCCCTTTCTGAATCTCTTTGGTGAGAAGCCCATCATCAGCCACCAATTGTTTTCTGAATCCGTACCAAATCCTTGATTCAGGGCCCTAAAGGCTACCATGTGGCCCAGACCAGGAACCTTGCAGAGATTCCAAATCACTACCATTTGGTATTCACCAAGAAAGACTTCACAAAAAGTCTCCACTGACGACACAAGGGAGTCCTGCGGACCGGACAGGATTATAGCAGAACCTCCCCACCCCACCTCCAGGCTGAAGAACCGGGTGGACCAAAGCACAGAGGTGGAGGGAAAGTCAGGGCACGTCTGGGATCAAGAAGTCAAGAAGAGATCTTCCTAGAAAGAGCCAGGGTCTTTGAGGGAGTGCCGGGGCACGGTTTCTCAAGGTCATCAGTTCCCTTTCTAAAACAGTAACTAATGGTCATAACTGAGTCTTTGCTTAATTACTGTAGATATTGTGGTTCCTGGACCATCCATGGGAACATTAAAAGCCACAACATACTTCATAAAAGCCCATGTCAAAGCCGCAAGATACTGTTCTAAATAACAACTGTAATCCCCTACCTTCATATAGCGCCTTTCTGTTTACAAAGCTTATCACCATTTCACCGATAAGGAAACACAGTCACAGACATCTGATGAATCATCCCCATTACGCCGCGCACGCAAGTGACGGTTGGGTTCAAATCTTGGAACTCCTTAGCATTTCTTTCTGCCCCCAAGCTGCCTCTGACCCAGGGACACACCCCCTCGAAGCCCACTTCTCCTCTACCTCTTCCCCAATCTCATTTTAATCATTGTCATTGTCGGCTTTCTTCTTGGATTATAAAGTACAGGGGGTTCTGTTTAGACTGGGTCTGGATTCTTCAAAGCAGTTCTCCACTTTCAAAGTGCTTTCACACCTCATTTATCCTTACAGCTTCTCAGGTAATTCCGACAAATTGAAAACTTTACTTTCGTCTGAATGCACCGAGGACAGAATGGGACGCGGAGGGGGTGGGAGCAGGGAGGGGGGCGCTGGGGGGGAGGCAGGAAGGGGCGGCTAATTTACACACGCTCGGATTCCCTCTGTGCTGCACACACTGAGGCAGAAAGGGCCCCAGGTCCTTGGACCCTAGGACCCTAGGACCATGCACTTTGGTCCTTCTCAGGTTGACAGGCTCCTCCTGGAAATGTCAAAGGTATAAAATCCCCCTTTACAAATTCCATTTGTGTTGTGCCACTTTTCTACCAAAGCCTCTTTCAACAGTGGGTTCCATAAGAAAAACCGCTCTGTCATATGGTTTCAAGTAATCTTTACACTTCTAACATCGAATATGGCTGCCAAGCATTATTGCAAGAACTAAATAGATGACATCTGGAAAGAAGAATGTGAAAACCCACTGTTTCATGACCCCCACCTGTGTCTTTCCAGGCAGCGTGAAAAGGAGAGGGAAAGCAAGCAGCCAAAAAGGGATTCTCAGCAACATCCTCCGGAGGAAAACAGGGAGGAGGGACACATGGTAAAAATCGGAGCTATCATCTGTCTGTGTTGTCCTGATTTACCAAACGCATTTCAAACACTGAGGGTGAAGCAGAAGGTTGCATATTCAGCCAGTCAGTTCAGGAGATTTTCCCAGCCAGTCGTCTCTCCCAAATTCAGAACCTATCGCTTAAGACATCGGACTGGTGGCGGAACCGAGCCCGGATTTAATGAACAGATAAATCAATGATACTGACTGAGCATCTCCGATGGCCCTGTCCCGTAGAAAATATGGGACAGTGTGACTTTGGGCGAAACATTTTATGCTTCTTAACTCCAGGCTACCCTGTCTGGGAAATGAGGAAACTAACGACACCGGCTCTTCTAAACTGACAGAATTATTGTGAGGCGCAAATAAGGTAATAGATGCGTAAGCTCTAAAGTGCCAGAGAAATGCAAAGTAACATGATTATATATACAATGAACCAGTAGGTCTGCCCCTTGCTCGCACGGAGCTTGCAACCAATCTGGAGGAACAAAGCATCAACATATCCAATGTAAGTACCAGCATAAGGATTACATTAGAGAAGAGACAACGTGACAAGTGGTTTGGCAAGATAATATGCAATTATTTGCAAGTGAGAGGTACAGACAATGAGATTTATGAATTTTAAATAGGTGACGATCTCAGCGAGCTGGAGCGATGGGGACAGGCTTTGTGGCAGAAACAACTCGCGATCTGGCCTTGGAGGGTGAGTAGTAGGTCGGGCAAGAAAAACACGTTATCGTCCCTACGGCCAACCTGAGCTCCTTGCCCAGACCCAGGTAGAGACATGCGGAGATAGAATTCACAAACCACGTCAGCCCGTGGTCTACTGTCTGAGGCCAACTGGGTAAGACTCCACCGTCATCAAGAGGCAGAGTGAGCTTCAGAAGAAGTCCCTGAACATTACCATAGAAGTTTAACTTGGAATTGTTTGGCTGCCCCATAACCAAAAACCACCTAGAGCTTCATACTCTTCTTCGCCACCCCCTTCTCATTCAGATTTGTCTTGCCTGTTAAGACTGCAGGGTGTCTCGCAGGAAGACAATATAGTCAGTCACCCAGCAGTTGTGTTTCCGACGTGAGTCGGTCACAGCGTGGTTGGCTGTGGTTGGCCAAGAAATTCCAAGTAGGAAACACAGACGCAAGGATAGCAAACACAAGATGGGCCTCATTTCGAAACCATTCACTTAGCAATGACCGTGTTAGAAGTCTTTTTATCTATGAGGATGCATGAGGCCACAGGCCAAAAGGGAGTGGGGGTGGGGGGGGAGGCTGTGAAGTGTATCTGAGTTGCTTGGAGCAAGGTGCTAATGCGACCAAGTGCAAAGGTTTCACCTCCCACCCATTCAGTTCCCCGACCAAAAAGCAACAGTCACACTTTGCCGGACGTAGGATGCAGTAGAATTTCATCCAGCCATCCCACTGGTGCAAAGTGGGGGTTGTGACATAGTTCAGAACAAGGTGCAAATGGCTCCATCCAACACATTTGTTATGCCTCGACACCTGGACAGCAAGTCAATGCCCAAGGCGCGATCTGGTCCCTACTTCCTTCTTCCCAAAGGCTTTCGCCACTGGTCCGGCCACCATCATCCAGTATGTCGAAAACATTTCCCGATCCACGTCTGTGCTCAAGCTGTCTCTCCTGCCCTGAGGCCTTCCATGTCCCTCCTGCACAGCATCGATTCAAACCTGCTTCCTCCACAGGGCCACTTCTGGTGCCCCGATTTTCATGGTCTTCCCACTGCCTGAATTCCTGACATAGCCACGATGCTTTTCATTTTGGCCCTTGGGCTTCAGCACGGTATTTTGTACACAGCAAGCTCTCCTTTAAATGCTTAAGTAATAAATTTCAGTTACATACGGTAGAGTAGGGGGTGGTTAGAAAGAGCAGGAGAAAACTTCTCTGGACTTACCTGTTTGGGGTATAAATGCCTGGTCTTCCCAAATAGCACATCAGCAACAGTATCAAGGACAGCAATGGAAGTGGAAACCCTAGGAAGCAGAAGAGCGATGGTGGTAGTCCTTGATTCCTTAATAATATAAGACAAGAGGAAAACGTCTGGCTCTAAATAGAGAAGAACTAACTACATGATAGAAGCCATTACCTGAGTAGTTTAAGTCAACACACTGGACAGGGGCACGTGCAGATCTGTGGGGCATCGAGATGAGACCGTCATCATCTCCTGGCCCGATCTATCCTTTTTCCTCTTCAAAATCCAGTAAGTACGTCATTGATCTGGTTCGTTCACCCTCTAAAATGTCCCCCACATCTATCCCCACTTTTGGATCACCCTCAAGCCCTAGGAGTATCTTATCTGGGACAAGCCTGGAAAATTCTCTTGACCTGAAACTCCTGGCCATTTTTTCTGATTCATGGGCTTACTTCGTCTTCGCGATAGTACCTAGAACACTCTCTCCTTAGGTCTCCTTTAATACCACCAAAGTACCACGAAGGCAACCTGGTAAGAGGGAGGGACACTGGATGATGCATCCGGACACATAGCTTTTAGTGCCACCTTATCCGCTAATTAATGGTGTGACTTTGGTCAAGACATGTTCTCTCTCTGGGTCTCAGTTTCCTTTCCTACTGTCAACTTGGAGGAAAAAAAGCCCTCCTCCAGAGAAGCCTCTAAGAATAAATACCTTTTGAGCTGGTCTTCTACCAGAAGGTGGTCTCCGAGGAACTTTCTAGGTCTAACACTCAGGCTCCAAATTTCCATCCTTCTGTCTTTCCTGCTCCCTTGTTTTCCCACCCTTCTCCCCCCGCCATGGCATGCCAGTACCACGCCTGACCAGAGCCTCAGCATTTTATCAGAAGTTATTTCCATTCTGACCTTCGCGTCAAGATCTCCAACCAGAAATAGGAAGGGTGAATACAAAAGACCTCTTTCCTTTCCATTGTGTTCCCGGCCCCCTCCACTTTCTAGTGAAAATGGCCTATTTGGAGAAGCCAAAATGCCTCGGAATTGAATTCACCAAAGTAATATACACAAGGTTTTAATTTACAGTTTGGGGGTCTCTGGGCCCCTGCATATGAGTTCTATAAATGAGATGTGTTGCTACAATGAGTCCCATTGGGAAAGGCTGGGCTGAGACTATGAACAGCTGTAGAGCTATAATCCAACAACGTCAGCTTCTGAATCAGATATGAATTATTGGTTCAGTCACAAAGCTATGGATATGCTTTCCCCCACAGGCACTCGCATATGGCCTTTGGCAGAAATGAAAACATCTTTTCCCTCCTTTACTGGGTTTGGTTAATAAGGAACCTTTATTCTGAATACTTTCTTATGTCTTAACTTCCTCTCTCTTTGTTCTCATTCCGATTTCCGCGTCAAGGCCTCCAACAGCCCCTTGCACAAGGTGAGGCCAACAGCTCTCGTGAACTGTTTAGAGCTAACGGAGGCCGAGACATCCCAGAGAGTGGTTCTCAGCCTTGGTTTTAGTACTGGGAACACGTGAGGCTATTTCAAAAACCCCAGGGCGGCCCGCACCGCACCCCCAGGCCAACTAAATTACGAATTCTGGAGTGGGACCAAGGCATCGGGAATTTTTAAGCACTGAAGTGATTCCAATATATAGTCAACATTGAAACCACTGCTTCAAAGTCCATTCTGTCTAAAACACGAACAGCCTTTCTCTCGACCCGCTAACAATGCGTAGGAAATCTGGACACAGAAGACTTTTTCCTTGAAGCTGAAACTGGTGTTCAGTTCCAAAAACCAAGACCTGTCTTCTAAACCAAGGTGGGTAGCCAAAACTTCAAACCATTTACCCAACTGCCATACCTTCTGGAGGGTCAGCTTTCTGATCCTGAAGGCATTTGGTTGTGAAGGCTGGAGGAGAGCAGGGAACAATGAAAAATATACAAGAGCTGAGTCGTAGGAAGGCTGGGGTGGGGGAAGTGTGTTTCTGGTACTACAGTTACTGGGGAGCAGTCCATTCAAATTTAGGGGTTCCGTTCTCTCATCTGCAAACTGAATTTGGAGGTTGGTGAAATACAGCCTCTGAGTGGCTTCCTCCACCATCCCCCTAAACTCATCAGATTGATCAAAAATATATAAAAGACTAACCTTTGTTAAACACCGCCCATTTAGACACAGCCACATGCTCTCAGTATAAACGTAACAGTGATAAAGAAATACGTTTTGCCCTTTCCAGAACTGCCAGATATTTGGAGAGAAAACCAGAGGGAATTTGGAGGGAACCCTCACCTTGACACCGACTAGAATAACAGAACGACCACTCTGTCATTCGAGCCATGACAGGATCAGAAGTCTTTCTGCCCTGGTAGGAAACCCAAATCCCTCTAAGCCCCTTCTTCCTCCTGAGCTCACCCAGCACAAGTTTACTGCAGACCTCCGGTTTCTACATGACCACCTTTCAGCCTCTGTTGCTACCCTGTTAGTTCTGAAGCCTTCCGACTGGCTCGGGCATGACCCACGCGTAAGCAGTTACTTTTCCCTTTTTCTGAATAACAAATAGATTGTGTTAAAGGTGGAAATATCATGCTCTCCTTCCTGACTCACTGGGATAATTCGTGCTGGATTTTTCTCTCTACCTTGACCTTCACATACAATTGTTTCTCTTAATTCTACTTTTCAATAATCCCTTAAACCTCTTGAACCCACTCCTCCCTTTCCATCCCCTTGCCACTGACCTGGTTCAGGTCTTCCACTCTTTCTTTCTTTCTTTTGAAAGCACGGAGCCTGACTCAGGGCTCAATCTCACAAACTGTGAGATCATGCCCGAAGCAGAAATCAAGAGTCAGACGTTTAATCGACTGAGCCACTCAGGTGCCCCTCAGCTCCTCCACTCTGGGGGGGAAGCTGTGCTTCAAGAGATATCTGTGGACAGGCAGGTAACAGAGGATGTGCCCATTTGACCAACCAATCAATCAATGCAGAGGGGATGGGTTTCGAGAGAGGTGACACCCAGATCTCCCTCTACCTCATAGTCCAGATCTTTGCCATTTCTTCCCCGGGACAACTGCAGCCTTCTCCTAATTGGTCCATTGTCCACTCCCGCCCCAAAGTCTTTCTTGAATAAAGGATATGTAGGAAGCATCTTGAATAAAGGAGATGTAGCCCTGGGCCTGGGTTCAAGCAGCTCTCAATCTAGCAGATGAGATACATGTAAGAAAACCATTGCCACGATCTGGGAAGTTTCCGGCTATGGTAACAGAGAGGAGGATGTAGCAACTCTGGGCTAGAAAAATCAGCGAAGGTTTGCAGCAGAAGCGAATGAATCTGAGCCGGAAGCCATTCCCAAAAGAGAGCGCGGCACGTGCAAAGATCTGAATGTAGGAAAGATTACGATTCATTTTTGAAACCCCAGCTCAATACAGCGGGCATGTCAGGAAAAGGGGCTTAAAAGGGGGCAGGGACCAAATCATGGAGACACCCATATCTGCACTGCAGTGATGAATTTGGGTTGGTCCCATAGTCTTTGAGGTGCCACTGGAGGATTTTAAGTAGGGGAGTCACAATATCACACCGTAATTTCAGAATGCTCTCTTTGGGGCGCCTGGGTGGCGCAGTCGGTTAAGCGTCCGACTTCGGCCAGGTCACGATCTCGCAGTCCGTGAGTTCGAGCCCCGCGTCGGGCTCTGGGCTGATGGCTCAGAGCCTGGAGCCTGTTTCCGATTCTGTGTCTCCCTCTCTCTCTGCCCCTCCCCCATTCATGCTCTGTCTCTCTCTGTCCCAAAAATAAATAAACGTTGAAAAAAAATTTTTTTTAAATAAAAAAAAAAAGAATGCTCTCTTTGATAGCAGCTTGGGGCACCTGGGTGGTTCAGTCGGTTAAGCATCTGACATCGGCTTTGAACCCCACATTGGGCTCTATGCTGACAGCTAGAAGCCTGGAGCCTGCTTTGGATTCTATATCTCCATCTCGCTCTCTGCCCCTCCGCCACTTGCGCCCCGTCTCTCTCTCTCTCTCAAAAATAAATAAACATTAAAGAGAGAGAGAGAGAGAGAGAGAGAGAGAGAGAGACAAAGCTTACAGGCAGGTGAAGTTGATCGAAAATGTTGCAAAAGTCCAGGTGAGATTATGGGCCTAGGCTGAGGTGGTAACAGTGGGCCCAGAGAGGAAGTCAACCTTTCTGCTTTCTTTTTATGAAGACATAACCGACATATAGCATCGTATTTGTTTCAGGCGTGCAACATCACGTTCCGACGTTTGTAGAGATTGCAAAAAACGATCACCACAATAGGTCTCGTTGACATCTGTCGCCATACGCAGTTACAAATTTTAACATACACTGTCTTAGCAACTTTCACATATGCAACACGGTATTATTAACTATAGTCATCGTGCTGCACGTTATACCCTGAGGGCTTATTTATTTTATAACTGGAAGTTTGTACCTTTTGACCCCATTCGCTCATTTCATCCACCCCCCCCACCTTCCACCTCTAGGCAACCACCAATCTGTTCTCCGTATCTATGAGCTTGGGTTTTGGGGGGTTGCTTTTTTAGATTCAACATATGAACTCATATGGTATTTGTCTTTGACTTATTTCACTTAGTATGATAACCATCAAGGACCATCCTGGTTGCAAATAGCAAAATTTTCTTCTTTTTTTATGGCGGAGTAATACTGTATATATTATAGATGTACCATATATCACATCTTCTTTATCCATGCATCCCTTGGTGAACACATAGGTGGTTTCCATATCTTAGCTGCTGTAAATAATGCTGCAATGACTGTGGGAATGCAGATAGCTCTTCGAGTTAGTGTTTTTGCATTCTTTTCTTTTCTTTTTTTTTTTTTTAACGTTGATTCATTTTTGAGAGACAGAGAGAGACAGAGCATGAGCGGGGGGCGGGGCAGAGAGACAGGGAGACACAGAATCCCGAAGCAGGCTCCAGGCTCCGAGCTGCCAGCACACAGCCCGACGCGGGGCTCGAACCCACGAACCGCCAGATCGTGACCAGAGCCGGAAGTCGGACGCTCAACCGACTGAGCCACTCAGGCGCCCCCATGTTTTTGCATTCTTTGAATAAAAACCCAGAAGGAGAATGGCTGGATCACATGGCAGTTCTAAGTTTTTGAACCCGATAGTTTGGCATTTTGCAACTGGGTTGTCTGCGTTCTTTACACGTTTTATGTGTAGCAACCCCTTATCAGATATATGATTTGCAAATTCTCATTTTGTTGGTGTTCTCTTCTGCCGTGCAGAAGATTTTTAGTTTAACGTGGTCCCACTTGTTTACTTATGCTTTTGTTGCCCAGGCTTTTACTGCCAAATCCAAAAAATTATTGCCACGATGGATGTCAAGGAGCTTATCCACCTATGTTTTCTTCTGGAAGTTTTGTGGTTTCAGGTCTTACGCTGACGTCTTTAATCCATGTTGAGTTAACTTTCGTGGATGGTGTAAGACAGCGGCCCGGTTTCATGCCTTTGCATGTGGCTGTCCAGTTTTCCCAACACCATTTACTGAAAAGAGGAGCTAACTTTAATTTATATCAATGTTTAGGGGCACGGTTGAGCGGCCGACTTTGGCTCAGGTCAGGACCTCGCGGTTTGGGAGTTTGAGTCCCGCGTCGGGCTCTGTGCTGACAGCTCGGAGCCTGGAGCCTGCTTCGGACTCTGTGTCTCCTTCTCCCTCTCCCTCTCCCCGCGCTCTCAAAAATAAATAAACATTAAAAAAAACCTTTGTTTTAATTATGTGAATATTTAGCCTGATTTCCTCCTGGACTTACAATCTTGTTTTTTGTTTATTGGTTTGGTTTTTATTTTTATTTTATTTATTTATTTATTTATTTAGGGGGGTAACTTTATTTTTTTATTTTTATTTTTTTATACTGTGCTATTCCATTCATTTTTTTTCTTTTTTTTAATATGAAATTTATTGTCCAATTGGTTTCCATACAACGCCCAGTGCTCATCCCAACAGGTGCCTCCTCAATACCCATCACCCACTCCCCCCCCTCCCACCCCCATCAACCCTCAGTTTGTTCTCAGTTTGTTTTGGCTCCCTCCCTCTCTAACCTTTTTTTTTTTTTAAACATGAATTAAGTAGTCCTGTGCTTTCATTTACACCAATTAAGATTCAAAACACCCCCTGAAAAATACGTATTCGTATCTCAGTTTTACCAGTGAGGAAACTAGCTCAGAGAAGTTAAGTAACCTGCCCAAAGCCACCAGCTAGCTGGTGCTCAGATTTTCTGGCCAGAAGTCAAGGGCTCTCTCTCTTGCCTTTCCACTAAGTAGCCCCAGACTACTTCTTGTCCTCCTTCTTTTCTAGGCCAGACTGAAGCCGGGCAATTAGACCATTTGTCTGGACATAACGTTGGAGGCTCTGAATGACGCTGTGGCTAAGAGCCTGGCTTTGAGTCCAGGTAACCTGGGTCTGATTCCCAGCCTTGAGCAATAACTCTCAAGCCTCTCTCCCCATCTATCACCAGAGGGGCAATAACGTCACCCCGCTGGGTTGTGGTAGGGATGCTGTAAATGAGGTCAAAGCTGCCAGTGTTATGCCTGTTACATCGTCTGTTCTCAAGAAATGGTAACATTTTTCCCCCAGAATAGCCAGGATAGAGTCAAGCTATAACCAGAAGACATGTCCTATATTTGACTCAGACATATGCTAGCAGATGGGGCACCTGGGTGGCTCAGTCGGTTGAGCGTCCCACTTCAGCTCAGGTCATGATCTCAAGGTTCATAGGTTCGAGCCCTGCGTCAGGCTCTGTGCTGACAGCTCAGAGCCTGGAGCCTGCTTCGGATTCTGTGTCTCCTTCTCTCTCTGGCCTTCCCCCACTCACTGTTTCGATCTCTCAAAAAAATGAATAAATGTTTTTTAAAAATTAAAAAAAAAAAGAAATATACTAGTAGAGGTGGGACACAGACATAAACCAGGATCTAAAAAAAAAAAAAAAAAGATTTGCTTGGTTTTAATATCTCTCCTGTCACCTCAAAGACAATTCTTTCCATTTCCACTTATGTCACTGAGATGATGGCGAAAAAACCCCTAACACCCCTCCCAACACACACACACACACATACAAGCTCAATATCAAGCCCAGGAGATCCTTGTGCTAAGCTACTTTACTGGGGTTTTCTGTTCTTCCCCCGCCCCCCCTCCTCCTTTCACGCTAGAATTAAGAAACCTGTAACTTGCTGCTTATCTCATTATCTCCTGCCTTGCATTTTAATGTGTCTCCTCTAAAAAGACCTCATTGATATTCCGGTTATGTATGTGTTTGTTTGTGTCTCTTGGGAAAATTTGCTACCGATCTTCCAAGTGGAGCACCAGCATCCTTACAGCTCAAAGTTGGATCTCTCCTTTGTAAAGGAAAAAAAAAAATGGAGATGGTTTGAATATTTTGCATCGACAAGAAGCTGTAAATAGAACAGCTGAAGAGACTCCATCCAAATCCATGCACAAAACGGCAGGTAAAGAATTGGGTGTCTTCCCGGGATGCTGGGTTCTGTCGATGAATAATTCAAGCCTAAAGGCTCTTAAAAGGACACAGTTACCTGGTTTTCCAGATAATTAGAGGCCCCCCTGACAAAAAGGTTTTAACCTAATTTAACCAGATAATTAACCAGATCATCCAGAAAAGAGCAAGCTTTTTATCCTGCCTAAATTATCCAGAGCTTTATCATTATTAGGTAACTGACAACCTTCCCCACTAACCATAACATGGAGTCTACACTGTGGGAGGAGCGGAATCAAGCCTCGAGTTAACAGGTGACACGAACAGGATAATAAGAAATCATCTTGTACAATCTAGCTGTTCTCTTTTCAAGATTGCAGATCATGGCTACCTCCATGCAAAATACACCGGGAAGCTTAGGGCATTATCTAGAACAAAACAAAAAATCCTGCTGTGAGAAAGAACAAGACGTGGTAGAGACCTGATTGTATCGACTTTTTACACACACTGAATTATTTAAATAAGAGCTTGCTTCGTATCACCGTGCTTACGTATTGATACCAGGAGATAGAAGTGGATGCATCCTTTCCCGTGCGTCCGATGTTACTGCAGCTGATGAAATTCTCCCATTTTATTCGTCATCATTATTTATTTATTCTACTTCCCCCAAATAATCCACTGAGATCTTTGGTGAGGTACCACTGCTCATACTAATACAACGGTCTGAGTGCCAAATATATGCCAGGTCTTTAACACCTATGATTTCCTTTAAATACAGAAAATTCCCTTCGAGGTGGATTTTTATTTATTTACTTATTTTTGAGGGGGGAGGGAGCACACGTGCAAGTGGGAAAGGGGCAGAGGGAGAGGGCGAGGGAGAACCTTAAGCAGGCTGAGCGTGGAGCCCAACTTGGGACTCGATCTCCCGACCCCGAGATCAAGACCTGAGCTAAAATTAAGAGTCCGACGCTCAACCGACTGAGCCACCCAGGCACCCCGACGCAAGCGATTCTTCAGCGATAACCAATGATCTGGATAATTTAACTTATGACGATGAACGGCAATATAGCTGGGCAGCGTTTAAAGTGCTCTGTCCACGTTAACTTGTTTAAGTCTTGCAATGACCCTCTGCGGTTAGCAACGATTATGATGCTATTTTACAGATGAGGAAGTCACTTAAACTCAGAAAAGCGGAGGGGTCAAAAATCAGGTCCAAGTTCACACGGGTAGTTTGTGACCGAGCTGGGATTCAAACCCGAGGAGTCCCACTCCAGAGTCCATACTTCAGCCGCTATACTCCACTGCTCCCCCAACTGGAGAGCAGGATTTTTACTCACGGCTACAAGTCAGTTCCACCACCCTGACCATGACTCTCTGTTAAGAATCCTGGCTTCCCTTATTTGCCAGCACTTAAGCTTCGTCCACCTTTCAGGGTGATGATATCTATGGAAATTCTGGCGGTCATTTCTTGGGATTAACTATTTTATTTTTGCTCCCTGTACCAGCTGAATCGATAGCAAGAGGCAAAAAATATTTCTACGTAACCACAGATTCTAGACATCCATGTGGTTGCTACAGGATATTAACAAGGGAATCTACTTTGCCTTGACAAGAAGTCGTGGAAGAGAGCCAGATGTCCCATTAAAAGTCCTTTCTAACCTAAATGAGTTTGTGACGATGTGTGTTTATATGTATGAGGATAAAACATACTGTGAGCGTCGCTTCTCCTAGCGGATAAGCTGTTATCGGAGAATGAGGCACTTCAGGAGGCTAATTGACCACTGGAGGCTGTCTACACAGGCAGAGCAGAGGGGCGATCTGGGGCCCTCCCCAGCCCTGTTCCCCCACCCCGCGCCTAGCCGCCCCCCCCCCCATCCACCCACCCACACTCAAGAAAAACCCTGCTAAATTGTCCAGGCCGGCCAATTTCATCTGACAGTGAATCAACATAAACGTCTTTTTGCCTCTGTAGACAAAATATTTTTACGTTTTCAGGAGCCTGGGCTCTCTGATGCCCAGAGAAATCTCAGCTGCCCTACCCTGTAAAATGGTCCTCACCGTCCTCCTGAGGACACTTGGGCTCTGCCCCTTGAGCCAGCTCAGACTTCACCACTGTACCCCCAGCCCCGATTTCCGGAGCCTTCCTGTGCCGGCAGCAGCCATTTTGTCACTTAAGAGCCAACGTTTGCAAGAAAAATAAATAAATAAACAAATAACGGTGAGAGAGACCCATGCTAGAAGTCACCGCCATATTTTGTATCAAGATGCTATTTCTTTTAATGGTTATTTATTACCGTTGGCCTTTTCGGATTAATTATGGCACCGTTTTTATAAGGGGCAGAAGCAATCTGTCACCCAGGATTACACAGAAGGCCACCCAGGCTCCGTGTTTCCTGTTATCCTGCTGTAAATCAGTATAACGTGCAGGAGAACAGGCCACAAGGCACCGACGGCCGGGCCGTCCTCTGGCCCGATCACGCAGCGCCCACCACCCCCTCTTGTCACTCCCCAAAGGGTCCCTGAAAGAGAGTTTGTCCAGGGACGCCGCGGCCCCGCAGCGTGCTGACTTTATAAAGAGACGAGGTGAAGTAACACTTTTCTTTTTAATACCCCGTGGTGCCGAACCGAAATTGCAGCCTGCTTCTATTTTCAGAGGCCTCCTTGGTAAGAGAATGTTTTTATCTGGAGATACAATGACCGTGGCCCATGCTCCGCAGTTCCCATGAAGGCCTTGCCAAAGTCTATGAATGCTCGCTTTATGCATCGGTTTTGCAGGTGTTCAGGGGGGTATGTAATCACTAATGAATAGTCGAAAAACACAGAAACTCTCTGCGAGCTCTGGCACCGGGAGCTGCTGGGCTTTATAATTCTGTGAGAAAACACACATGCATCTAAAGCATTCCCTAGGCTCCAGCATTGCCTGAGGCCAAATATTCGTCACAGTCCATCCCTGGGCTGGTGGTACGTTCCAGAAAAGAAGGGATTTGTAGCTGCCCTGTGGACTCAGAAGTTTGTGGCTCTTACGTGATTTTCCTGTGCTGACTTGCTACAGGCATTGCCAGGGCCAGGCTCCCGTCTTTGGCACACGCCATTTACGTGGCACAGCAGGCCAGACCACCTGGACATTTTAGGAAGGCTTTATGGACCCAGGCCACGGACTGGCTGCCCAGGGCAAGAAGGCATTAGAAGGTCCAGACCGAATGACCTCAGATAATCCTCACGGATTCTCAAGCAGGGCAAGGACTAGAACCGTGGGGTGTCCGGGATATTTTCTCAAGCGGGCTGGTTGAAGGGAGAAGGGGACTGGGAAAGAAAGAGAGTGTGAGGGGCCCATCGAGCCAGAGGCCTTACATCTATACAGAATCTGTCTTTTCCTCTCCACCCAAGAAAAGCTACCTGAGAATCAGTGATTGTGGGAAAAGGGACACCATTCGCTAATCTACCTTATCCTTCCCAGCCGCGGTCCAGAGAGAGCAGAGATGTGGAAGGTTGTGTTTGTCGTTTTCCTCACTCCCCCCACTTCTCACTTCCCCCCTTCTCACTACCAGGGGCCCTCTCTAGCTAGGACAGGAACCCGATCAGCTCTCTAGCCCCCTTGAAGGTTGCAAAAGATCTGGAAACTTTGCTGAGATCTCCAACTTCTCTGGCACTTTGAAGGGGTAGTGAGATCTCTTTACCAGCACAGACACAGGCCATTGGAGAAAGACAGAAGCCCAGTATGGGGAAAACGGGATATTGGGCCATAACAGGTGGCACCTCCCAGCAGCCTGCATGGCCAGGAGCAACCCCAAACCGAGGCACCACGAGCCCCCAAAGGCAATGGTGATGGCACCTTGGCCCTGGGAGGGGGACTTCTAGTCACCCGGCACATGAGACACTAACTCTACTCTCTCATCCAGAGCTAGCAAGGGTGGCCCCAGAGCAGAGCTAGAACTGGGGATCAGAAGCTGGGCTGTCACCGGGGCGCCTGGGTGGCTCAGTCAATTGGGTGTCTGACTTCAGCTCAGGTCACAAACTCACAGTTCATGGGTTTGAGCCCCACGTCGGGCTCTGTGCTGACAGCTGAGAGCTGGAGCCTGCTTTAGATTCTGTGTCTCCCTCTCTCTCTGCCCCTCCCCTGCTTGTTCTCTCTCTTTCTCTCTCTCTCTCTCTCAAAAAAAAAAAAAATACATAAATAAAATAAACATTTAAAATAAAAAGAAGCTGGGCTGTCAAGACCACCCATAAACATCAAAAAGGTTAACCTTTGTACATTCGGGGTTGAAAGAATTTTGAGATAGGGGAGCCACAAAGATACCAGACTTTCTCACAAAAACCCACCTTCCCTGGGTTTTCAGACCTCTCCTAATACACATTCCTCTAGCATTTCCATCCCCTACCCTAACACTTAAGATGCCAGTCTACCTTTTACAGTTAAGCGGAAGGGGAAGTCTTTGAATTAGCGATATTTCAGAAACACAAGAGAAGATATTTTATTTCCAAAAATATTTCCCAACTTGGCCTCTCACACCAAAAATTCCACAGTTAGAGACGTATTCCTTTGGTTTAAGCCAAACTTGAGCTACCACAAACATTAATCTATTTGGAAAAATATCTCCCGAACACCTTCTTTGTACACTTCCGTGTATGTACGGGGCATTTGATAAAAGGGGCAAATAACATAGAGAAGATTTGTGCTCTCGTGGCCCTTACATTAATCTGTATCAGATATTTATTTTTAATTTTTTTTTTTAATTTTTGTTTTTCAACGTTTATTTATTTTTTGGGACAGAGAGAGACAGAGCATGAACGGGGGAGGGGCAGAGAGAGAGGGAGACACAGAATCGGAAACAGGCTCCAGGCTCTGAGCCATCAGCCCAGAGCCTGACGCGGGGCTCGAACTCACGGACCGCAAGATCGTGACCTGGCTGAAGTCGGACGCTTAACCGACTGCGCCACCCAGGCGCCCCTGTAGTCTACTGATTTATTTATTTATTTATTTATTTATTTTCAATGTTTTTTTTATTTATTTTTGGGACAGAGAGAGACAGAGCATGAACGGGGGAGGGGCAGAGAGAGAGGGAGACACAGAATCTGAAGCAGGCTCCAGGCTCTGAGCCATCAGCCCAGAGCCCGACGCGGGGCTCGAACTCATGGACCGCGAGATCGTGACCTGGCTGAAGTTGGACGCTTAACCGACTGCGCCACCCAGGCGCCCCATGTAGTCTACTGATTTAAATGTTAATCTCATCCGGGGCGCCCCATGTAGTCTACTGATTTAAATGTTAATCTCATCCGGGGCGCCCCATGTAGTCTACTGATTTAAATGTTAATCTCATCCGGGGCGCCTGGGTGGCGCAGTCGGTTAAGCGTCCGACTTCAGCCAGGTCACGATCTCGCGGTCTGTGAGTTCGAGCCCCGCGTCGGGCTCTGGGCTGACGGCTCGGAGCCTGGAGCCTGTTTCCGATTCTGTGTCTCCCTCTCTCTCTGCCCCTCCCCCGTTCATGCTCTGTCTCTCTCTGTCCCAAAAATAAATAAGCGTTGAAAAAAAAAATTAAAAAAAAAAATTTAAAAAAAAAAAGTAGTGAACTGTAAGGGCCATTGAGGATAAACTTTCACCTACTTCATTCATTCATTCATTCATTCATTCATCCAGCCAGCCCACAAATATGTCTCAAGCATCTCCGTAAAGCCAGAGACTGTGGATATATTAGTGAACTTCTATCAGGGAGCTTATATCTAGTGTGGGGGACAGACAGGCAACTAGACAGTTACAGTTAAACATGGCCAGTGCTAGTCAAGGTGGGCACTCAAGGGGCACGCATTAGGGGCAGGCAAACTGGACTTGAGGAAAGGGGTTGATCAGGGAAGGCTTCTTGGAAGGAGTGAAATCACAGGAATGGGGGCTGAGGGGTCAGCATTCTTGAGAGTGGGAACAGTATATGCAAAGTCCCTAAAACAAGGGTGCCGTTGTGCTCCCCAGCTCCACAGTTGGCAGAGGCAGCATTAAGGCACAGTGGCGGTCAGACTACACATCACCTGTGGGTCTAAGCTGGGGGCTGGCCGACTTTTCCTGCCAAGGGCCAGAGAGTAAACATTGTAGGGTCTGTGGCCCCTGTGGCCTGTCACAACCACTCAATTCTGCCATCGTAACAGGAACTAGTCACAACAATACGAAAACGGATGGATGCAGCCGTGTTTTGATAATACTTTATTTACAAGAAACAGCAGTAGGCTGGACGTGGCCCACAGGCTGTAGTTTCCCAACCAGTGGTCTAGCCGGGACTTGGAGCCAAACAGAGGAGGCTAAGCCAACCTCATCTGCTGGGATGGGCCTCCCTAGAGAGACGGAAAACTGGGGGCAAAAGAATACCAGGAAGGGGGCTGGGAGATCTGACCTCAGATCTCTAGGATACTGTCTTGCTCTGCGGTAAAATAGAAGAGTAGAATCGGACAGTCTCTGAAGTCTCTTCTCTGAGAGTCTAGAGCAGGGGCACCTACCTAACCTACAGTACGGAGAGGCCCCAAGGAGCCTGAGGATAATATTGGGCAGTCTATGAGCTTGCATGAAAAAACATTACATTTCTAGTTTCATCCATTTCCAGCTGAATTGTAGAGTTTATGTTCAATCACAAGTGCAGGCAACAAACCACAGTCATGTGAGCAGTGCCTGTGACTTTGTCTCCATTACAAATCACAGATCTTTTCATATCATGTTACCGCTGTCGCATATATGTTGAAATATCATCTATATTTCACTTCTTTGAATTAATGGTAGCTATGAGCCCTGCAACTAGACTGTGTTATTTAATATGTTAATAGAGACACACATACGTCTATATTGTACATTGGAGGTTTTTTGATATTTGAGAACTATATTTCAATATAATTAGTTTTCTTTGTGATCCCATGTAATTTATTCTGCCTGTTAAAAAAAAAAACAGTGTTATGAGAAGGAGTCCACCCCCCCCCCCATGACTCCCAGTCTAGAGCAATAAATTATTCATTTATATCTATCATACTGGCAAGGAATTTCTTTAAAAAAAAAAAATATCCTTCTGGAGGTATAGCAAAGGAGTACTTTCTTACACAGCTGATGAAAATGAGAACTGTTACAGTCTTTTCAGAAAGTACTGTGACACTATTATTAAGTTTTATAAGTATTTTAATGTTAATAATTATTATAAATAAATATATTTATCAATAAATATAAAATATAAAATTATAAAAATTGTAACATTTATTAAAATTAAAAAGTACGTATATACTCTGCAATCTCCTCCTGGGAACTTAGCTACCATAAATAAAAACACCCGTACCAAAAAAAGGAGGCATAGGGACACACATTGTTCAAAAGGTCAATAACGAACAAACAAACTTGGGAACAAACAGGCGTATTGCTAAGGAGAAGGTTAGGATACGATGATAGAGCCACCCAATGGAATATTAGATAGTCACGAAAAAGAATGATTTAGAGCTCTGTGTCTTGGTGGAATTTCCGTGCAGTACCATTGAATAAGGAAAGTGATACTATTTTATTCCATTTAGTTAAAATACAGCTCGGCAAAAGGAATGCCATGTGCACCTGATGTGTGTCTGTGATTATATACACACAGAGAAAAGTGAGGAAAGACCTATATCAGGGTATCAATACGAGTTACGTGGGAGAAGGCAGTATTAACGGACACAGTGGTTGGATGAAGAAGGACCCAAGCAACAACAGAAAGGAAAGACCATGCTACCAAGGCAAACAAAACATATATATATATATATATAACATGATTGCATTTCCGTGTTTATATAACATTATGTTTGTATGGTAATTATGGAGAAGTAATTCCATCCAGCCCCTCAGAAAAATCTCTGATATCAGACACATGTAGGCTGAGTTCACCTTCTCCAGTTTCCTACCGATACATGGAGTACCTTCGGAATCCCGCTTTGCTCCAAACTGATGCCTGACACCTTCTGGTAGCTTTCTTGGGAATCGCAGAGAGAAATCACAACACCCCAAACCGTTTTATTTTACAAATGAGCGTGTCTATTTTGACACAAACAACCCATTCATTCGTTCATTTGCAGAGATCCACGAGTGCCAGGGACGAGGCTTGACTCTGAGGATCAAAAGGAGGCGAAGGGGACAGGAAGGGAGGGAGTAGTTTACATTCGTCCCTATTTCTGGCTTCTTTCTTGTTGTTGTTCACTAATATCAAACACGGATTTTGGGGGCGCCTGGGTGGCTCAGTCGGTTAAGCGGCCGACTTCGGCTCAGGTCATGATCTCACGGTCCGTGAGTTCGAGCCCCGCGTCGGGCTCTGTGCTGACAGCTCAGAGCCTGGAGCCTGTTTCGGATTCTGTGTCTCCCTCTCTCTGACCCACCCCTGTTCATGCTCTGTCTCTCCCTGTCTCAAAAATAAATAAAATGTTAAAAAAAAAATTTTTTTTAATAAAAAAATAAAAAAAAGAAACACGGATTTTTTTCTTCTCTTTCCTCTATTTCACTCCTTTGCTGGCTCACCAAATTCTCACAAAGATCAGATCAATGCCCAGTACATCCTAGAGAGGCAATAGAGGCTTACAGAGACAATGAATGTGAGTCCACTCGTCACACCTTTCAAGGTCAGGAGGGAGTAGCATGGCTCCGGCCAGTCGCGATCCTGCTCAATGACCTAGAAGCTCAGGAATCTGATCAGGCCACTTTGCAGAGGCCACCCTCCACCAACTGCCCATCAGTTTCAGTTCTGACGGCCAAGAACGAGAACAAAAGAAGTGAAAGGCCAGCAACCCTCGGTCTCCTTCCCCGGTTCCATGACCTTTTTGTTTTTTACTCCCCCAGTTCTGCTCTGGGAACTGTGAACCCAAAGACAGTCCGGTTCTCTGAGACCGCTGTTCCTAACTCTTAGGAAGGAAAAGGCTCTCCGACTTCTCCTTGCACGGGGTGGAAGATGAGAACCAATCCTAGACATGCTGGCTTCTCTATTATAGGTGGCAGCCGTTACCACCTTTTATTCTCATAAAAATGAGAATTCCTTACAGCCAGCGCCACACATTTCAAAGCGTTCCCTTCCCCATATAAAATTTCATGAGATGCAGGAAACACAGGCAGTATTATTAGCACGAGGTGAAGAAGTCTGAAGCTAGGTAGAGGCAAGAAACAAGTCACACAGGAACTAGAAGTGTGGGTCCAGGCCTTTCAAATGCGAACAGGGGCACAGGAGCAATCTGCATTGTAGAGAAAATAAATTGGTGTAGCTCAGCACTGCCCAACGGGAATAGAACGCCAGCCACACGGGTCAACGTTTTTCCAGTAGCCACATTAACAGAGTAAAACGAAACAGCTGAAAGTCATGGTGATTTCTGATGTAACCCGACAGAGTTTCAATATTATCGTTTCATCATAATTAATAGGAAAAAACTTAACGAGCTGGTTTACCTTCTGCTTCGTACTAAGTCTTGGAAACCCAGTGTGTTTTTTACGCACGGGAGACATCTGAATTCGGACTAGCCCCATTTCGAGGAAGCAATAACCACATGTGGCTGGCCACAGCACAGGACAGCTCACAGACAGAGAAAAAGGGAGAAGACGGGGACAATAGATTACATTTACAAATCAAGCGAAATTCGGGGAGCCTGGGTGGCTCCGTCGGTTGAGCATCCGACTTCAGCTCAGGTCTCACGGTTTGTGGGTTTGGCCCGCGTCGGGCTCTGGGCTGACAGCTCGGAGCCTGGAGCCTGCCTCGGATTCTGTGTCCTCTCCCTCTGCCCCTCCCCGGCTCCTGCTGTGTGTGTGTGTGTGTGTGTGTGTGCGCGCGCGTGTCTCAACTATAAATAAACATTAAACAAACAAACAAAAATACAAATCGAGTGACATTCTCTCCAAAAAGACAGTGGTGGTGTTTTAGCAGCAAGGGAGCTGAGGACAGCCAGCGCCAGCCCCAAACCGGGGAAGCCCCCAGTCGAGGCCCTGATGCCGCGCGTGGCTTCACAGGTGACCCCGGAAAAGCATATCTAGCCCTCAATGACAGAAGCAAGGCCTCAGAGGTTGTGGCAAAGCAGCTCCCTCCAGGCTGGAAGCCGGAACAGACATAGCGGGGGCTTATAAAGCCTCTGTCAATAAGAAACCGGCTCCACAATAATTTTCAACCACAGTGAGCCCTGACAGGAAACTGACCTAGTAAACCAGACAAATTACCGCTGCAGCCAGGCCTGCCTGCCTGCCACTCCATCCCCCAGTGAAATTCGAGCTCTTTGCAAGCTTCTGCTCCGCTTACTGGAGGGCAAGAGAGGGAAGGCCCCAGAGAGGCTTTGAGTGAGTGTTCTGACAGCCCCAGCCACAAGCCCTGGAGTTCTAGGTCACGATCACATCCGGGCGAGAGCGAGAAGGGAGGGAGTGCACTGGGGGGTCGGGGTCAATCCTGCCCTGCATGCGTGCCCCTTTGAGCCGACTGGTCCCCCTCTCTGAGCAATCTGTTGCCCTGTCAGGAAGTGGCCATAATGACACCTGAGCACCTGGGACCACATCCGTTCAGGTGCCGAGTTCCTCAAGTAGCAAAAGACCATTCGTTGCCATAATATTTAAGCTACATTTGGATAAAGTGGCCCGTGGCGGTCACATGGGAATCCTTGAGACTTGGTTCCCGGCAAGGAGGCCAGAGGGACCCAGGAGAGGCCACCAGCGAGGAAACAACATAAAAGTCTGAAGCCTGGGGAAGGGATCTTGTGTGAAAACAGGTTTGGGTGCCACCAGGACCGCCCACTCGGGTAAGAACCAGCCTTTGGATTTGGAGTTTGATGCCATTTCTCCGTCCCCTTTGTAGACAGGACGCCTGTGCTCCTAAATGACAATTACAATCAGCAAACCAAACTCAGAGATGGTGTCAGATCAGCCTGTTGGTACAGGGCACCTGGGATTATTCACATCACGCTAGACTGGTGTGTGAGGAGCAAGCAGCCCGAGCCCCTCTCTGACCCCCGTTACATAGCCACAAAACAAGGCAAGACGCCTCCCACCAGGGATGTCATCTGAATCTGCTTCCGAACCCTCTGCCCATTCTGCATGCACCACAGGCTGTAAAGCACACACTGAATGGACAAGTCAGCACATTGCACGCAGCACAGCCAGGTAGCTCTGCTAGGATTTTCTCCCGACTCTCGCTCAAGATGCCAAGGTGCTAGAAAGCCATTCTACAGGAAGTGCCAGGGAGGCGGGTGCACGTTGAGGAAAGAGAGAGCTGAAGACCCAGGGCCTCATCATTTAGGGAACTCCAGGGATTCGCTGCCCCAGGTATGTCGCCCCCCCCCCCCACGCTTGCCACGGGCACCTGTGTCCCCAGCACCAGCATTTGGGTTCCTTTCAACCCATTTGTGTCCCCTCCATCTGCGGAATTTCTCAAATGCTCCACATTTTCTGGCTGGTTTAACAGCCTTATGGAGGGGTTAAAATCTCAAATTTAAACTGTCAAAGCTGTTTAAGGTCAAACAAAGCCTCAATGTTCTAACTGAATCCAGGTTCCTTTCAAAGATGCAACTGAACGCCATCGCCATTTGGTTTTTACAAATTTCCCCTTTTCTATTGATGTTAAGAAACCCTGACATAATCCTAGAAGGCAAGTAAACATGCAATGAAAATAAAGGCAATGCAATTTCTTAGTAATGCCTCGCACTCGAATTCAAGTCCATCATGGAAACTCAAGGCAGTGGTTCCGGGAAGAGGGGCTGCTCGACCCTAACCTGTCGGTTCCACACTGGGAGGGGCCGTCAGCACACCTAACCTGTCTCTCGTGTCTTCACCCCGATTTCTGACGTAAACTTGAGCAGTCTTCTTGAATCTCTGAGTCTCAGTATCACTACCTATAAAATGGAGAAGGCGGCTTCTTTTCTACCTAGCAGCCCATATGAAGAATATTGGAGGGGGCACCTGGGTGGCTCAGTAGGTTAAGCTGCCGACTTCGGCTCAGGTCATGATCTCATGGTTAGTAGGTTCAAGCCCCACGTCGGGCTCTGGGCCGATGGCTCAAAGCCTGGAGCCTGCTTCGGATTCTGTGTCTCCCTCTCTCTCAGCCCCTCCCCTGCTCATGCTCTGTCTCTCTGTCTCTCTCTCTCTCAAAAATAAATAAACATTAAAAAAAAAGGGGGGGGGCGCCTGGGTGGCTCAGTCGGTAGAGCATCCGACTTTGGCTCAGGTCATGATCTCATGGTTTGTGAGTTCGAGCCCCGCGTCAGGCTCTGTGCTGACAGCTCGAAGCCGGGAGCCTGCTTCAGATTCTGTGTCTCCCTCTCTCTCTGCCCCTCCCCTGCTCATGCTCATGCTCTGTCTCTGTCTCTCAAAAATAAATAAACATTAAAAAAAATTTTTTAATAAAAAAGAATATTGGAATAACTCTGATTGGGAGTATAGATTTTTTTTCTTTCCTTTATTTTCCAACAATTCTGAAATTTGACTGCATGGCTTAAAGAAAGGAAATTTAACTTATTGTAAAATTTAACATAAAGTAACTTGAAATTGATGAACTCCATATGAGGGCAAATCACAGTCATTTCTTTCTTTCTTTCTTTCTTTCTTTCTTTCTTTCTTTCTTTTTTAGAGAGAGAGAGAGAAAGAGACAGTACGAACGAGCAGGGGAGAGGGGCAGAGGGAAGAGAGAGAAAGAGTCTCAAGTAGGCTCCACACTCAGCACAGAGCCCAACAGGGGACTCGATTCCACAATCCTGGGATCATTTCACCTAAGCTGAAATCAAGAGTCAGATGCTCAACTGAATGAGCCACCTATGTGTCCCTCACAGTCGATTCTTAACTACCTGTGTGCCACTGAATTCACAGTGTTTTGTCTACACTCAATTTTTTAAATCCAAGTGGAACCCCCCCCCAGCCATTAGGAACACCTCTGAGGCCACCTCAATCAATCAAAAAATGTAAATGTATGTGTTTATTTTGAACTGTGAGTTCAGCATTGTGGGAAATGCTTGGGAGATCAGGAGCACTCTGGTCCTGCCCTGAAGAAATTCACAATGATGTTAGGAAAACAAGACCAGGAGCTCATATTTGCTCGTACCTACTACTCAGCAGGCACCTGCTGTTGGGACTTCGCTTAAGTAATCTTGTTGACGTCTTACAAGCCTATGTGAGGAGCTATTCTCAGTGTCCCCATTGGACAGATGAAAAAACAGAGCCCCAGTTACCATGCTATGTTCACAGGACATTGCAGGAAAGTCTCTGATTATAGTAGGACATAATGTGACATAAATTAGAATAAAGAGGGGTCAGTTGACAGAAAGCTGTACTGTTCACGGGGCGCCTGGGTGGCTCATTCAGCTAAGCATCCGACTCGGTGTCGACGCAGGTGTTGATCTCACGGTTTGTGAGTTCAAGCCCCGCATTGGGCTGACACTGCAAAGCCTGCTTGAGATTTTCTCTCTCTTTCTCTGCCCCTAATCCCCCTCACTCCCTCTCTCAAAAATAAATAAACACAAAAAAAGCAAGCAAGCGAGCTGTGTTGTTCAATACGGTAGCCACAAGCCAATATGCCCACTGACCGGAGACACATCCCGGGGAACTAAGGAACTGAAACAGAGTGAAATATTTTCCTGTTAAACACAACCGTACCGCTTGGTAGGACTACATTGTACTTTAGCCACTGAAAATTTAATTCCCAAACTGAGATGTGTTATAAGCACAAAATACACACTGAAATTCAAACACTTGAGTGTGGAAAGGGAATGTAAAATAACTCATGAATAATTTTTATAGAGATTAAACATCAAAATGATAATATTTTAGATGCATTCAGGTGAAATAAGATATAGCAATAAACATTTTTCAGCTCTTCCTTTTTACGTTTCTAATGCATCTACTAGAAAATTTTAAATTACAAATGTGGTTCTCATTATATGGACAGTGCTGGTAGAGAGCCTCAAAACCCTGGGCATCAATTAAAGATATGCCACGAGATTGTTTTTTTAATTTTTTAGTGTTAGCCTGAGCTCTTATTTCCTTAAACTAAGAATTAAAACACATTCCAAGTGATTTTATTTGGCTGCTGTTTAGAATCATCTGTAATGCTTTTATTTATACCTTACCCTTTGCAAAGCACCGTCACATGTGTTATGTAAGCTCCCACATCTTCTTTATAGACAGTGAGACAGAGCGGGGATATAATTATCCCATTTCACAGAGCAGGACACCAAGGCAAGCTACTCCCATTGCTAGTGAGGGGCAGAGAAGGCTTCGGCCACTTTTCCAGCTTCAGTCTCCCATCCTTCCTTGGCCAGAGGCTGCCCCGAACACACACTTGTCCCCATCCCTCGCACTGGCAAATCCAGAGGCCACCAGCCCATGCGGCAAAATTGCTCAAAAGACAAATGCCGTACCCGGATGCTTGCCTATGTGGGTCCTGATGCAGCTGCACAGCCCCTTTTCCATACTCCAGGGAGGCATTTGGGAGCCGGCCGTTTGGCTCCAACAGGCTGTTAAAGCAAGTACCTCAAGACAGCAGGAAACCACTGGCAAAACGTATGTCTTCTCTACATAAATTGGTAATAACCCCAGGCCCGCTCAGATACGAACCATCCTCCTGACTTTACCTGGAGGCTCTGATTGCTTGCTCAGCTCTTTGCCTTCCACGGCGCCCTATCCATAATCCCTTGCACAAAGGACATGCTTAATAAAGGTCTGCTCAGATGGCCGGGGGGAGGGGTGGGGGGGGAAGGGAGGGTAGAGCGAAGCCAGCACCTTCTTCCTACTATAAATCCGGGGAGGCTTCCTGGCTCCGACAAGGCAAGAGAGGCCATGTTGCCTAATGCTAAGCGTGTGGCTTCCAAAGCTAGAGAGAAAACTTGCGTCAAGTTTCTGATTCAGCCCCTCGGTACACGTGCGACTGAGCAAGCTACGTAACCTTTCTGAGCTATGCTGCCCATTTTTAAATTGAGGATGATCATAGGGGTCGGAGTTGATCCCTAGGGCCAAGGAGGTGAGGTGGGGCTGCAATGTAGCTTGTACTATCCCCAGGCCATACACCCTTCAGGGCAGGGTCCCCAGAAAAGAGGGTCCCCGTTCTCTAAACCATTCAGCAATGCTAATTGCGCACCAAGCCGGCGCCTGAAAGGCCAAGTCCACCCAGATGGGGAGTCTTTTTCTTGCTGCAAAGACCCACCGTGATCCATAACCCATAGCGTACTTAGTCAGAAGTGACTCCTTCAGGATGCTGCCGTATAGGAGCTGATGAAGTATTTTCTGTGTTCATGGAACTTTCTCTCCCTCTCTGAGATAATGGAAAGGAGATGACAGACAGGGTTCCTATCCCGGTTCACCCCTTTCATTTGTGCCTGTTGGGCCTCAGCTCCTCATTTGTACACAGGAGCAACGGTAACACGGTAACAGGACTCTTGCGAGAATTACTGAAGGGTGTGCAACACAGTGGTGGGCACATGGCAGGCCCGCGGCAATTCTGAGTGACCTTCCCACTTCCAGAGAGAGGGGGAAGAAAGCAGCAAGGGAGGGGGGCCTGAGCATCAGACCGATTTCCCTGACTCGGCGTCCTTTACCGAATTCTCAATTCCTATCCTTACCCCCAGCTTGTGGGCAGGTGAGAGGCTTACTCCTTTATATTTGCCTTTTGGAGAATTCAGCCACCGTTGGGGTACAGCTCCCACAGGTGTGCACACGGCACCCAGCTTTCTCTCGAGTGAGACACCCCCTCCCCGCCACGAGTTGTAGTCGCACTGCTCTGACCGCCTGTCAAATAGTTTCATTTGAGAGATCAATCAGCTCATCAAATTCAACGCGAGCTAAACCAAAATGACCACCCTCCTTCCCAAACCCCCACCGTCCCCTCCCCCCTCCTCTAGCCACTGGCGATTTTGCTTCTTACTTCCCTGCTATGGCAGCAATCAAAAGCGAACTTCTGCAAGGCTACCGCCAAATTCCCATACCAAATCTATTACCATAATGAGCTGTCCCCACTCCTGCCTCCAAGGCCAACCCCTTCCCTTCTCGCCCTCACTCAGCCAAACCTCCCCTTTCTCGCCCTAAAAGCCCCTTCTCAAATGGGCCATTCCCATCAGCCAAAAAGTTATGAACAAACTGGAACATCTCCCCCGCCATTAAAAAACTCCCTTGACCCCACATCACCCCATTCCTCTGCTTCCTTTTACAATGGGAGTCCTCAAAATAAGTATTGATACTTGCTGTCTCTACTCTTCTCTCATTTGTTCCAGAACCATCTTCTGCTAGGCTTTCCGGTCACTCTCATCCAAGCTCTTATTGTCCTATTGTTCTGGTCACCAGTGACCTCTGTGTTGGCAAATCCAGTAGCTGCTTCCAGTCATCAGATTACTCAACTCACACACACACACACACACAGCCTATTTTCCCCCGAGATATCTCCATCTCAGTAAATGCCAAAAACTGGTTTGCCGGGCCAAAAATTTTAGAGACAACCTTGACACCCTCTCCATTTCTCACACTTCAAAACCAGCTCATCAGTTCTACCGTCAAAAAATATCCAGCATCGGGGGTGCCTGGGTGGCACAAGCAGTTAAGCGTCCAACTTTTGATTCCGGCTCAGGTTATGATCTCACAGTTTGTGAGTTCGAGCCCTGCATCAGGCACGACACTGGTGGTGTAGAGATTGCTTGCGATTCTCTCTCTCTCTCTCTCTCTCTCTCTCTCTCTCTGCCCCTCCCCCATTTGAACTCTCCCATTTGAAAATAAATTTTTCTTTCATTTGAAAATAAATAAAGGAACTTAAAAAACTTTCTCTCAATACCCAGGACCTAATTTTCGCCATTTCTGCCATCATCGCCCTCATCCAAGCCACCGCCCTCTCTGCACATCAGCCTAACAACTTCCAACAAGATCCCTGCCTCCCTTTTATATTTTATTTTCCACCCGGCAGCAGGATGACAGTGGTAAAAGAAGTCAGGTCATAGCACTCATCCAAAAATGAATATCCCCTGCCCTGTGCCCCTTGAAGATCTCACACTTGGCATCAGCCATTTGGCATTCAGCACATCCTGTCATCATTCATTCATCTGACAAAATTTATGTTATCAGGCTTCCATCACATATTGTCAAGATCTTCTTCCCATACTTGCACCTGACCTATTCAGTTACGTTATAAACCCTTTGAGAGAGAAAACCAAGACCTCAAACTTGTTTGAATGGTCTATGCAATTTTCTATGTATAGGCATAATTACCGATCAAAGAGAATGTGGCCCGTTTCATGCCCCCGCGTGGTTATACATGTCGTTCCATCTACTTGAATGAGCTCCCTCTCCTCCCGCTCTTTGGATTCCCATCTGTCAGGCAAATTCTCACCTTTCTTTGGGTGAGGCTGATCTCACCCTCCGTTGGATATCCCCTAACTCCAACACCCTGCCCTTGTCAGGTCTCACGGTTTTCTTGTCTGTTTTGTTTGGTGACTAATTTCCTCTCCTAACACCACTGCCAATAATATTTTATGATATATTTAAGCGTTTTACGCTCTTCGCAGGAAAAGCCCTAATGAAATCCATGCAGATACCACAGTTATTGTTGGGGCATGCATCTAGGAACTTTAAACGCATATTCTTGTTAGTAGTACCTTATGTATGTAAAATGCATTTCCTCCTTTTTTACCCTCACAACGTCCCCGTGGGTTGCTATGGAACCTTGCCATGTTGCATTTGAATTAACGAGTTCTGCAGTTCCTTGCTTCTGTTGTTCTACATGTCGCTCCGTTTGCCTGCAATGCCCTAAGAGTAGAAAGAGATTAAACGAATTAATCAATAAAGCATACTCGATATGCGCTGAAGGTCCCCATACTATTGCTCATATTTGCCATTCCTTGGGTATCACAAGTGATATTACGAAACAAAGAAGGGGGGCGCCTGGGTGGCACAGTCGGTTAAGCGTCCGACTTCAGCCAGGTCACGATCTCGCGGTCCGTGAGTTCGAGCCCCACGTCGGGCTCTGGGCTGATGGCTCAGAGCCTGGAGCCTGCTTCCGATTCTGTGTCTCCCTCTCTCTCTGCCCCTCCCCCGTTCATGCTCTGTCTCTCTCTGTCCCAAAAATAAATAAACGTTGAAAAAAAAAATTTTAAAAAAAGAAACAAAGAAGGATTGGGGCACCTGGGTGGCTCCGTCAGTTAAGCGTCTGACTTTGGCTCAGGTCATGATCTCACCCCTCACGAGTTCAGGCCCCACGTCGGGCTCTGTGCCGACAGTTCAGAGCCTGGAGCCTGCTTCGGATTCTGTGTCTCCCTCTCTCGCTCTTTCCCTCCCCTACTGGTGGTCTCTCTCTCTCTCTCTTTCAAAAATAAATAAACATTAAAAAAAAAAAGACAAAAACAAAGAAGGATAAAGACGCTTTATCATGACACAAATTCTGACAATCATGAAAATTGAGTAAGGTGACAGTAAAGATAGTCTGATGGATAAACTGGCATTTTCTTTTTCTTTTTTAATTTTTTTAACATCTGTTTATTTTTGAGAGAGAGACAGAGTGCGAGCAGGGGAGGGGCAGAGAGAGAAGGAGACGCAGAATCGGAAGCAGGCCCCAGGCTCTGAGCTGTCAGCACAGAGCCCGACGCGGGGCTCGAGCTCCCCAACCATGAGATCATGACCTGAGCCGACGCCAGACGTTCAACCGACTGAGCCACCCGGGTGCCCCTAAACTGGCATTTTCTAAGTGAACCACCTTGGTTCGAACGTCAGCTTCACCTCTTTCTAGTTGTGTGTCCTCGGGCGTTATTTCACATCTCTTATTCTCAGTTTCTTCATCTACTAAATGAAGATAATAGAAGAAACTAACAGTATTGTGATGATTCAAAAGGATGATGTATATAAAATACTTAGCATGCTGCCAGGAACGTAGTAAGCAAGCACTCTATACACAAATAGGGATTATTTATAAACATTGTTGTGTCAAAAGACCAGAAATAGATACATGCTTTCATACTTTAAAAAACAATTCTGGAAACAGCTTAATAGTGAACATAATATACTCTCGCAGAATCCTAGAAAATATTATTGAACAGATGACTTACGAAGAGAAAGAGGGAGTATCTTTAGGTTAGCATGGGTTCCTTGAGACTAAGTAAAATCCACTAATCTTATTTCTTGCATGGAAAAGGTTATGAAACGGGTGAATCAATGTGATTATACAGAGATAGTATATCTTCATTTTTGGTAATGTGTTATACTCTCCTTGGTGATTTCTTTAGGAGAAATATAAGCAAAATGAGAATTCTGTTAGGTAAGCGAGTTAAAAATATATAACGGCCGTGATGGGATAACTGATACGAGGCCTGCCTTCCTGTGGTAAATAACTAGAAAACAAGACACAAGCAATGAAACTATGATTTGTAGACATGAAACAGGCAGTGCTTGAGTGTGATCCCTGAAAATAGAGATGCAAACTAGATGAGCCTTGTGATAGGCTAGGTATTTCGTCTGAAAGTATTTCCAAAGCTATAGTACAGGGGGAAGCAGTCCAAGCACAGCATAGTGGTCTCGCTGAATTGAGGAGGCAGAGATCAAAATTTGAGTAGGTAGAGTCGGCTGGAATTTGTGGAATAGAATACCGTACAGAAGGAATCTATGCAGGAAAAGAGATCCAGAAATCTGCACAGTGATCCCATTGAGTCTTTCATTAGGTACTAAGTTTCACATGCTCGGGAAGAAACTCTATGAGGCCAGGCAAGTAACAAATACTGAGAATCTGAAATGAAACATTTCTAGAGCTCACATGGGGCTGGGAAATAGCCAAGTTCCAACCAGCCAGCATGGAGAGCGTTTGCTGAACCTTGGGGCATTTTGTAGAGAACCCAGAAGGGTCGCACAGAGCCCGATGCGGGGCTCGAACTTGGGAACAGCGAGATCATGGTCTAGGCTGATGTCGGACACTTAACTGACTGAGCCACCCAGGTGCCCCCAAATGTTTGAGGATTTAAAGGAAAACATAAAAGTAATGAGATAAATTAAAGATATAAGGGAAAAAAAGCAAAATGAAACTTCCACAGCTGAAAAATTATATCTGAAATGAAAAATTCACTAAATGGACTTCCTTAATAGCATAGTAAACACTGTAGAAAAAGAGACCAAAAAACTTTTGGACCATCAATAGAAATGATCCAAACTGAAGCCGAGAAAGAAAAGCATTGGGAAAAAAATGCTCATAACATCAGTAACTTTTAAGACAATATAAAGCAATCTAACATATGTGTAATTGGAGTCCCAGAGAGGAAGCATAAAAGAATATTAAACAAATAATAATTGAAAAATTACCAAATTTATGGAAATTATAAATTCAAAGACCCAAGACACTCAACAAAGAGCAAGAATAAAGAAAGAAAACTAGACACATCATAATGAAATTGCTGTAAGTCAAAGGTAAAGAGATTATTAGAAAAGCATCCAGAGAAAAAAGACATATTAAAAACAAAGAAGCAAAGTAACAATGCCCATGTTCTTCCCTCTGAAATAATGCAAGCCAGATGGACACCTTTAAAGTCCTGAAAGAAAACCAATCAACCCAGAATTCTATATTCATTGAGTATATTCCTCAAAAATGGAAGCAAAATAAAGACATTCTTAAAACAACAACAACAACAAAACAAAACAAAACAAAAACTAAAAGAATTTGTTGCCAGTAGATCTGCACTTAAAAAAAAAAAAGTTAATGAAGTTGAAGCTGAAGGCAAATGAGCAGGGTAATAGTAAATGTATGAGAAAGTATAAAATATATTTAAATACATTGAATTAATAAATTGAAGGGGTGCCTGGGTGGCTCAGTCGGTTAAGCGGCCGACTTCGGCTCAGGTCATGACCTCACGGTCCGTGAGTTCGAGCCCCGCGTCGGGCTCTGTGCTGACAGCTCGGAGCCTGGAGCCTGCTTCAGATTCTGTGTCTCCCTCTCTCTGACCCTCCCCCGTTCGTGCTCTGTCTCTTTCTGTCTCAAAAATAAATAAACATTAAAAAAAATTTTTTTAATAAAATAAAATATAAATAAATAAATAAATAAATAAATAAATTGAAACCTTCCCCCAAATAAACTCTAATCCCATATGGTTTCACAGGTGAGTTCTAGCCAACCTATAAGGTAGAGTGATACCTATCTCACAAAAATTTTCAGAAAAGAGAATAAAAGGGAACATTTGCTGACTCCTTTTACGGGACAGCAATACTATGATGCCAACACTAAATAACGAACTTATAAAAAAAGGAAATTTCTAACAAATATCCTAAAACAAAAATCTTAACAAAATATTAGCAAATTAAATTCATCCACATATAAAAAATGATGATGCATCATGACCAAATGGGATACATACCGAGAATGCAATATTAGTTTAACATTTGAAGTTCAACCTCTGACATTTACCATAACAACAAAATAAAGAAGAAAACCACATAATCACCTACATACTTTGTAGAATCTGACACACTGATTTTAAAATTTATATGGACGGGGCACGCCTGGGTGGTTCAGTCGGTTAAATGTCTGACTTCGGCTCAGGTCATGATCTCACGGCTCGTGAGTTCCAGCCCCACGTCGGGCTCTGTGCTGACAGCTCAGAGCCCGAAGCCTGTCTTCGGATTCTGTGTCTCCCTCTCTCTCTCTGCCCCTCCCCTGCTTGTGCTGTCTCTCTCTCTCTCTCAAAAATAAATAAAAAGCATTAAAAATTTAAAAAAATTAAAACTTATATGGAAATGCAAAAGACCTATAATATATATAACATAATTTTAGATAAAGAACAAGGTTGGAGGATTCATATTATCTGATTTCAGATTTATGATAAAGCTACACTAAACAACACAGGGTGTTGTTGACATAGGACAGGCATACAAGTCAGGGGAGAGCACAAAGCCTCCAGAAATAGAGCCCCATATAATTTGGTCAGTTGATTTTTGGTCAGTTTTGACATTTTGGTCAGGTAATTCACACAGTTGATCTACCAAGGTAATCCAATTGGGAAAAAAACAGTCTTTTCAAAAAATTTTCACTTTACCTTCACACACACACAAAGTAACTCAAATGGATTATGAAACAAAACCTAAAATTTACAACTGCAAAACTTCTAAAAGGAAACAGGAGAAAATCTTTATGATGTTAGGATAGCAGTGATTTCTTAGGGCAAATAAAGCATTAGAAGAGAAACTCGGTAAGTTAAACTCCACGAAAGGTTAGTATTTCCGTTCTGTTCCTTGAAAGATATGGTTAAGAAAATAAAAGAAAAAGCCACAAGCTGGGGGGAGGGGGAGGGGGAAATATACATACTTCTTGAATCAGACCATATATACAAGTTTCCCTATGGGTGTAATAAATACGTATGTAAGAACTTTTACAACTGGATAAGAAGATGCACACAAACAACCAACTTAAAAATGGACACAGGGGCGCCTGGGTGGCTCAGTCGGTTGGGCATCCGACTTCAGCTCAGGTCACGATCTCACGGTCCGTGAGTTCGAGCCCCGCGTCGGGCTCTGGGCTGATGGCTCAGAGCCTGGAGCCTGCTTCCGATTCTGTGTCTCCCTCTCTCTCTGCCCCTCCCCCGTTCATGCTCTGTCTCTCTCTGTCTCAAAAATAAATAAACGTTAAAAAAAATTTAAAAAAAAATGGACACAAAGGTAGGAGAACAAAATGAGACCACGCCTTCGAAAACGGACAGTTTCTAATGAAGTTGAGCATACATTCACCTTATGGCTTCATAATTCTATTGTTAGGCATTTACCCAAGAGAAGGGAAAGATATGTCCACACAAAGACTTGTAGACAAATGTTTGAGACTGGTTTAACCATAATAACTCAAGCTGGAGATAACCCAAATGTCCACCAACAGATGAATATATAAAGATATTTTTATTTATGCTTGTCATGGAATACTCCTCCTCACTAAAAAGATCAAACTACCAAAGTACTCCCATGTGCTACCATGAATGAATCTCAAAAACATACCGAGTAGGGGCCCCTGGGTGGTTCAATCGGTTGAGCGTCTGACTTCAGCTCAGGTCATGATCTCCTGGTTTGTGGGTTCAAGCCCCATGTCGGGCTCTGTGCTGACAGCTCGGAGCCTGGAGCCTGCTTCGGATTCCGTGTCTCCCTCTCTCTCTGCTCCTCCCCCGTTCACGCTGTCTCTCTCTCCTTCAAAAATAAATAAATGTTAAAAAAAAATGTTTAAAAAACATACTGAGTAAACATAACCAGACAGGAATAATACATTCTGTATGATTTCTTTACACGAAATTCTAGAACAGGCAATACCATACTAATCAATATTGACAGAAACAGATTTATGGTTGCCTGGGTCCAGGGAGGGTTGAAGACTGCCTGCAAAGAAGCATGATAAGTGATGGAAATGTTCTATATCTTGATGTGGTGGTATATTTTAACATATGTAATTTAAATATAAATTATAGGCATGCCTCAAAGATACTGCCCTTAGGTTCCAGACCACCGCCATATAGTGGATATAGCAATAAAGTGAGTCAGATGAGTATTTTGGTTTCCCAGTGCATATAAAAGTTATGTTTACCCTATACTGTAGTCTATAAAGTATACAATAGCATTATGTACTAAGACAATGTATATACGTTAATTTTTTTTTAATTTTTTAAATTTATTTTTGAGACAGAGAGAGATAGAGCATGAGCAGGGGAGGGGCAGAGAGAGAGGGAGACACAGAATCCGAAGCAGGCTCCGGGCTCTGAGCTTTCAGCACAGAGCCCGATGCGGGGCTCGAACTCACAGACTGTGAGATCATGACCTGAGCCGAAGTCGGACGCTCAACTGGCTGAGCCACCCAGGCACCCCTATGCCTTAATTTAAAAATATCTTATCACTAAGGTGTCTGGGTGGCTCAGTCAGTTAAGTGTCCGGCTTCGGCTCAGGTCATGATCTTATGGTTCGTGAGTTCGAGCCCCGCGTCGGGCTCTGTGCCGACAGCTCGGAGCCTGGAGGCAGCTTCGGATTCTGCGTCTGCCTCTCTCTCTGCCCCTCCCCCACTTGCACTCTGTCTCTCTGTCTCTCTCTCAAAAATAAATAAACATTAAAAATAATTTTAAAAAATAAGTAATGAAAAAGGTTGAAATATTGCAAGAATCACCAAAATGTGACCCAGAGACACGAAGTGAGCAAAATGCTGTTGGAAAAAAAATGGCGCCAAGAGACATGCTCGATGGAGGGTTTGCTACAAACCTTCATTTGTAAAGAATGCAATATCTGCAAGTGAAATAAAGCAAAGTGAAATAAAACGAGGTATGTTTGTATGCCTCAATAATGTCGATTTTTAAAGAATCAAAAAGGATTACATAAATTGAACTAAAGTACAGGGCTTTGCTCTTAACCTCACTGGATTCTACATTCATACATAGCAAGAAATTATATATATCAAGTTCACGGGTGGCACACAGGTGGGAGAGTTTTTTATGTATTTATCCAACAAATATTCTTTAAGCACCCACTATATGCTAGGGAGTGAAGGTTATAATGGTGAAAAAAAATGAAGTCTCTATTCTTACGGCATTACAGGCCTCGGGTGAGGCAGACACTAATCAAATAAGTGGAATGTGCAATTCGAAGCCAAAGGAAGCTGTACCGCTCTATGCGACCACAGGAAAAAGGAACGTGGCTGAGTCTAAAGGGGGCAGGGTAAGGGGTGCCTGGGTGGTTCAGTCGGTGGAGCATCCAACTTCGGCTCAGGTCATGATCTCACGGTTTGTGTGTCCGAGCCCCCACGTCAGGCTCACTGCTGTCAGCCTGTCAGCACAGAGCCTGTTTGAGAGCCTCTGTCCCCCTCTCCCAGCCCCTCTCCCACAGGTGCTCTCCCCAAAATAAATAATAAAATATTTTAAAGAAAGAAAGAGAGAGAGAAAGAAAGAAAGAAAGAAAGAAAGAAAGAAAGAAAGAAAGAGGAAGGAAGGAAGGAAGGAAGAAAGGAAGGAAGGAAGGAAGGAAGGAAGAGGGCAGGGTAAGACTCCTCGAGGCTCCCATCCAGTTGAAAGTTTAAGGACAAATGGGCAGGACTTATCTAGCTGAGGGGTGCGTTTCGCATTGTAAGGCCCCAGTGGGGGAGAAGAAAGCATTTTGAAGGAACCAAGGGAAGGTCAGTGCGGCAGGAGCCCTCAGTGCAAGGGAGAGAGCGAAACAGAAGATGAAGCCTGGAAGGTCAAATCCATGTCCTGGGAGGGGAGCAACTCAAAGGAGCCTGAGCAGGAGTGATGAGGTCAGACCCCGAATCGATCGGGGGTGGGAGGAAGACATGAGAGACATACCCAATCTCAAGCACCTGGAGGACACTCACCTGGAAAAGTCCTGAAACGTGGAAGATGTGGGCTGGAGCTGTGGTACCGTGGCCATCAGGGAGGGACAAATCATCAAAGACTCGGGGAGGATGCGATGGCATAAGCAGAGGTACGAGGGCAGAAGAGTCGGGGCCCACGACAGAGCCCAGGGGAGAACTGACAATCGACGCCCAGCCAGAGGACACAGGTGCCACAAACCACAACGGCCAGCAGGACCTGGCAGGTGGGAAGAGAAGCAGAAAAGTGCTCCACCTCAGAAGCAAAGGAGGCGTAGAGAGCACTTCAAGGCCGATGCAGTTGGGGACGGCACCCCTTCTATCTCAAGGTTCTAGATCCGTTCACGAGGCCGGTGGGTGGTGATGATAATGACCGTCTAATGTGATTGGGTACGCTCTAGACCCTGTTCTAAGCACTTTGCGGGTGAATCATCTGACCCGATGCTCCAACAGCAACAATGGGTCGGAGAGGGGAAGCTCTGCTCTAGATGGATCGCCCTGCCAAAGCCAGAACTCACAGGGGACACCCAACTGCCATCCCAGCATTCTTTCCCCCTACTGCCTTTTCACTGGCCTGGCTTGCCTGGCTCTCTATTTCTCCAAAATTGCCCCTCGGGGCTAGGGGATCCAAATTCTCTCTACCATGGCATATGATATACGCTAACCTATTTCAGACTTCGGACTTCCGGGTCTCCTCCCTGGCCCGCCCTGAAGCCAGCTGACTCTCAGGCCAGAGGAGGAGACAGCTGCCATGCACGCCCCCAGGGAAAGAGCATCTATTCCTGCAAATGCCTGGTACAGCTGCCCTCCTACCCCTCCCCGCCCTTTATTATTTCTTGATTATTCCACAGTTGGTCACAGAACTTCTGCAGGAGTTATGATCCCTGCTGCAACTTGTGGGGGGGATGGATAAGGGGAACATCTCCAGCCCAGCCCCCTGCAAATTCTCTCCCCTCCCTTGCCATGCCATCCCTCGGGTTGGCACCCTTCTCTTTGCTTCCCGGGCCTTATATAGTCATGCGGTTTCACAAGTACCAAGGCAGACTGTCAGCCAGCACCTCTAACCGCTCCGCTGCCAAGGCGATGGCTGAGGCGAGCTGCAAACTCCCGAGTCTGAGCCAGACACCAAATATATCTATTTTCTGCTTCTCGAGCAAGGCACCCGAGACGGCCTCCGGGGCCCTGGGTCCCTTCCCACCGGTGCCACAGGCACTCCACAGACGCTTACAAGGAGACCAGGGTGCCAGGGTGCGTGGGCCTCAGCACCTAGCACTGGGGGAGTCCGGGGTACGCGGCCGGCTGTGCTCGGTGCACGCGGACGCGAGCAGGTGCTAACCACCGCCCTCTCCCTCTCCGGGCGCGCGCAAGGCTGCAGTTCTTTGTGTCTGCGCCTCACCGCTCGCTGTCTGCGCTAGACTGGGTGGGGTGGGGGAAGCCGGAAGCGGCAAATCAACGTCTGGGTCTTGAAAATTGCCTTGAAGGGTGGACATTTTCATTAGAAACCCCTGCACACTCGGAGAGAACGAGCCTGCGTGCACAGCAGCCTTTTGCTCCCCGGCCCCCGCCCTCCCCCGCCGCCCCTCCCCGCCCCTATCGCCTCACCTCCCCCTCCTGATTCCTCCACCAACCTCCTTCCTCCCTGGTCATCTGGATCTCGTTGTTCCTGCATTTTCCCCAGCTGCCTGTCTGCATTTGCAGCCCTGCACGTGCACAGACACACACGTGCTCACGGCACTCCCACCCTGTAGCCCCTCACCGCGACAACCCAACACCTTTCAAAGATTCATAAGGCAGTTCCTAACCTGGCTCCAAGACCCCCTTAACAGAATGAGCCCTTTATTCCAAAGAGCCTTGGGTATAGTTAACCGCAGCGAGAGGAGCCACCAGGAAGGGCTGTATTTTCGTACGGGAGAGTGGGTGGGCAACTTCTGCGGTTTGGGATATTTTAGTCACTTCCCAAAGAATATACTATATGAACAATCTATTTCTCCACTCCGAGGGCTTCCCTGCGAGAGGACTGTTAAAGGGATCAGGAAACACAACTTATGAAACGTTTTCCCCTCGCTTCACCTGAAGACCTTTCAGTACATTTAATTACTGTTCATTTTATATTGTGTATGTTCACCGATGTGCTGGAAACACGCACACGCACACACACACACACACACACACACAGGCAAAAATCCAGGACATTGTCGCTTTAAGAAACTAGACGAAAACACCTTAAATGAACTCTGCAGCAGATGAAAAAAAAAAAAAAAACAGAGAGAAAGAAAGAAAGAAAAAGAAAAAGAAAAAGAAAAGAAAAAAAGGCCCTTCTCTGGCCCTTGCTGCTTTTGCCATTATTCATGATGTAATTTTTCAGGTGTTAGTTTGGCAGAGAAAGATTGGAACAGGGCTTGTTGCTAGGACATGAATGAAGAAGAGGAATCCCATTGGTTCTCTGGAACTGCGCAGGAGCCAATGAGAATGAAGGGGTTGGGGGGGGAAGCCACCCCCTCCCAAAAAGACTCTGGCTGGACTATTATTGTATTTGCTATGTTAAAGTAGAGTGGGGTACTGTAAATTTACGGGAGGGTTGTTATTTTTGTGGTTTTTTGGTCTATTTTTTTAAGTTGTAGGTGGGTAGTATTGTCCGATGGACTAATGCTGAAGAATGAGCACATTAGAGGCAGCTTTGTTCACACTGTCCTGGGTTTCACTAATAGCTCACTGTCACCGGCAGTCTGGAGCAGTATGCAAACGAGACCAGGCACATTTCACACCCTCACCCTGCCACACACCGTTCAGGAAACGTAATTATGCTAGGGCTTCGGGGTGGGGGGAGGCTTTGATGCGTCCTCTAGTCCTGATCACAATCGGGTGAACCCCAAACAACCTTTTGCAATGTAAGTGAAACGGACGCCGCGTGCGTAAACCAGGGGCTCAGCATGTTCCCTGCCTAAGGCTTGGGAGACGCCTCCCAGCACGCTGCCCTGGCATCTCTGTGGGTCACGGCCAGATCTGGCCCAGCGAAACCTCCGGTTCTGATAACAACCACGTGCGCGCGCGGAGAGGCAAAGAATGTCACCCCCGGTCCAGACCCGGGCAATAAAACGTTCACCCACTTAAGCCGTTTAGTCTCAGCCTCCAGGCTAGGAAAGTGAGCGGTTCTGTGTGCCAGTCATGCTCAGCTGCTGGGTTCTAGAAAGTTCCTTGCAAACTTGGGCAGGAAGACAAGCTTTGATCCCTGCAGGCCCCCTCTTTCCCTCCACTGACGTGTAGAGTTGACAATCATCCACCTCCCTTGCCATATTCCATTGTCTGGGCTCCGGCTGTAACCCACACCTTTTCTTTAATAAATGTGCAGGGTTTGGGCAGGGTGACTTGAAACACACATGCAATAAATTGACTTCTTATTGGGTTATAGACCTGGCCAGTTTATTTACACCCTGGAGGGGGCTCAACCTCTGCCAGATTCCTACTTCAGAGATTCCGTGGCTGGAATCCAGCAACATAAAAGGATTTCTCCTTGTAATCGGAGCACTTCCTAAGACCACAGGCAGTTTCAACCAATTAACATCTCTGACTGCAGTAGAAGATTTTAGGAGACCCAGAAGGACCAAGAGGGTTTTCAACCACAAGCCTTTATTGGATCCATGGCAAGAATTGATCCGATTATCAATTTCTTTCTTACAGATTTCTCTTGACTTCTGAGCTTATTGGAGATTTTAGGGGATGGAAGGTGGGGCATGAGCAGAAAATGGGAGGAGATAAAACAAAAAGAGAGACTTTTTAATCTGCCTTTCTTTTTCTTCCTGCCAAACAAATGCCAGTCTCTGCTCACGTCCACCCCTCAGCCCTGATAGAAAACACAGCTCCCAGTGCAGACCCTAATTGCACCCTTCAGGTGACAGGTAGCGTGTGTATGATCCAGTTCAAAGCCGAAGTCGGGGTTGAGTAAATCTGATTTCGGTCAGCATTTCAAAATAAAAGCATTCAACCTTGAGCCCCAAACAGGAGGCCTCCTTGCAGCCTTTTACCAGGAATCCTGAGAGTTGTACTTCACACAAGGTCTCCACTCAAACCTCACTTTGTCCTCAGTTCTCATAAAGCCTCACACTGCTTACAAAGCCGCCCCGCCTGAACCAAGCGGAGGCTCCAGAGAATAGTGCCAGGGAGTGCAAAATGCATGGCAATGATGTTGCAGGCAGCCAGCCCACACTGGGGAGTGGGGGGCCAAGCAGCCACCAAGGGGGACATACTGGTCCCAGGACAGATGAAGGGAGGTCACATGGTGACTTCTCTCTATATATCTTAACATAGGAACCAGTTAAGTGCCCTTCTCCATTTACTGGGGAAATGGATACAAATCATAAGGTGTCCGTTTTGTGGGGAAGAGAGAGAGAGAGAGAGAGAGAGAGAGGGAGAATTATGGGGCAAGTTGAAAAATCAATATTACAGTACTGTCATTTAAGCGCTACAGATTGTATTCAAAGCCAGGCTCTAAATTTAACCTCTAAATATGCAACTTATGTATTATTAACTCTGTAGAAAAGCATCGTCACTGCTTGGCGCAAAGAACTAACAAAGGTCCCCAAAGTTAGGTGATCTGCTTAGTTAACCCCAGTCAGCCTGGGGCAGGAGCCAGGAGGGGACATCCCCCACTCTCCACCCACAAACAAACTTCAGAAATGAGCACATTTTCATTGCCAGTGTGAACTATAGCTAATTATGTTTTCCTGCAAGGGAAGCAAATTATATTGATTGTACAATAAAAGCTATTGTCATTCCCAGTATATTCATCATGACTCAGAAAGATGCAAAAATATTGACTTGCTCTAAATAGCATTTTACTTTTGTCTCCAGACAGCAGTTTTTAAGGCACGGAATGACCAGAGATAGTTTTGTTAACCGGTCATGGTCAGGGAGCGTGACAAAAGAGACAGGAGTTTGGGGTATAATCTCACCCATCGTATGAGAATGACAGAGTGCTCTAAGCAGAAGGACGCACATCTCAGATCTCATGAAAGGGTTAACCTGTGCTATTACATGTATTATTTTTTAAATTTCTTAAAACTCCCGGCAGTACCTACAGTAACAAGAAAATAAGGAAGGAAGCCCACTGACATCTCTGAAAAGAAGGTGATTAATTAAAGTAATTAGGCTCTACTGAATTATTAAAATACAGAGTCTTCTGTAGGGACCATCAAAAAAAGGCGGAACATTTTTGCAGTTCAAAAATTAAAACCATATTCCGGTTCATTAGCCGAGACGGGAACTCACACGTTTTAGCCTACAATCTTATTCACAGATGCGTAAGTGTCTAATATTTCACACCTTTGCAACGGCTCTTGTAAAAATTAAAAAAAAAAAAAGAAAGAAAGAAAGAAAAAAAAAAAAGAAAACAACAACCTGACTTCAATTATTTTATGGCTTGTCGTGCAGAGATCTTTTGGAAGAATGACAACAAGACTTTCGGGTTTACTTTAAAAATGCCCCCAGGCTTTGAAATGCCAGGTGTCTTAGGGCCTGTACTAGAATCGGGCTGGGGACAGTGAAGGGCACTAGGGCTCCTCTTAACACATTCTTCGGCTGTGTCTTCAAAGCAGTCGGTGTCTCTTTCCTTCCTACTAAATGGGTCTCCTTGGCCTGACTTTCAAATCTCTATTATTCACCATCAGTGGCCCCTGACCCAAAGGCCCTTTATTCCTCTCCGATGGGCCCTCGTCCCCTCATCTCTCAGAACTCAGCTTCGGGTACTTCTCCACAAAGCCTTCCCCCCCTCTTCTCCAGCATCTTCACACTCGGGCCTTAGGACATTCATGATTTCATTGCCAACCTGATTATGTCGCTGCCCTGCTTGAAACCCTTCAATTGCACCCTCTGCCTTCAAGATAAACGTTCGGGCACATTAGCCTGGTGTCCATTGCCCTCTGGGATCTGGCCCTGGCCTATTTCTCCAACCAGTGGTCAGCGGTACCCACTCTGGAGCCAGAGAGCCCAGAGGAGGACCCCAGCTCTGCCACATGCTGGTGCGGCCTTGGCCAATTCCTTCTGTCTTTGAACTTCAGTTTCAACAAAGGGTTATTGAGATGATTGAAAGAGTTAACGGATGTGACGTGCTTAGAACTGGGCCTGCTATACACTTGGTGCTCAGCAAGTATTTCTTATTAACATTGTCATTAATGTTATTTTTCCTCGTCACAAATCCTGCCTTCCTGCTCACTACCCTACTTTGCTTTTCTGCGAATATCCATGGTTCTTAAAGTCCATCAACCCCGGGGGCGGGGGGGGGGGAACCACTCTAATGCCACGTTCTCCGGAATCGTGTCCCGGATTCAGCCCCCAAAATCTACCCAGCCCCTAAACTTCGTCAGCACTCCATCGTCATCTCTCTGATGCCGTGTGGCACTATCTGCTTTGTGTCACAGTTTTGCACAGTGATCGACGGTAGGGGCTCTATTTTTCCCCACCTATGGCAGAAGCTGTTAGCGGTCATCAAATATTTCATGGGTCCTGTATTTCCCAGTTTCCCTTTCATGACCTTAAGGTCATATGACTAGTTCAGATCAACAAATTATGAACAGAAGTGGCATATGTCACTTCTGGGCTGAGGGTTAAAAGCCAGTGTGCCCATCCACCCTTCCCTTCCCTTCTTTGGAAACCTCTGAGCTCACATGTCCCCAGAAAGTACAACTACAACATGGAAAGCTTCCATCCGTGTGGGCCTCCAAGCACACGACTCCTGACCACACTTGTTGGGTGTGTTTGTTACCTGAGCAACCAATGGAAACCTATGTTGTGTTAAAGCTCTGGAATTTGGAGACAGTTGTTACTTCCGTATAGCATAGCTTATCCTGACTATTAGGCCTCCCCACCTTTTCAATGCTTGATAGAAGAGATTTAGCACCCAGGAGATATTTAGTATTCAATGCCGAATGAGTAACGTATGGATTCTTCTTTTTTATAAACGTGTCTAGTAGTGTCACGTGGCTCAATCCAACCTCGAGCCTTTTATTTGGACTCCTTACCTCGAATGCAAACTCCTTGTGGGCTTTCTCTGTTGGCCAAAGGACCTAGCATAACACTAGACGTGTGCTTAGGAAGACGTGGTGATTAATCAAGGGTCAGCCTCGGTTTACCCATTCACCAGAATGCACTCCGTCTGAGACCACAGTTTGGTAGTAAGAGTTCCAATGATGGCTCACTCCTCCAGAGCTATTTCTGACTCTGCGACTGGTCGGGGGACAGTGAGATGATGGCTGAGCTGTGCAGTGGCCGTCACATCTCCAGGACCATGGCTCTCCAGGGGAGATCGAGGACAAAGCTGGTTTCCAATGTTTTTTTAACCCTAGCCCCATTAGTCAAGCTTTCATTAGGGCTTTTGCTAAGTGGTTTGTAGTGTCAGCATTCAATTTCTAAAGATGAAAGTATAATGAATATATTTCTGGAAAGTACCCCCTTTTTCCCGCCTTTGCCCGCTCTAAAGATTCTGATATACACCAGATGGGCAGAGATCTAGCTGGGCGCCATTTTCCACCACCTTCATCCCAGAAGGATGAACCAGGAATCACATGTGACTCCTCCCACCCTGTGGTGGGAATGTGAAGAGCCAAGTTCAAGTCCCAGATCCACCTTGGGGGTAACTCATCATTTCTAAGTCTGAATTGCCATCTGCAAAAAAGGGGAGGAAAAAAGACTCCTCTCTCTTTCCTTCCCCCTTGGGATTGTAAGGGATACAATGAGGAAATGCATTTTCTCGCTGGCTTCTTAATCAAGGCTCCTGTTCCCTAGCACATTCACACAAACGTGCTGGACAAATCTACCTTCCAGAGCTGTCACCCAGGGAAAGACTAACGTACCTCTAGAACAGAAGCAACTCAGTTTAGAAAGACAAGGGTAAATCTGGGGGGTTCTCTATTGACTGGGATTTCAGGAAAAAAGCATTAGTTAAGAGGAGGCAAATTGGGTCACCTCGGCTGAGCAAAGTTCTCCACTCTGGGATCATGCCATAAAACCAAGATGCCATAAACCCATTAGCCACCTCGCCCACTTGAAAAAGGAAAAAAAGGAAGCTGAACTCCTTTAGAGGGAAGATAGTTGAAGAATAGGCATCACTGGGGTGAGATTAATCAACTAGAGTGGGATCCCTTCCAGGATATAAGAACACTATACACAGCATCGAGGACTCAGGTAATTACCCTCATCCCGACTTGGAAAGGCCACCTGTGGTAGACTATGCCACCGGTCCCAGGCAACTCTCCACTGCCCTCTTAATTGGTTTTATCTCGTGCCAGTTACTCTCAAAGCCTCTAACTGCCAGTTTGTCCTGTGGGGGCACTGCCCGCGAGTGGACAGAACTAGCTGAGAGGTGCCAGGACCACCAGGCTGTCAGACTGCTCTGAACCCCTAAATGGGCGAATTCGGGACATCTCAGAGCAGAAGGGCTGGCTAAAAGGCAACCAAAGGCGACCTCAGCCAGGAGAGACGGGTTCATAGGGTCACAGCTTAAAATGCAACAAGGAAGCAAAGCTGGCCTCTGGAGCCAGGTGGGAGCCAAGGATGGTAATTAAGAGGTAAGTGACGCCGGAGCCAGTGGGCTGGGAATCAGCTAAGCAGATGGTGGGGGTGGACGTGCCGTTGCTTTCCCAGCCAAGTGCCCTTGTGCGCAGATGACATTGCTGCTTAAGTGTCCTACCAAGGCTCCAGCTCTCTGACATGGCAGCGCAACAGCCCTGCGTCCTGCCGTATGGAGACATGTCCTGTCACACCCGCTCCTACACGTCGCCCAAGCGCGTTAGAAACGATGCTGATCTCCGCCATAGCGGTCTCTGCCTCCAGGGCATTTTATTCTCCTGCCTGGTCTTTGAGATTTTTTTTTTCCATTCATTCCATTATGAGCAAGTACTGATTATGTGCCCGGCTTTGTGCTACGTATATCCTGGTGATTCTAGAAATAACTAAGACAATGCGGCTCCTGGATGGCTCAGTCAGTTAAGCGTCTGCCTCCTGATTTCAGCTCAGGTCATGATCTCGTGGTTCATGGGTTCGAGGCCCGCATTGGGCTCTGCGCTGACAGCATGGAGCCTGCCTGGGATTCTCCGTCTCCCTGTCTCTCTACCTCTTCCATTCATGCTCTCTCTCTCTCTCTCTCTCTCTCAAAATAAATAAATAAACTTTAAACTAAGACATGATTGCTGCACCTAAGAAATTCAGTCTAACCAGAGAGACAGACGGGTAAACAAGTACATTAAGGTGATGCAGTCTGTGAGAGAGAAACTTCACACGTCTGGCCACTGATTTTCTCTGAACACCATCATCTAAGCTTCGAGGATCCACATTCACCTGGTTTTCCTCCGAAATCAGTTTCTACCTACCTACGTTTCCTTTACTGGATCCTTCTCCTCCATATCTCTACATTTCAAGAAGCCCCAGGATTCTTCTGTGGTTCTCTCCCCCTCCTTGGGTGACATCTAACCTTGCGACTTTAGTACCGTCTACATTCTGACAGTTCCCAAGTTTATATCTCCAGCCCAGACTTTTCCCTTGAGCTCCGTTTCATATATATACAACTGCTCACTGGCATCTGTATATGGATGCCTAATAGATATCTCCAGCCCACTTCCTATTTACCTATCAATTCCCCTCTCCCCAGTTGTGCCCCCACCTCCCTCACCAAAATCGCTCCCTCAGTACATGACAGGACACCTACCCAATTGTTCCAATAGAAAACGCACGAGCATTCTGGCTTCTGCTCCGACTGCGATCGTCGTCATCCAGTCCATCAACAAATCCAGAATCAAATCCAGAATTTGCTGTCTTTTACCACGTCTTCTGCTCTGACTCTCATAGCGGTTGGGGGACCCTACCCGCAAAATGTGCACATATGCAAACTTTTCCCATACAGTTTCAGAAATTTCATAAAGAGAGACAGTTGTCAATAGGTTCCAGGTTAAGGACCCACATCATTGACTGCTATAAATGAGTGTTTATATCTGTTTAACAGTTTTAGATGTTAAGCTACTTAGGGACAGGAATCCTTCATGTAATTATCTCAGTAGGACACCTGGCACAGTGCCTCCTACAGCTAATCCCTTTATTAAATCTTTTCGAATATAATATGGAGAACAAAATTAACCACTCATCCAATAAATATTTATTGAACACATACCATGTGCCGTGTCCTGTACTGGTTGCCATGGGAATACAAAGACTGAGACAAAATGTACGGAGAAAGGGAGTCAATAACACAGAGAAAGGAGAAGCCAGTTCTAGCTTTAGGGTCCAGCATTAGCAAAGATGCGGAGGTGGAATAGGGCAAGATGGGTTTGTTGAAAAGCAGAGCAGTCCAGTCCGGCTAGAGCAAAGGGATTGGTTCCCCCAGAGGCTTAGTGGAGCCACGGTTGGGAGGAGAAAAGTGGTAGAAACAATGCTCAAGCAATACCTTTGTATGGCTGAGTTGGCACGAAGGACAATTTGGCGCTATTCAAAACCCATTACATCATCGAAAGGTGCCAGGCAGCCTTCTTTATTGCCCCATTTTTATGTTGGAAGAAGGAATGTGGGTTAGGTCAAACCCCTTAGAGAGCACTGGGCATTGAGATACTGCATAAGACCCTGGGACATTGGAGAACTTATGTGGGGCATTGGAGCATTGGGGTACTCAGGCCACTGGGCATTAGGGTACTTGTAGAGGGCACTGGGCATTGGGGTGTTTACAGAGGGCATTGGGACCCTGGGGAACTTATGCATTGGGGTACTCACAGGGGGCATTGGACCTTAGGGTACTCGTAAGGGACGCGGGGCACTGGGCATTGGAAACTTTCACAGGGCACTGAGTTATCGGGTACTTACAGGGGGCACTGGAGCATTGGGGTCCTGACAGAAAGCACTGCGACGTTGGGTGTTTAGTCATGTGCTAAGTGTAAGTGTTTCACACGTGTGTTTCATGGCCTTCTAGCATGACTGTAAGCTCTTTGAGGGTGCCTATGACAATAATGGCTATCATCAGCGCAGTAGTTAAGAATTAGGAAACACTCTAACATGCATTATCTTACTTAAGCCTCAAAACCGCCCACCGAAAGAGCTGTTATTCTCTCTACAAACAAGTAAGTGATGCAACCAGTATTTGAGGATGGAGCCCCCTTACCTCTAGCAAGGAGTGCGATGCTTAGACACCCAGCAGATATTTAATAAATACAACTTAAATCGGTGGGACAATGGATGGCAGAATTAATAGCGGGAAAAGTGGCTTTTGGGAAGCCTCTTCATTACAGCACAAAACACAGAACCTTCTAGAGTTATAGTAACTCAAGAAAAGGCCCCCGCAGGAAAGAACTCTGGAAAACCTGAGCAAAATTAATTTCAGACTTAGCACTCCCTTTTATCTAAGGGGGCCTGAGAGCTCATAGATAAAGCTGACCTAGCATCTTCTTTTAGACACTTTGAAAACTTTCCTTGCCCAGCTCCCTTTCAGTGGGTCTTTACCCAGTGCCCACAGTTTCAACTCTCCATTCTGATGGCTGTGGACCCTTGGCACCAGAGTCGAGGGAAGAGAAATGTACTCAAATAATGGAAATGGGGGCGCCTGGGTGGCTCAGTCGGTTGGGCGGCCGACTTCGGCTCAGGTCATGATCTCGCGGTCTGTGAGTTCGAGCCCCGCGTCGGGCTCTGTGCTGACAGCTCAGGGCCTGGAGCCTGCTTCAGATTCTGGGTCTCCCTCTCTCTCTCTGCCCCTCCCCTGCTTGCTCTCTGTCTGTCTGTCTCTCTCAAATACTTCCTGGGATCTCCCTCCCCTATGCCAATTTATCTAATAGAATCTGTGGATGAAATCAGGTCTGTGGTCCTACAAGAATTGGAGTAGAGATGGGATGTGTAGATCTAGAAAGCCTTGAGGAGAAGAATCCATGTCTAACCTATGATACCATGCCCCTGTCGCACCTGGTATAGTGTCTTATTCATGAGAGTTGCTCAATAAATAATCACTGAATTTCACTGAATTGAAATGAGCCAAAATGGTTCTATGAATAGCGCTCAGAAGAGGGTGTGGCAATGTGATTCTTTGGTCACAGACTTAGTCATTTGCCGGGGGAGGATTCTTGTGCTTCTGGTTTAAGGAGATGGAACCCAGAGTCGAGAAGCCCTCGCTATCGTAGGGCCAAGTCCCTGAGCCCAGCCAGATCGCCCGTGTCCATTCGTCGTCAGTGGAATCCGTCACCAAAGCCACTCCAAGTTTCCCTACGTGGGATTTAAGCTGCTCTTTGATTCAGCATGAAACCTGTCTTTCCTACAAGAATCTCTTGTAGGAGCGAGGTCAGCTCGGCCCTGCAGCATGAAAGTAACTGGAGACTCGTCTCCTACCCTCCAGAGAGAGGGGGTAGGGAGATAGGAGGGTGGGGACAGGGATGGAGAGAATATTTTGAAAACAGTAATCAAGGAAACACTGCCAGGACAAAACACACAAGCCAACACAATTACCCGCCATCTGTTATATGGACTAAGGATAGTTATTTAGTGATCAGAACAGACCCCATGGTTCCTGGCCTGGTCTCTTCGTGGAAACTGCTTTGTGTTCTGAAGTTGGTGCCTTTGACTCTCTACACACAGTTTACTGGCGTGTGAGACCGTGGTGACACGGCCATGTCCCTGTGGATGTGATGAGAATGCACTTCCCATACAGGCTGGACAGGAACACTGCTCTAGCAATCTGGTGATTTAATTAGTGTTTGCCGTGTATTTGCTGGATCTGCTGGTGAAAAGGGCCACATGTAGGAGCAAAGTTATTATGATTATTATGGTTTATGACTCAACTCCTTTCCCAAGCTCCGTGTGGATACATTTTGAAATCCCACTGTGATTTCAAAGGCAGAGTTGATCTCTTTTACATGCATCCGATACACAGCTTCCCACTAGAGACTCTCACTGTCTTAGGGGGCCATATTTCAAATTCGCACTAATACAAATAAACACAGAGACGACGCTTCAATAAGGTAGACTCTCTGTGACCTATTTATGGCTGTCGGTGGCCACGCAAATCGTCAATTCTCAATTAGGCACTCAAATAAGGAACTAATGGGGCAGACGCCTGACTGGATGCGAACGAAAGATACTTTTCTTTCTGCCCATTCGTTTACCCACTCATTTTGCAGTAAGCGTTTGCTGAGCACCTACTAAGTACCAGGGAGTGTGCTAAGGCATGGCGATTCAAAGCCGACTCAGACAAGGTACTTGCCCTTCAGGAACTCGTGATCTACTAGGGGAAACGGACAAAGGAAACGCTCGCAGCACAATACGATAAGTGCTGTGGACAGCAAAGTTACGCAGATTGGCTCTGAGAACGTGGAGGAACTGGCTGTTGTCGAGACTGGCCTTACGTGCTCCCCACAACAAGGGCGATGAGTGTGAGTGAGTTTCAAGAATGGGAACGGAAAAGGCCAGAGCACCTAATTCTATCCGCAGAGGTTGGGGGAAAATTTTAGAGAGGAGTCATGTATGCTGGTTTTAAAGAACCCACAGGCCTCTGCTATAGAAAAATCATTAACTAGACAGCTGAGTGTCGATGGTTACACAGCAGACAGCTGTGGATGCAGAATAAAGTATATGTTCGGTTGCTCTCACTTTGAGAGAGCCATAGTTTGAATTTGTTTCCTACATGGGATTTAAGCTGCTGTTGGATTCGGCAGGAAACTTTTCCTTCCTACAAGACTCTCTGGTAGGAACATGGTCAGCTTGAACCTGCCGTATGAAAATGGCTGGAGCTCATCTCTTATCCTTCAGAGAGAGGGGGGGAGGGGGGGAGGAGGGTTGGGGGCAGGGACATTCAAGGCCACCCATCATCCGACAACAACCAATCTTTAAAACCTGGTGTATCCCTTCACCTGCCAACGATCTTCCGGTTACACCGGACTAATCCCTGCTGTTCCCCAAACAATCTCAGGCTTGTACTTTGCTTCTATTGTCCCCTCAGCCCGAAATTCCCTTCTGGCCCTTTCCCTATGGACACAGTACACACCTCTCTATACCGAACCCAAAGACTGCCCCACCTGGGAAGACATCCCTCACCACCACCACCACCCCAGGGAAGATGAGCCAGTCTTTGGTCTGAGCTTCCCAAATGTATTACTTACACCTCCACCGGCCAGCCTTTCTGTTCCGCCTTTGATTAAACACAGTGATTCACATGCCTCCTTGCCCATTCTGGCAAACCGGAAGCGGTAAGCAAAGGGCAAGCCCCTCGAGGACAGAGAGACCTCCTTTTGTGTCTTGCTTTCTTATTTTGGAAATGTCCCATCTACAGAAAAGTTGCATAACTACTCAACAAGCACCAATACGCTCCAGCCTTGATTCATCAATGATCACATCTAAACAATCATCAGTCGTCCCAGTATGCAGTCTACACGTAGATTTCTCCAATTGTCTCCGAAGCGTCTTTTATAGCTTTTTTCCCCTTGGATCTAGGACCCAGTCAAGGTTCACACACTGTATGTAATGATAATGCTTCTTTGGTCTCTGACTGAAGATGGGAAGGTCCCAGAGAGCGGGGCCTGATTGCCGCATGGAACGTCAGAGCTGGAAGAGAAGCTGAAGCTTCCTTTCAAGTTTACCTGGTCACCATGACGATATCTGGATTCTCTGTCTCTCTTGTTCCCGATGACTTGGGGGCAGTTCGCTCAACCTTCAAGCATCGAAGATCTCAAAGTATTCAAGGCAAACCTATTCTCAGAAACCCTATTTCACAGGGAGGAGCCAGTGACTGTTCCTTGCCTGGGCAGGATGGAGTTACTTTGGAGGGTGCCTGTTGCCTCCCGTGAGGAAAGACCGAGAAGCAAACTGTGTGTAGTCCTGGGAAAGGGTGGCAAGAAGAAGACTTGGAGCTCGGGGCTAAGACAGGTAGGATGCCCCACGCTCGCCTCGCCTCTGCCATTTTACCCAAACGTGTCACGGAACGTTAATAGGACCCACTTGCCTCACCCATAAAACCAGATCATTTCGGACCCGTTGTCACCATGAGAGGCACTTGCAGGTGGGACTCCCTCTTGGAAACAGAAGCGATAAGTGAGGGAGATCGGTGAGGGGTGGTTCTCATTTCTAAAGGAGCGTAAGCATTTATTTAAACCAGAAAAAAAAAACCACCTGAAAATTCCTCAGGAAGCATTTGTTCTTTCCAAATTTCTCAGAGGCAACAGCAACACAGGTGTGTGGTTGCTGGAGAGCCACGCTGAAGGGGAGAAGCTGCCTAGAGGAGGTGGCTTGACTCAGTCCCTAAAGATTTGAAGATTGAGGAAGCGCTCAATCACCACGGAGGAGCCAGAGGTCTTATACAGAAATTCCAGGTTTGGACTTGAACTTGTGTGACCTTGGCTGCATCCCTTAACTCTTGGGAACCTCATCTGTAAAACAAGAGAAGCTGAAATAGAATTGCAGTGATTTATTATTATTATTATTATTATTTTACATCTGGACGTACATTATAATCATCTGGTTGGGGGAACACTGGTTTAAAATTACGATGCCCATCCCTCACCTCGTTTCCATTCTGATTTCAAAAGCTCTGGAGTAGGGGCCAGGTGATTCTTAAGCAGCCAGGGTTAAGATCCTCTGGATAATAGGATCTGAAAAGCTGATACTCCAAAGTGAATGAAGTCAGGGTGGCAGCGAGAAGGAATATTGGAATTGCCTAACTGTCCCTGCCGTAAGGAGACCGGCGTACGTATGGTGCGCACCTCGCCTGCTGGATCATTCCTCCAAAGTGAGCATCCCCTAGGATCGAGGCACACTCCTACCACGGGCACTCAGCATTTCCCCAGCAACCTGTGGGGACACATGTATTTTTCTAGCTGGAAGGAAAACGGCAGGAGGCCTGGATCCCTAAACATTCTGGAGGTGTTTGGCCAGCTGTGCGGAGGTCCCACCACCCTTCCTACGTGTAATCCAGGCAGTGGGGTGGCCGCTGGAGGGGGGAGGAGGGGAGAGAGGGCCCAACCACATCCCCCAAGATGGCCGATCAGTCCGCCTGCCTGCCTGCCTGCCTGCCGCCAGCGCCAGCCACTGGCTCCCCACGCGCAGGACTAGAAGCATCTGCCAGACGGGTGCCGGCTTTCGATCAGGACCATGTCAAGCCAGAGACCTGCGGGGAAACGGCCAGGCTCCCCGTTGTTGGCTGGCAGGCAGCTTGCTGCAACCTTGCGAGAGGAGCTAGAAGAATTTGTGCACGGGTTCCAAAGTGGGGTGCGAGCAGGGGGAGGAGGCCTGCCCCACGGGGACTATCTCCTGACGCCAGAGTCTTCCATCTCAGCTAGAGGAGGCAAGATGCCCTTTCCTAGCTGGTCGTTGGAGCAGATTCCGGGACTGCCTCTGCCTATTTTGCTACCCCGCCCCAGGGCTCAAAGAGCCTTTCAGCCTCAGCTGACACATTTGAAAAGCCCCGAGACCACCAGAGAGGGTCCCCAGCGTCCCCGATGTCAAGCAGCAGGGCGTGGCGGTGCCTGACGGCAGCGGGGCCTTTTAGAAGACACTTGAGGATTCGGCAGGTCCACTGGCCAGGAGCCTTAGGGAGGGCCTCTGTCTTCTAACTGGGTTCCCCTGGGGGCTTAGGCTGGTGTCCTTAGGAAACCTGGTCTGCATCCTCAGCAGGGAGACTCCCGGGCACCCCTCAAAGCTGTGTGTTAAAATAGGGCTGCCCCCCACCCCCTTCCTGAGCAGCCGGGCCCAGCAGCGGACAGATAGTGTGTGTGTTATGTCTGACAATGGCAGCTACGTGACTTGAGGGGCTCTTCTCTTAGAAAGCCAAATGCCCACCAGTTTTGCTTATTTGCTCTAACGTTCAAAGAGCCCAGAGGTCCCTTCCTAGTTCAACAAATAAATCCAGTTCCACTCTAGCGGGCTCCAGCCCACAAAGTTCTATTGTTACGCCTTCCCTGAATTTCCCCTTTTCGCTCCCTCTCGGGCACCCCAGCCCCAAGCAGGCTCACCCTTCTTTCGTCGTTTTTTTTTTTTTTTTTTTTTTTGGATAAATCAAGCTCTTTTTTTTTTTTTTTTTTAATTCTTTCAAAGGGTACGGAATGTTGACACCCCCTGAAACATGCCTCTGATGTCTGGTTAGACTTCAGACGGCTGTATTTGAACGTGTGCTGACGCAATCGGGCAGATTGGGTTAAACCAAATATTACAATTGCAAGAACTCATCTGGAACTAATAATTTTGAGGCCACCGAAAGTAAAAGGGCCCTGCTTTGGGGCTGGCCAGCGGCGGAGGCCAGCCCGGGCCAATGCTGCCACCTGCCGTGGGCGCAGGGAACAGGGCGCGCCGGCCCGGCCTTCCTGTTTTGTTCAGGACGCACTGGCTCCCACGCAGACGCGTTCGCCAGCCAGCCAGACCAGGGCTATTTTAAAAAGCTAGCGCCTCTCCCCAGCCCTTGGTGTAAAGATAGCTAGTCTGGCTGCCCTGGCTTTTCTCTGGAAGGGAAAAAGGAAAAAAAAAAAAAAAAAAGACAACCTCCCAATTACAGGGCCAAGGCGGGCTACAAAGCCGGTTGCCGTTGGGGAGCTCGATTAAACATGTGCCCCCTTGGATTAAACAGATCATGTGTCAGTGGCTCACTTAGGAGGAAGGCTCGTTGAAGAATTTTTATTTTGCGGGCGATGAGGAGAACGCACAACTCTGGGTTATGTCGGCACACTGCTGAACTGCAAGTCACATGCCAGATCCAGAAATGATGAAAACATCTGTTTTCGCTTTAGACCAGCGAGGCTCTGGCCGCGGGGCGGGGCGGGGGAGGGAAGGGAACGGCTCTGCTCACCGGCGCCATCTGCTGAGCCTGGTGTAGAAACGCGTGCGTCCCGAGCACAATGCAGGTTTGCCGCTCACCCGGGGAAAGGGGGAGAGCAACAGGTGGGGGGGGGGGGGGGAGGGGGGGGGTCTCTGCCCCGGCGATCACTCTTCGTGGAGGACCGTCCCGATTTTGCCCCGGGGCTTGTGCACTTCCGTATTGTCTCGGGTGTTCACGACAAAGAGCTTTGTCCCTGGGGACTGCTCTGGGGCAGAGGAGGAGGAGAGAGAAGCAGCAAATGAATTCCCAGGTTGGGAAGGACGAGGTGAAGGCGGAGGGAGTAGCTCGTTGGTGGTTTGCAGACAGTAAAATTTGCTGTTCCTTCTGGCTGAAACCTACCAGAACAAAGAAACCGCACCGCGTCTCTAGGAAAACTCCCAGCTGCGCTTCCCCCAGCCATCCCTCTTTCCTGCTCCGATGCCTTTTACTCAGCATGTCTGAGAATGTTCCAGTATTCACAGAGACCATTCTGGTCAGGCAGGGCTTGGCCAACCCTTTAACGTGAGATCCACCCAGCCTCCTATGAATGGCGCTCCGGGGATGGATTCTGAATATAAGAGCCATACTGACAGCCAAGCCACAGCCTTCTTGCAACGTTCAGCAAATATTTACTGCCTGCCTGCTAGGTGCCCAGCACTCAGCGCAACTATTTGTCATACAGTTTAAAAAAAAAAAAAACAAATATGTCAGAGGAAAATGTATGTTGAATGTCAAGGGAGCGTTGGAGACAATGACAGCTGTGAGTTCAGAGGCAGAGAGAGGATTCCAGACACTGATCCGGCCCTTTCTCGGGGTTTGGGGGCATTTCTGAGAAGTCGGATTCTCCCAGCTACCCCTCCTGTAGTCTAATCCCCTAAATAACCGCTTTCAGTCAACCTGCTTCAGCCTTAGCCTCTCTCTCCCAAGACCCAACAATTCAGTCCTTCTCTCTAGTTTCTGGGGAGCTCCTTGCCAGAGGAAATCACCACTAAGGGACCATCCAAACTGTATCCTATAACCCACAACCAGAATTGGGTGGGTCCTGTACTTGACTCCCTGGGTCAGAAGCAAAAATCTGAGACAGACCCTCAGGAACAGTGCTTTCCCAAACTCACAGGCCGTGAGGGGTTAATCTAAAGGAAAAAGAACTTGGTCACATGAAAAGGTCCAGGCTGGCAGATGTCATTAAGTCCCTTTACCTCCCTTTGCGTTCATCTGTCGAACATAGCCTGAGCTCTCTGCTGGCCACTTCTGAGGTTCTCAGAGAAGTCTACTCATTTGACCTGAAGTCAATCTGTCCACTCATTTTTGCCCACCTAACCAAAAACTCCCCAGTTCAGAGGGAAACTGAGGTTCTCTATCGGAGCCCATTTCCTTCCGTTCTCCCGTTTTACCCCCACATAAGTATAGCAAGAGCTGGCCTCTGGGTGGGTCTGAGAACCGAACTATCATCTACAGGATGAGTCAGCAAAAAAAAAAAAAAAAAAAAAAAAAAGATTTATTCCCATTCTACAGCTGGACAAATAATATGAGACCCAGCTCAGTCCTTATGGATTTTGACATACGCTCGCTGTACCCCCAGTGCCCACATGGGTTTTGAGGAGACGCAGAGTTCTTCCATTGTTAGCATGTAATCTTCAAAGCTGCCTCCAAGTCCGCCCGTCACCTGCACTGCCCTGCACAAGGTTCTGGAAGATTACTAGGTCAGGGGAACCATGCAAATCAATACAATCAATTTCAGGTCTTGTTTCAGGCCCTGACGGATTAAAATAGGAGACTTCATTTTACTCCGGTCTGGTATTGATCTGCCCTGGAGAGTTTTGATGAATTTTCTTTGTTTTATAAACTGAGGCAATCTGGCCACTGACCCATATGTCTTCTCTGGATCTTTTCCCTGACCCTTTTTCCCATTTCTACCTGGTTTTGCAACAGGTCCGTATTTGGATCCCCAGGGGGCTGGAGGTGGAATTTTTCGTGCTGCGTTGACATCTTTGAACTCAGAAGTGAGGGTCGCTTGTCAACATTCAGCAAAATAAAATCTCTGAACTAGACTCAGACAGTAGGGGAGGAAAAAACCCTGACGGCAGGAGAAAAGAGGTGGCATGAACATCAACAGTTGTGACTTTGTGCGCTAGTAGGTGGAAAGTGCCAACCTTCCACATGGCTCTTCCAGTCCCACCTCGACTCTCTTTCCCTCATTATAAAAAGAAATTCTGTGGCCCCGCTTCACTCCGTATATCTTGGTGTGATTCTCTCCACGCAGAGAAGTAACCTTGGTTCAAAGCTCTGCTCTCCTAAGCTGTGCTGAATTCTGCAAGATCACTCTCCACATACAAGATTAGCACCTCCTTTCCAGCTCCAAATAGACTATAATCCGAAAGCTGCTCTTTTAAATAGAGGTTTCCTTTATGCTTAAATTCCTAAATAAAAGGGACATCAATGCTATTGCTACTCTCCCCAGTTAAATCCGATTTGCAAGAAATGCCGCATGCTCAAAAATCTGGGTGTGAGCTGAAGCCGGGGCTCCGGAGCATATTTGGGATTCTCCAGTCATTCTCTATCTGGAGGGCCCTCCAGTGGCCAAAATAATACCTGATATAAACAAAGACCAAACAACAAACAACAAAGGCAGGGGTGGATTCTAGGCTATGTCTAAAATGCTGCGTGTAAGCCCCACGTTTTGCCCCACAGGGGTGTGTCTCATTTAAAGAAAGCCAAGACAGAATCTCTGCTCACGGAAGGGAGACGTTATTTGCATCACAAAAGGACCCTTCACTTGATAAAAAGAGGCAGGTTTGAACTCCATTAAATGACAACTCCCTCTCATGTCTTTAAGATTCTATTGAATTTGAAAAAAAACAAAAAAAAAAAAACAACAATCAGATTGACACAGAAATTTCCAGAATGTGTCTGTGCATAAAACGTCGTATGTTTGTACTCGATCGGCACTCCTCAGCCCACCCCTCCCACATTTCCATCTCAGAAAAGCTCATAAGCGCTTCAACCATAAGACGCAGAGAAGGTGGATGGAGGTCAGAATGCGTGATGGTGAGATCTGAAGGCTCGGGGTCATGGTCAAGATCCTCTGAACCCAGCGCTGCCTCTCTGGACTTCCGTGAGAATAACAGGAAGTGGCTCCAACACGCTTCCCTCTGGACTTGGAGGACACTTGTGGTGTTCTAGAAGACGTCACAAGAAGGTTTTCCCCACTAGGCAAACGCCTACTGGTTCCACGTGACCCAGGTCTGACGCCAACTCCGCCCAGATGCCTCGCCCAATTTCCCCAAACATAAGGCTTGTTTCAACCCCTCTAGGTTCTGTGTGCCTCTGCCCCGGTCACAGGTCTTGGCAAAGTCGATGCCCTCTGGCCTGCAGATCGTGGATAACCTGGTGCCTCCTTTGTCTCAGGTCACCCTTGCTTAGGGTGGGGGCTGCTGATTAGATGTAGAGTTAAGAAGGGCTGCTCCTGAGAGTAGACAGAGCTCCTCTCCCTCCATTCCCTGCCGATGGGGCCAGCGATCCCTCCCCCAAGCCCCCCACCCCGACCAGGGACCATAGCATGCCACGGCCAGATGCCGGGAGGAGCAGAATGGGGGTCTCTCCCCCAGCAGCTCTGGGAAGCACAGAGGGGGATGGCCTCCTAGCTAATGCTGTTAGTCATGGCATTTGACGTGCATTATCGAATGCGCCCAATTACCTAATTTAATCCTCACAGCATCCCTGTGAGGTAGGTGCTAAAGGATCCCTATTTACAGGAGAGGAACTTTCAGTGCGAAAAAGAGGTTAAGACACACCCCGAATCTCCAGCTCCCCAGTCCGGATTTGAACTCAGACTGTGATCCCAGAGCCCAGAGCCTTGACTACATGTGTTTCTGCACCAAGAAAGCGCTGAAATTCTGCGTGGAAGGCTTCCTGGTGCCCAGGAAGTGCTTGGCTGACATTGGTCATGGGTTCCCCCTTGTGGTCCGTGGTCCCGTAGCCAGAATTGCAGAAGCAGGCTGCTACCTCAGCTCATGGGCTCTCCCTCTGAGGGAGGACCTATATGACCTGCCCCCCCCCCCACCCCCGGTGGACTGTTGTTCTTGAATTTTTCGTTTGCTTTCCTTTTACGTACCAAAGACGCTGTGTGGCAAAGGCCCCTGTGTGGCCAATATCCACCCTCGCCTTCCTCCTTCCAACAAAAGCCCTCCGTCATTGGAAATGGCGACGCGCCAGGGACAAATGAACTACCTTTCCCAGACTCCTTGCAGAAAGGGAACATGACCGTTACTTGTTAGGTGGAGATGCGGAGAAAGTTCTCTGAATGGAGCCGGTGCAGCTCTGAGGTTCTTTGCTGTCCTCCCCTCTTCCTCTTTCTCGCTGCCCGAACCTCGGACGTGATGGCGAGAAGAGGACCCTGGGTACAGACTGCCGGCCACGAGGAGACCCAAAGAGAGAAAACCAGGCAAAGGACGGCGGCGCAGAAAGCCAGGACAACCCTGGGTCTCTCACGGCTGAAGCTTCCACGGCAGCACATGAGAGCAAACAAACGTTTCACTCCACGACCCTGTGGGATTTGGGCCGTTCTCTGCTGTACCTCATACTCACGGATTCATTCTTCGAGAACAGGTTGACTCATGCCTTCACTCAACCAGCAGATTGACTAAGTGTCAAGGAACGTTCAAGGCTCTGTGGACATACAACGAAGGAGGAGCCCCAGTCTCAAAGATTCGGTATTTTCTGCCTCTTCGCCTCCACGCTGCCCCACGTGTCACCAGGACCCAGGATGATGGATGATGGGGGTTTTGCTCCACAATGGCCCACCTGCTTTTTGGTGAGATCCCCGGGCCTCACTCCGGAACTCCCCGCCCCAGGCTGACCGCCAGCAGGAGGAGGTTGACTTATGTCCCTGAAATGGAGAGTTCACATTCTGTGCATCCTCTCCCACCTGGGGGGGGGGGGGGCACTCCCACAGCCACTTCGGGCCTGTTTATACCTTGGTGCGAAGAGCCAACCCGCCTGAAATCGGAATGAGCGAGGCCCCAAAAGATGGCTTCCGTCTGGCCCTTATTCGGAAAGTTTGCCACATCGTGGAGATACGTCCACACTCTAACGCGCGCGGTAGCTCTAAGGATTATCAACTTGCGTAGCCGTCTTCTCCTGTTTCCCTCCCCTCTGGGACCACTGGGGCTCTGAATACGGGAAGCGCTAAAAACCCCACTGTTGATTCCACACTTGGGACCATCCAAAAACCAGTGTAGTGGGGGGTTAAGACTCTCGGGGTCGAACAGACCTCTGCTAAAAAGGGGCCTTATTTTCTTCTGTGTAACATGAGAGGAGATTCTCTTCACTTCAAGGCGTTTTAAGATTAAATGAAATGGTGGAGTCTGGCATACAATTAGTCCTCAGCAAATGGGAGATATTATCCACTCATCCATCTGTCCGCCGAGCAAGCTTTTCCAAGATAATCAGAGCAGTGTGGTAAATGTGGGTAACAGAAAAGAAGTAGACAATATGGCCTTTAATTTTAGAGAACTGAATCTTGCCATCCCAGATAGAAGTTATGGGACTTTTTACCAAGTTCAGACGGCAAAATGGGTTTCCTTTCAAAGGGTTCCAATGGCCAAGGATCTCTGCAAACAGAAAATTAATTGTCTAATGAATCCTGTAATGTGATTTATCTTAGCAATAAGCCATCTCATGCCTGAGGCCACAGGTATGTGTCATTTCCTCACATAGCCCTCCCTACCTGGAGATTAGCAGAGAAGATCTGCTCTGTAAATTAAGAATGGCACATGGCAAGAGGCTAGCCTGGACCCAGGGATATATTTCTCACCCTCTATCCTGCTGGGTCCCGTCTCCAAAGTTGACAAACATTCAGGGAAGGAGTCCATCGTGACCCTCCGGGGGGTCCTGCGGGGAATGATGCTACATTCACAACAGGCCCCCTGGGTGTTAGGATGCGGCTGATTTCACCAATGTTTCCAGGGCTAAAAGGTGAGGTGAGGGGAAGAAATCCCACCATGGGGTTCAGACCAAAGAGGAAAGGGCACCTTGTTCGTTTATGTTTTAGAGGCTAATGTTCAGCATCAGTTAGTATGAATTGTAGATTTCGGGATGAAGTGTTTAGGATAGATGTATCTGCACTCCATTATCTCTACTAAAGGAAGGGAGTTGAGAAGCCCTGGGAAAATTTTAAAAGGTGGGCTATTCAAAATTTTAGTCTCTGGGTTTTGTAAATACAAAGATTGCCTACTTTTCATATGTTTTGCTGACATTATTACAATCAAACCCACAAACTGTGAGATCATGACCTGAGCCGAAGTCAAGACGATTAACTGAGCCCCCCAGGCGCCCCAGCCTTCATTTCTTGAGTATAAAAGAATAAAAAGCACAGTGTTAAGTTACAGAACAGTATCTGGGTCCTGGCATCCTTTTTCATTCACAGTCCCTTCCATTTAAGGAAGTCTACATGTAAAAGGCAATAGCCACGAGGAAACAATGCATCACATAATTAATACAACCTAGGTAAGCCTCCCATGACACACGCTCCTACCCCCGGTAGAGTTTCTCTTAGAAGCTGAATTGGAGCCCCTGGCTTAGGCTCAGAATCAAACTGGAGCCTCCTGCCTCCCCCAGTGTCGTCATGAGATGCACAAGAACAGGCTTGACTTCAGACTTTTAGACTAAGGCTGATTAGCCAGCTGATAAACCCAACTCTGAGGCAAGTCACATCACATTCTCCGCCTCAGTGTCCTCTTGTATAAAATCATTGAGATCCTCTACACAAGACTCAGGACGGCCTCGCCACGCAGGGGCTCCATCCTACGTTGTGCCAGAGGGCAAGAATCCTATCTGCTATATTCTACACTGTTCTTCCAATGGCCAATACAGGACCTCAGACGGAGGACGGGCTCAACAAGGACTTCCTGAATGAGCGTTGCTCTAGGATCCAGGAGCCAAGTAGGTGCCTCACTGACCAGGAAGGTTTGCATCTTGCCAGCCGGGAGCTTGAGACCTGACATTCATCTTTAATTTCTTCAGGAACTGTCCCAATCCTCAGAATTCTCTGTCTTCCTCCTGCTTGAGACCTCTCTAGCCTGGAGAGGGTAGATATTTGTAAGGGATTCCAATAGGGGACTCACGCCACATTTTTTTTTTTTTTTTTACCGTCTAGCTCTGCCATTATCTATACGCTGCAATTTAACACGTAACTGTCTTGCCATTTAACACATTCCCTTTCCAGTTGAAGTGGAGAAAAAGTTCACCCTCCGACGCTAAATCCCTCCAGCACTGTTCCCAATTCCCTCTTTTCCTTCCCTACGCGGGTCACGCAGACACAGGCAAACCACCTAGGCTCTAGCCATCTTCAGACCATTCCCTTCTCTCTCTTAGAATCCAGACACATCCCTCTTGGCTAGCCAGATTATTCTGTACCAAACATGCTTAGTGTGACAACCATGTTTGCAAACCATCTTCTGCTATGCATCTGTCTTACGCTCTCCTATGTCGGTTCATGCTATTTCCTTTGGTGGGAGGCATCGATGGCTGTTTCTCCCATGTTTGGAAACTAAACGGTGAACGGGGAACCCTTAGTGAGCCAGAGATAATGAAGTGACAATTCGCCGGTTCCACATTTCTTCGGAGTAAGTCTCTATCAAAACTGGTTGCAGGGACTGGGGCGCCTGGGTGGCTCAGTCAGTTAAGCATCTGACTTCAGCTCAGGTCATGATCTCGTGGTCCGAGAGTTCAAGCCCCATGCCAGGCTCTGTGCTGACAGCTCAGAGCCTGGAGCTTGCTTGGGATTCTGTGTCTCCCTCTCTCTCTGCCCCTCCCCATCTTGCACGCTCTCTCTCTCAAAAATAAACATTAAAAAATTTTAAAAAAACATTAAAAAGTATAATCCCCAATAGAGTGTTATTTAAAAAGGTAAACTAGCTGGTTAAAATAAATCCGAATGTAGACATACCCAAACTGGGCTATCAGAAGGGACACTTGGGAGTGGCTGTGTGAAATAACTAATAACACAGACTCTGGAGCCGGGCTACTTGGGTTCAAATCCCAGTTCTGCCCCTTACTAGCTGGTATGAACTTGGGCAACTTTCTTTATCTTTCTGTGCATCAGTCTCCTTATCTGGAACATAAGAATAATAATATCCTCCTTAAACGATCGGTGTGAGGTTTAAATGAGTTAACGTATAAGAACCCCCCAGAACAATTCCCACCGGAGCGCAATTCGGCTTTGCTACTAACATTCATCGTCAAGTCCCATCGTGGCTACAGTGTATTTGGAACCACCTTTGGGGGCAGCGTATTCAGGGTCTTAAGCACATCCACCAGAATCACTGCAACGTGCATACGTTGGGATACAATTTCGTTCAACGGTAGTGCTGATTCTCAGGAGCAATCAAGCTATTGGGGGTTCAGAATGAGGTGTGCATGCGAAGTCAAGAGCGTGATGCTCCTGCACTGTTCACCTACCGCCTATGAAGAATTCCATAAAACCCACATGCACACACACCCAGACAGTCCAGCTCCGTCTGAGGCTTCATCAATCCCGGGGTAGCTAACAGGTTCGGCTTCTGCTAGTGAGAGGCTGAAAACGAAATTTTAATTATGAGATCTTCATTCCGTCGGTGCCGAGGGCTTTCCTGACTGGTCTCCAACCAATGGGCAAGTTTCATAAAAAGCTGATTTACATTTAAATCCAAGCCTTCTTTGTTGCGTGTTTTTTTTTTCTCCCTCCAAGTTTGCTGATGCCAAGTTTTAAGTATGAAATGTCATTGTTTTCATACAAATATTCCCAAACATTACCAGTTGTCATTTTGGCATTAAATAAGGTTGCAGCTCTAACAATGGTACCATTAGCATTTTTAAAAGCGTTAACATCATTGTTCTTCTGTAAATTATTGCAGGCTCCAATTACCCTACACAGAATCTTTAAAAAAAAAAAAAAAATTAATGGGGCACCGGAATCAAAGCCAGTTAGGGCTGGATGAAAAGAATGGCAGTTACCTGTTTTTGCTGGGACCATAATGGTCTCGTGCTAGCCCAATTATCACCCCACTGGAACACGTTGCAGTGGTGTGCCCCACCGTGTACCTAAATAACAGTGAATAAGACGTACGCTAAACATTCCTTCCCCAAGATGCATGGGATTTTGATAGAATCGAACTGGGTTGTCACAAAGGAAAAGAATTCTCTGTGGTTCTCAGCGCTGGATTCTTTACAAAAACATTTTCCATTTTTTTTTTTTTTAAAGAAAAGGTTTCATGGATCTAGCATCTTGGGGAATATTGTGTTTCACATATATGATTTTGCAAAGAAACTGAAGTCTATCTCGTCATGTCTCCAAATGTCATCCGTAATCTTCCCGGGGGAAATCCTTTAAAATTGTATTATCTGTGCCCTTAAATTCCCTAACCACATAGTATTACTATTCTAGACCTCTAATATTGAAACCAAAAGGGCAAAGTAGCACGTGAATAAGAAAATAAATTTAAGAATGGAATAAATCCAGATTCAAATCTTGACTGTTGCCACTTACCACACGTGAGATCTCGGTTACTTCCCCTAAGACTAATGTAACTCACTTTTTAAAACACAGATTCGTATCTAAATCACAGGATCACTTTTAAAATTGCAAAAAGCTGTTTCTAGAGTTTGGCAGTGAGGGGCAAAGCATAGGGGTTCAGTAGAAGGGCCCTGTTATAATGCTAATCCAGTGAGCTACTTAATGTATAGGACTGGCCCTATGGGGTCTATCGGGCTTTTTGGTAAATGGCCTCGAGTTGTCCTCGAGAGTTCCTTTGTAGAGGTTTCTGGGTAGTCTAACTGTAAGGTTCTTTCTTAGTTTTTCTTTTAGAGTCAGGCTATCTGCCTTTAGCAGTGCCTTTCCATTTTTAATTTGCTGTCAACTGGGGAACGAGACATAGCTGACAGATGAAGTCAGAATTTGGGGGCTACCCTGAGGTGATCCCCCAGACTCCAAAACAACGCCCTCCCAGAGTTAAACTTTAAAACCAACATATCATAGGCAGAATAATCTTACAGGTGCAATGGCTGTCAGGCCAGGATGATTTTATTGTAACCCAGTCAGGGTTCATTAACATTAGCTATATAATGTTTTAGTGAAGGGATGGGGGGCGGGGAGCTTGCTTCACCCACAACACCCAAAAAAAGAGGAGTCAGTGGCAGATATGGGCGGTGCCCAAGCCCTGGTGGAGGGAACCTTTGGCGAAGGGACATCAAGGATCAAGACCCCACTGGCAAGACTTTCCTCAGAAACGGACAGAGTTGCAACCCAAAGGTTTCAAATACTAAGTTCATATGGAGTACATTATTCTTGTATTGGCATGCCAATCATTTGTTCGTTCATTCAATATTTATTGGGCAACCCCTATTCTCACCTGGGTCCCTCCCATTTCCTTTCTTCTGAGTCCATGTTACTAAGCAACCTCCTAGTTGTGTCTGGCTTCCCGGGCAGAGGGCCCTGGAAGGGGGAGAATGCACTGGCCACGCGAACATTCTAAGTGACAGGACTGCTTCCCGTGATGAGCTGCTCAATGGGCATTATTTTGTCGCAGATCAGTCTCAGGAGCTTGGTCAAAGTGCACCTGCTCACAAGAGACGAACTCACTAACGTGTTGATGAACTGTCTAAACCTGGAGACCCAAGGGCTAGGTCACGACCAGGTAAATTCACCCTTGGGATTCCTCTGGGTGCGACGTGTTAGACTGTGTTCTGACGCTGAATGGTGACGGGGGTGGGGTGGGGGGTGGGGAGGCAGCGTGTGGGGTCAGAAATTCTTGGCACTGGAGGCTGGTTCTGCCATTCATGCTCTGGTTTCCCGAAGCCAGTTGCTTAGCCTCTCCGAGCCTCCGTTTCCTCTTCCACACAACAGAAGGACAGTCCTTCGGGGTTCTCTTTTGGCTCAATGTTTAAACAAAAGCGACAAACCAGCAGATCTGTTGGATTAGAAACACCTGCCTCCCCTTCTCTCCCGTTCCATATTCTCCAGGCCTGACTGATGGGCCCACCTGCCATTCATTTACCCATCAGAGGGGCTGGCAGCATCCTTCGCACGACCCCACTGCCCACGGGAACCTCCTCAAAGTGCTCTTTGACAACACAGCACATCACACTGCTGTGCTTTCTTCTCGTAAGACTCGAAAACTGCCTTCTTAGCCAATGGTGTCTCAGCAAATGTAGTGACAGCTTTAAGGAAGTCACTGCCCCTGTGGAGTAATTCTATTTACTGCGAGAACAGCTGCCTTGACGTCTCCCCGCTCCTCGGCCAACACTAAGGCATCGTGTTCTTCAAGGATCCACCACGCGAGACCACCTTGGTCATAACAAGATTATCCCAGGCCTTCGTGTTCTCTCGTCTATCCAGTACACACCCTTCCAAACCAGGCAAATCAAAAGGGCGTCCGGACACTGTGCAGACCATCTTTATTGCGCTCAAAAGAACAACTCAAGACACGCGTAGAGAGTGGGTTCTCATATAGGTGTCTCCTTCACCCAGTTAAATTTTTATTCAGTGAAAAAAGTTGACATTGAGACAAAAAAATTATCGTAAAACTGTGCAACAATATAGTAAAATCTTCAGCATAAATTGGTGATTTGGAAACGCATCAAGGCAATCGAAATCATAAATGCCTAATGTCACCTTGGAGAGAAACAAGTATACGGTGTTTCACTTTAAATGAGAGCAGAGTAGGCCTTTGTTTTGCCTCCAATGCTTTCGATTTTGCCTAAAGTTTCTAATAATTTGTAACAAGAGTCTTTAGATGAGAAATGACATGGAGTATCTGAGAATAATGTTCCCTCAGCATTCATATTTATTCCATTTGCGTTATTGTACATGAGACAAATACCATTCTTGGGTTACTTGGCTCTGAGGATTTAATTCCTAACACGGCTGCTCAAAATCGGTGGGCAGAAACATACGCACAACCTATCCTCCCTCAACCCACATTCAGTGGTGGTTCCCATTCCGAGAACGTGCTCATTGTCCACGTACCCGACTACGCGTACCTCTTGCTATCTATTCCATATCTCAGTCTTGCATAGAAAGTAGTCTAGGTGAACTTAATGCACTGGCTTTTATTACACAAAAATTGTACCTGAAAGGCAGCACACACTCCAGTTAAGAAAAATAACATGCTAGGAATGTCAAGATACAATCTCAACAAAGTGAAGATTCTGCACAGGGTTTGAGGGTCAATTCGGAAAATCAATATGGAGATGGTATTCGGTTGATTTATCTCCCGGACCCCTTGAGTGAGGGGTCTCCCAACTCTGCCGAAGGAAGAGAAAAATCTCGGAGATTCACCATGATCCCCTTAGTAGGAAAGTGACCACCCAAACCTACCAAGATGAGGTTTCTGCCCTTAAGGAAGTACCAGGACTATCATCTTATAAGATGGAGTGACCGCCGGGTGGATGGTTGAAGGTAAGATTCTCCCAGGGGAGGTGGGTGGTTATCTACAAGGGCCTCACCACACCATCGCCCTCCCCAGTTCCCCCAGAATGGCCGCTATCTGAGAAGGGTTACGTCCCTTAACAGGCTGAAGCGTAGCTTAATCTAGTAGGCCAGGATGATGGGCAGGAAAGAGCATATAGCTCTGCGTCCCACACCTGTTCCACCCAAATATCCCCAGAGATACTAGCAGAGATGGAACCCCAGGAACCTCTGTCCCCAAAGTCCCAAGTTTCCACCAGTTTCCCGGCATCATAACCATGTGCCCAGTATGCCGGGGCAGCCAGGAGTTACTGGAACTTCTCACCTGTCTGGAAATGCCTGCATAGACGTGGCTTCTCCCCAGACTCCTCCGCAGAATTCTACTCTTTGTCATGTCATCCGCATGGACCCGTGTCTCCTCAGGCTCGAGGGGCATTCGATACCCATAGGGGCAAAGTCAGCTTCCGGAGAAAACTCTGTACACAGTGCCCCTGCCTGCCAAATTTGAGCGGTCCGCTCGTGGTCCGTCGTGGTCCACGTGCATGCGGGCTGCTGACATCCTAACGTGCGCGCTGGGAGAGAAGAGAACTCTTTTCCTGTACGGTGTGAACTTTTGAGGTGGCATCTCCAACGAGGTACAAAGCCCCTTCTTCACAAACAACCAGGGGCTCCAACTGGTCACAGTGAAGACAATGATCTGGTCACGTTCAAAGGCTGCACATAGTTTGCGTTCTCATTTCCTATGGTCACTCCAACCTCTGGACTCCTGCAGACAGCGTATAGACACCCCAACCCCACAAAGCTACGCGGAGGGAAGGAAGAGTGGGTGCTTCAAAAGTTCATAAAAATATACAATTTGCACATAAGCTGTATCTACCTAGCTTAGTCTTCAGAAACTTAGCTCTTCTGTGTATATAAAATACTCTAGCCCTAAAAGGCTGCTTTTTCTCAAACAGCACAGTGGCGTTTTCCGAGGAGAGGGGTGATGGCCAGTCTATACAGTACTGTGCACTAAGCACTGGGAAGCGCTGGAGACGAGAATTGGAAGCTCAGGTATATATCTCAAGTTGCCAACTGGAGACACAGGCCCTGTAAACAAAGGCCTGCCTACAGAATAACTGAAAATAAAGTCTCAGAGCCTTTTATATCAGCTTTCACAAATGCCACCAAAAAGTTGGCCGAAAAAGAGAAGAAGAAAACATACTTTCTAGGGGTTCAATTAAACGACTTGCCTCCCACCAGACTGTTCATCTTTGAGCTACTAAAAGAGCTTCACTTAAAGGGGTGGGGGTGGGGGGTAGGCCTTGGAGTTCCGAACAAAACCCCAAGACAACACGAGATAAAACCAAAGAACTTCCATTCTTTGAAAAAGTAACAAAGGAGAGAGAAAGAAGGGAGAAAATGTGGAAGGAGGCTCGTCATGACCACCACGTGTTAAAATAAAAGGGAGCCTTACCCACGCAACATGCTACATGTCTATAGTTTAAGACACTCCTCCCTGAAAATATATACATATATAAATTAAAACTTTTAGAACGAAAAAAATGGAATTGGCTCTTTGTTTTCCAGACAATCACTAGCTGGAGCGAAACTATATTATCACCCAAGAACGATACTTTTGGTTAAAAGGAAGCAAATACTTGTGAGAAGGTGATGTAAAGCATCCCAGAGGAGATGGGGTTTTTACAAAGCTCGCACGTAAAGGACACACATTCAGAAACATGACTTTGGACTATCCCCAGAGCTCACTGCTTCTCGGCTGAGAGGTTCTGCAGTGAGGTCCGTACGGTAGGAGTCACAACAACGCCGGACATTGGTGCCTACGACGCTAGGTCTAAAGGGCGGCCATCAGTCCACAATGGATTCCACGTACCTATCAAGCGGCCATGAACTGAATACTAGGGTGGCATTTAAAGGCAGAAGAAGAAGAAAAAAAAAAAAAAAAAAAAAAGCTCAGCTTGTTCTACAGAGAGAATAAACTCTAGTCTTGTTCCAGCTGCAAACTGGATGGAACGGTCTCGGATTTGTCGATCTCCTGTATCTCTGTTAAGAGCGAACAGGACTCTTTAAACTGGGCAGGGGTATGGGGGAAGCAGGTGGAAGGAAACAAAAAAGAGAGAGAGAGAGAGAGAGAGAGAGAGAGAGAAGGCACTGACCCAATTCAAAATGACTGCATATATCAGTGTAGATTTTTAAAGACAGTAAGTGGCCACCTCAACACAAATACAAAATTTTACATTCGAGATTCTTCAGTGGTGAGTAAAAACAAAAAAGCCAAAAAGGACAAAGCAGGTACTATGTCTGCCAGTGTATCTATCATGGCACAGACCTAGGATTCTCCCACAACCCGGGTGATTTTTTTTTTTTTTTTTGCAAGGGCCATGACACCGGGGTGTAATAAAGCAGGGCTATCGTTTTTGTAGCTGTGAAAGGCGCATATAGTAAGACTCCCTCAGCGTCAGAGAAGAAACTGCTGTCTGTTTGACTGAAACGGAGCCATGACTCAATGCGCTCTCCTGCCAAATACCATCAGGTGACACACGAGTGACTAAAAATGGATTGCTTCCGGAGTGGCGACAAAACTACCGCGGCTCCCCACCCCTCGACCCTACAAGGCGAGGGGTTCCTAACGGGCAGTGTTGGTGTCAGATGACCGCTAAAGCCTTGCCTTATACAGAGTCCCAATAAATTAACAAAGTAACAGGAAAGAACCTTCCCCTATAACACACACACTTTCATGTAAACTGAATCTGAACGAAATTTAAAGTTAGAGCACACCTTCAAGGAGGAGGGAGGGATCCCACCCGTCACCCTCTCTTGAAGTTTTTCTATTAAATACATTTCTGTGTCTTAGAAAAATAAAAAGAACGGCCAGTTTACTGAATCAAAATGATCTCACAGACTTAAAAGCATGCCCAGCAAGCACAGCCCTGTAAGACTACATTAATATGAAATTAAAGCAATTTGGTTACTAAAATCAACCTGGTTGGAAGTTCACAGTTGATGACTACAAAGTGTACTCATTCCTTTCTTTCCTTTTTTTTTTTTTTGTTTTCTGTTTTTGTCTTTTGTTTTTGGCCCATATAAAAATAACATATTGCAACTCAAAGTGCATCTTTTTAAAATAAACCATCAACTATCTTTATCAAATAAAATATTTACACCATTTGGTTTCTAGTGAGGAAAAGCTCTTTCAGGCTATCACCATGGGGACGTCGTCTGAAAATCCAGTTATCATAGGAGCATCTTCGTCATCTTCCCCTAAAGGCAAAACAGTAGGTCCTTGGTAAGTTCCAGAGCACTTGCACCCAACCCCGACACCCACCTCTCCGCCCCAGCCGCCCCCAACACCGTCGCGAGCCCCAGCCTGGAAGATCGGTACCACGGCCCTCTAGGCAAAGTGGTCTAAGCCGAAACCGAGCTCAGCTGACCCTTGACGCTCTTGGGTCACCTTCTCCCCGTCCATGGGTGACCAAGCTTATTTTAGTGGTAGCTTGAACTTAACCAAAGAAAGAAAGGAAATCATTTAGGAAGGAGAACCTTATGACCTATCCAAAAGTCCAACGGGTGACTTAGGTTCCCTAATTGGAGTTATCCACACCCTACAACAACACTGTGAGCTTCTTTATCTGTTTTCTCCTCTGAACCCACACTGCTCTGAGGCAAAGGACCTCAGAGGGGTTGAAGCTATCTGAGGGCAGCTTCCCAGACTAAAGGATGTCCCCTCGTGGCCCCCGGTACAATCCTGTACAACCAAGTCACGATCCGCCTTCAGTGATCACCGTGTGGTTCCATTAACTTCTTTTGCCCCCAGTAACGGAAGCAAAGAACCCGCCCCATTCACGCAAAGCAGACCAAATACTTGTACTAAGCAAGACAGGAAACTGAGAAGAGGAGGGAGCAAAGCTAATATCAAATGATCAGTGATCGGGGAATATACAAATACCTTTATAAACAAAAAAATATTATAGCTGGTTTACAGGGGAAAAACTAGGTATGCAAAGTCACAGTCCACATGTCTGCGCTCGGGGACGACCCCAAAACACGCCTAACTTATTATATCAAGCGGTCCACTAGCTCTACAGCATTTCGTAATTATAACGAGCACGTAGACGTTTTAAAAGAGGTATTTCTTTCTTTCTTCCATACCACGTTATGGGTACGTAAAAAGCAGAATGACTGGGGAGGTGCCCCTAGCGATCGGAAAGGGGCACAGCCAGATGGAAAAGGCTTCTCTGGACGGAAGTCAGTTGGGAAGGCGTGACTCCTGATCTTGACCCGGCTCTTCAAGGACGCCGGACCTCCGGGTCCGGGAAGGATGGAGAGGGGTTGGGAATTCCTGAAAACCTGCTGACACCTCGGGGGTATCGAAAGCCCAGGGCCTATCGATCGACCCTTCCGTACTTCCTACTCAGGCCACCGGCTTGGAGGGGGTCCGCGCGGGGAGGAAGAGCCAGGGCACCCGCCCCACTTACCCAGGTCGTCCCCGGAGGAGAAGATGGCCGAGCCCAGCCTGGAGCTGTAGTGGCTGTTGGCGAAAGCGGTAAAGCTGCTCCGCAGCCTCCGATGCTTCGTGTAGAGGACGGCAAACCCCACCGCCAGGCTCAGCAGTATCAGGAACAGGATGGGTACCACCACGGCGGCCACATCCGTAGACCTGGCCGCCCGGGCCGAGGACGCACCCGCACCTGCCAACGTTAAGACAGCCACGCATGAGCCCCCTCCGCAAAGGCGGCAGAGCCGCCCGCCGAGAAAGCGGGGAGTTTGCCGAACGGTTACCCGAACCGCCCGCCCGGTGCGACGAGTTCCTGCCCGTGACGGCCGGCGGGGTCCCCACGCCGTGCCACGAGCCGAGAGACCACGGGCCTTGTGCATGCAAATACGGTAGTTACGTTAGACTCCTAATCACTGCCTTGTTGTTGATTTAGATAATCTCCTGGAAGGGAGACCTTTGTTGGGGTAGCAACACTGATTTCGTTAGCGTTCTTACTTAAGACCACTCGCTGGCCTTGCATAAGAGGATGTGAAATCAGACCACTAATTAACGAGGTTGCATTATTTCCCCCTACTTGGCACCGAAGTCACTCTGAACTGCAATTACCTGAAGCTCCGTCGAGTGATACAAACGAGATCCCTTAACTGCAACACTGACTTAACAGCTCATGAAGTTTTATGAGGTTTTTTCTCCTTACTTAAATGAGAGAGAGAGAGAGAACCCTTCCATATACGTTTAACATTTTAAAAATCCACTTGGCAAGGCCATTTAGGTGTCTGTAACCTGACAATGATGCCCACTTCCCACTACCTTAAACAAATTCTCACTTTATGATGATGTATGGATAGATTTGTACCAATAGGGCCCGAGGGCAAAGCCATCCCCCTGCTGGGTTAGGGCCAGTCTTAAAAATCCCTGGGGAGGGGGCGCCTGTCGGTTAAGCGTCTGTCTTCGACTCAGGTCGTGATCTCACGGTTCGTGGGTTCAAGCCCCGTGTCGGGCTCCGTGCTGACAGCTCGGATTCTGGAGCCTACTTCGGATTCTGTGTCTCCCTCTCTCTGCCCCTCCCCTGCTCGTGTTCTGTCTCTCTCAAATAAACAAACGTCAAAAAAAAATTTTTTTTTTTTTTAATTCCTGGGGAAAGTCTGAGTGAGGCAGGAAAATGGAACTTGGGAGTCCGTTTTAGCTAAGGAAGCAAAGTGGACCTTCCCTGTCCTATGAAGAGTTGAGGCAGTTCCCTGGTTTGGGGCAAGGTGCTGTGGCACAGGCCTGTGCCTCAGAGGGAACGCTCAGCAGCCACCCAGGGGTTCATCCCAACAAGGTGCTCAACCAGATGGGCCAGAGAACAGCCATTTCTTGCGAGCCTAATCTAACAACTCAAGACGCAGGTCTTTATTTTTTTTTTTTTTTAATTTTTTTTTTTCAACGTTTATTTATTTTGGGGACAGAGAGAGACAGAGCATGAACGGGGGAGGGGCAGAGAGAGAGGGAGACACAGAATCGGAAACAGGCTCCAGGCTCTGAGCCATCAGCCCAGAGCCCGACGCGGGGCTCGAACTCCGGGACCGCGAGATCGTGACCTGGCTGAAGTCGGACGCCTAACCGACTGTGCCTCCCAGGCGCCCCAAGACGCAGGTCTCTAAATTCTTTCGTTATTGACCTACGGGGAAAAGCCGTAGCCGAATCTTACTTCATACGTCCCAACGTAACCCCAGCTGTGAGGTGGTAAACTAGGGCAATGCTCCTGCCTGGAACGGTTAAGAGGAACCAGTGTGGCGGAGGAAACAAGAATGAGTGGGTCCTCACCTCCCCCGCCCTGCTTCCGTGGTGGAAAACGGAGGCCTCACTGAGAGATTCTTTCTGCTGGACGATTTTGGTTTTATAAAGGCAACAGTTGTTTTCCCCCCAGAGTCTATTTCACAGTTGCTAATTGGTTTTGCTTAAAAAGGAGGCTCTATTTAGGAACTGCTAGGTTAACAAGACTTCTGTTGTGTGTTTTCTGTAAGACCTTCTCAGAACCTCTAATACGCTATGATCCTCCAAAGGGGACACGGTCTGCAAGGTCGTCCTCCCTCAGGGAGGTGCCTGGGAAACATGACATGACAGAACGCACAACAACTCTAACGCAAGATTTTGGCTGAAGCATCGGCGAGCTCCTGGCTGGGAGTAAATGGAACTGAAAAGACCAGTGGCAAAACGTTGGCTGAAATGCTGACCAAGCTACTACGATACAAGCAGCATTTCTGTGCAAATGAAAGGTTCCTCTCCCCTGCCCCACCTCTGCCCTCGGCATGACCCAACACTGGTATCTGTGAGTGTTTATGAGACAGGATGCCAGGCCAAATTCAGGTTCTGATCTGCACTGGCGGCTAAGACGAAGGGGGAGGCTATACAATCGGTTACTCTATGGGAAGGAGATTATCTACTGACTTGGAAGAATCCCAGGGAATATTAGCATACTAGAGGCTCTGAGAAGTCCTGCAAACAACAAGCAGTAGCACTCACACTAACCTAGTGTTTCCCAAGCAGAATCTCCTTTTTTTTAACAATACCTACTGCTAACCTATGCCCTTTTCTAGGCTCTACATTCAGAATTTGGTCACACGGTAACTCCAGCTCCTCACCCCATGCCTGGCTTGGGAAATATTTGTTAAATAAATCAGTGCCTGATTACACGGATGCACAAATGACTTTTTTGAACTGAAAGAATATTTTAAATTTTTTTAACGTTTATTTATTTTTGAGACAGAGAGAGACAGAGCATGAACAGGGGAGGGGCAGAGAGAGACGGAGACACAGAATCTGAAACGGGCTCCAGGCTCTGAGCTGTCAGCACAGAGCCCGACGCGGGGCTCGAACTCACGGACCGTGAGATCATGACCTGAGCCGAAGTCGGACGCTTAACCGACTGAGCCACCCAGGCGCCCCTGAAAGAATATTTTAAATGTGCGTAAGAAAGACACATATTCATCAGACCACGTCACATCCTTCATCTGTTTCCCCAGAAGTGAAGATGGAAAGTGGCCACACGAGCGACTCACCAGACCCCAGTTCGTCATACAGCAGGACAGCAGGCTCCCCACAGATCTGGCTGCCAAAAAGGCATCTTGCTTGCACAGTGAAAGTGTAATTATGACCCAATTTCAGGTTGGAAATTTTAAAGAAAGTGTCAGTAGTATTCCCAAGGTAAGCTGAGATATTCATGGCTCCATCCAACATGTGTATCTCATAGCCCTGAAAACAAAGACACGAGAGATTGTGCAGGAAGTTAAGTAAGGAATCTGACAGCTTCTATTACTGGTTCCAACTTTATGTGAGCTCCTTATTGCAGGCTTTTATAGATGCGAAAGCACTTTGGGTTTCTTACTAGATCTTTTTACATTACCACTGAGATATTGGATTCAGAAAATGGCAATTTTCCCATCCCAAATAACTACCACGCCCACTTGTGAGCTGCAAAGTGGAAAAGTATAGCCCTAATAAAAGCCATTTTAATAAATATTTTGGTACACATTCAAAGTTCTGGTCAAGAGTCCACTCATCTCAAGCAATATGAAATGCAACAAAGAATCCGGACAATTCAGCAACAGTTTGCTGCAATGTAATGGGATTTGACTCATGATAAATCCGGGTCGTGGTGGGACTCCAGCAGCGGGGCTGGAAAAGTCAGGACATTTCTAGGGAGAACAGCGTGTGGGAACTTCCTTGTCAGCCCACAGCTCACTCCCCAGCTCCTCACTTTCTAGCTCTTCCAGGCTGATGGTGGCCCCAGACCAACTTGGCCTTGACTAGAAAGCACTTTAACATTAGGGTGGGGGCAGAACGGACTCCTGGACTTCTCTGATAATCTCCCAATATTCCAGTGTCAAACCTACCAACTCCCACCCCACCAGCACCAAAAAAAAAGACCTCCTCTCTTAGCTCTATCCACATATTGGGCCCCACTGCATACTCACGGACTCTTGGTCCCCATTCCATTGACCTGTCTATTCTCTGAACTCTAAGCCAGGGGGAGAGAAGAAGGATGCGCTATAGGCTTATGCATGCCAGAACCCTCCACTGGGAGTCAAATACTGACCTGTCACCTCCACCTAAAAGCTGGGCCATGAGGCGGACCACTGGCTGCCAAACTGGGCCTCCCAATACCCCCTACCTGGAATCCTGTCCCTCCATTCTTCTTTAGAAACTAGCATTGATTGCTTCTATCTAGCACGTACTTGCTGTAGAGAGCGTGCAACATACATAAAGGTGTAAAGAAAAACATTCAAATGATACAAACGTCGGTCATTCACTTAATTAACTATTAAACATCCTCTTCTCTTAGACACTAAAGTTATTTCCTCTTTCTTGCTATCAGAAATAAAACAAGGCCCTCAACAGAGCCTTGTACATAAATTCTTTATGCACATCGTTTCCTGAGAATAAAATCCTGAAAGAATTGCCGGGCCAAAGGATGCGAACGCTTTTTATTTCTGACATGTATCACCAAAGTGCCTTACAGAAAGGCTGAACCAATTTGTATTCCCAGCATGCTAATCTCCCCAACTACGGCTCATTCTGGTAATACTCTTCCCCCCCTGCCAAACTTAGCTGATTTAATGTTGAAAGGGTCCTATCTTTGTTGTTCAGATCACCAGTGAGATTGATCCTTTTTTCTTTTGCCCACTGCTGCTGGAGTTTTTACTGTGTTACCGGTACCTTTTCCAGAATCAGAATATTAGTCTTCTGAACCGCTTTGAAAGCTTTCTTTATATTTGAGTTTATTAACCATGTATCGGTCCCGGCGGCGAGAGCTGTGAGGATTTTCAAATTTTACTCTAGCTTTGCTTCTGGCATTACAGGGTGACCATTTACAACCCCAGCGCCCTTTACCGACGCTGTGCCGCGAAAGAGCCACAGTGGATTTGTCGTGTCTCTGTTCAGCTCGTGCTTTGCTGACAACGGGGACAAGCCAGGTCCGCTCAAGAACCTGTCCACCCTTGGGTGACAGATCGGCAGATCTACTCGCCCTCCTCCTCCCTCCCATCTCCTGTTGCGAATACAGTCATGGGTCTGCCAGTGACAAAACAAAACAAAACAAGTCTTTTCTGTATGTTGACGGACTATCTGCAGGTACTTCTTGCTCCCTCGGACATCACCGGAAAGAAACCGCGATGCCACGGCACGGATGTAGCTCAGTCCCCGGCACTGAAGCCACGGCCCTGCTCTGGGACTGTCAGAAGGCACAGGGAGGGCTTGGCCCATTCCCCTGTCTTGCGGGGGGAAAACAAGTTCAGGAATGAAAGGTGCTTAGTGCAGGGCTCTCTTGAACGGGCAGGATAAACCTCTGAGTTATTAGCGAGCCCACAGAAAATGGCCCTTTTGTTCTCAAGTTCGCTCCCGTGCCCTTTTCCTTCTCTCTCCCCCTATTGACGCGCCAGCGGGCTGGTAAGGAGCCCATCTCTAAAGCTGCATTTCAATTAGACCCCCGAAGTCATTGTGGAGGAGGGAGGAACTCACCCTGCTTTCATTGAAATGCTTTTCCTTCAAAGCTAGACTCTTCCAAAACAGAAGGACGTGGTCGTTTTCTGTTATGATTTTTAAGGCATCAGGTGCGGACAATGAAACTGAAAATTAAAGATTCAGCAGGATGCGGTTAGTGGCTGTGTACTGGAATCGCTGTTCTCTCTGGTCAGAGGGAGATTAAATAACGCTAACTTGAAAGGCTAGGTCAAGGAAGAAACGGAACCCATGTGTTGCTTAGTACTGAGCCTCACACAAGGTAGACGCTCCCTAAGTGGCATCTCTCTTATCGCCGTAATAATACCTTTGGCCAAATCTGGATAGTACCCACTCTAGTGGCCCTCAGAGCCACAGATGGCCGAAAACAAATTGGGTCGGGGAGAAAGGGAGGGGGTGGGATGGACCACGGTTCCAGAGCCTTCCTGGACTTCTGCTCTGGTTGCAGTCTGCTTTCCTGTCTCCCTGGTCCCGCCCCAAGACCTGAGGAGCCTGACTGCTCAGTGAGGGGCCAGGGGCTGTACCCGACAAGAGAGCCCTGAAGTGACACTGGAGTCAGGCCCTGACCCGCTGCTCACACCGCCAGCCTAGTGGGGCCTCTGTCGCGGACATTCTGACACTGTCTGCTGCTAGCCAGGTACCTGAGCTCGTGACCTGCTTTCTGAACTAGAGTCTGACGGCTGAGCCAGCTCTGGACTGGCAGCAAGCCCCCTTTAATACGCTGCCCGATTCTTAGTCTCCCTCCTTGGCCGCAAGAAACCACTGTGATTTCAGCCTAGGTTCCCATCCTCGGCTTTCGTGGCAAAGGCTGTTTCACTTCCTACCTCTTTGGGGCATTCCTGCCCTTGGCCCCTAAAAATGTCGAAACCAGCTAGGCAGAAGGAGAGCGAAAGCGATGCAGGATACGGAGAATGACAGCCGTCTCCCCAGGCCACCACCCTGTAGCCCAGGCCCTGGAACCCTGCCTTGCCCGCCAGGTGTGGATACCACACTTCCCATGCAGTTCCTGAGAGATGTTGTGTGTCTACGGGCTTCCTAGCAGCCCTGTGGGTACCTTGCTGCGTGAGAGGGCTCCTCATCTCTCTCCTGTTTACCTGTGGTGATTTTTATACTGGCATCTTTGCTCATGTTCCCCAGTTGGACAATGACGTGGTATTTTCCTCCAGGTTCCAACTTGTTAAGGATGTATTCCACGGTACTGTTGCGGGATCTTATTTTATAGCTTCTATCACTCTTCCTTATCAGATCTTTAACCGCAATTGCATACAACTAGAACAGGAAAAAAGAGACCTTAAGGGTAATCAGAAACTTGGCATTTTTTAACTCTTTGCAATTCGATGGTGGATGACAGAACATAAGCGCATCAGTGGCTGCGACCCAGAGCAACGATGTTTTGAGCCCCACAGTCTGACTCTGCTCTTTGGAAAGCCTTTGGGGGTGGCCAGGTCCAAATCTGGAACAGGTATTTGTTCCCAGAACTGTGCACAGAATTATCAATTCAACCCAGAAAACAAGCCTAGGGAAAGTTACATTTATTGTGGCATCAGCAAATAGGTTGGAACAGGCAAGAAAAATCCAAATTGAGTGTTCAGAGCATCTCCTCAGCTGTGATAGTTTCGGGATGTTGTCAGAGGAGACAAAAGGACAAAACGCTCTGCTTATTCTCTCCCCCAGATTGCTTCTTACATATATGGAGGCAAGAGGAAAAGACAGGGCCATGTGGTAAGTGCAGGAGAGTCCATCACCAGGAAGAAGCTGAGAGTCAAGGAAAGCTTTAGCAATAGAGCATCTAAAACCATCCACCCCAGGGGCGCTCAGTGGGTTAAGTGTCTGACTTCGACTCAGGTCAAGATCTCATGGTTTGTAAGTTTGAGCCCCACGTCTGTGCTGACAGCTCGGAGCCTGGAGCGTGGTTCGGATTCTGTGTCTCCCTCTCTGTCCCTCCACCACTTATGTGCCCCCCCCCAAAAGTAAATTAAGGGGTGTCTGAGTGGCTCAGTTGGTTGAGGGTCCATACGACTTTGGCTCAGCTCATGATCTCATGGTCTGTGAGTTCGAGCCCCACATCGGCTCTGTGCTGACAAGTCACAGCTGGAGGCTGCTTTGGATTCTGTGTCTCCCCGTCTCTCTGCCCCTCCCCACTTGCGCTCTGTCTTTCTCTCTCTCTCTTAACAATAAACATTAAAAAAAATTTTTTTTAATAAATAAAACATTTTTTAAAAATTAAAAAAATAAATAAATAAAACCACCCACCCCTGGGATGACGGAGAGGGCAGCCTGGAGCAAAGGAAAACAGAAGCTGTTTTTCAGAATTATTGCCTCTTCTTTTAGACCAGGGGCCAGCAAACATTTTTTTTTTTTAATTTTTTTTTTCAACGTTTATTTATTTATTTGGGACAGAGAGAGACAGAGCATGAATGGGGGAGGGGCAGAGAGAGAGGGAGACACAGAATCGGAAACAGGCTCCAGGCTCCGAGCCATCAGCCCAGAGCCTGACGCGGGGCTCGAACTCATGGACCGCGAGATCGTGACCTGGCTGAAGTCGGACGCTTAACCGACTGCGCCACCCAGGCGCCCCTGGCAAACTTTTTTGTAAAGGTTCAGATACAAAATACCTTCAGGCTTTGAAGGCCAAATGCGTCTCTACCAGAACTATTCAACTCTGCCACGTGTCACATGAAAGCAGCCACAGGGAAGATGTACACGAACGGTAAGAGTTTGGTTCTAATAAACTGTATTTACAAAAGCAGGCAACGACCTGGATCTGGCCTGCAGGGATTTGTCTGCCAACCCTGCTTCAGAGGATCAGGGGAGGGAAGGGGAGAAGTCAGAGAAGAAAGAGGGACCGACCAACATGGCAGCTGGAAATCATGGAGAAGCAACGATTAAGAAGAGGCACCTGCAAGGACCCCTTCTTTGGCCGGACAGAAACGGGGGGAGAGACCTCCTGCTGAGCTCCCGCCACCAGGGCTGGCTTTCCTGGTCCCATCACAGGACCCCCTCTCCGCTCCCAAACCATGCCAAGAGCACGCATGGCCGGCCGAATGCCCGGCCCGCTCACCAGGTCCTGGTCAGGAGAATCATACGGGGATTCCCACTTGATGACAGCCGAGGTTTTGCCGGTGCGAACCACATGCAGGTGACGAGGTGGGAGCCTGTTGTCCGGGATCATCCTTACCACAACGTAGTCGGAGGACGGCCCTAGGTAGGGCACCACCACCCGGACCTGAAACAAACACCCATGGACGCATGCAGTCTATGCTAAGACTTTTTTTCTCCCTCCCCCCACAAAACACTGACACACGTACCCAATTATGATTCAATCATGGCAACAGAAGACACAGAATGTAAGAGAACTCCCCACCCATCCCAGATCTCTAATCCATTTTCCCAGAAGTATCGCTGGAAATGGTCTTAGGTGCTTCCTTCCCGGTGTCCCGTGCATACGTTAAGCGCAGATCTACACACGCGTGCCTCCTACACATGCGTGTCTACGTGTGTGTGCGTCTAGGTAGCCTCTTCTTAATTTTTTTATACAAACGAGAAAATATTACACGGCTCATTAGGCTCTTCGCTTCTTGCCATTAATAACAGAGCCCAGAGATGTCTCCCCCTCGGTACGGGGCTCTCTGTCTTTTGAAGGGTCACCCTGTAGTTCATTGCAAGGATCAGCCACGCTCTTCTTAACCAGCCTTGGCAGCCACGTGTTTCGAACCTTCTGCTGTCACCAGCAAGAGCGCACCAGACACCTTTCTCCAGAGATCTTGGCACACATGACACAAGTATGTGGGCTAAGTTCCTAGAAGCGGAGTCGGACAAAGTGGTGTGTGTTTCTGTTCCTGCTGCGACCCATTTGCCGAGTTCGCAATCCCCCACCAGCGAGCTGCGGTGGGTTAAGGGGTCATTCGTTCTGTTTTTCAAGCAGGAACTTGATGCTGCCACAGAAGAGGAACTACCCTCTCCTCACACACTCAGATCCTGGAGTCCCGCGTCCAGCTCCCCCGGTCTCGGTCTGAGCGAGGCGCCCAGGATCTAAGCCATCCTTAAAGAACAGAAAGCCCTCTGGACCCCCTGGTACGGGAACCTTACCAGAAACAAATACTGCTCATCCCTCCTGACAATGACTGTTTTGTTGTGGAGTGAAGTAGTCAAGCTCTTCGGACTGCGATACAGGTCAAGGAAGGATGTAGCGTAGAAAATGCCATAAACCTGGTCAAGAGGATGGAAGAGGACATCAGCTCGGTGGCCAGTGACTTCATTCTCTTGAAATGCCTAGTTTATGCCCTGCTGCAGGGGAGCTTAGGAGAGAAAAGTCTTCACGTAGCATGTATTTCATCGGCATTTACAGAGAAGGCGCACTGGGGCTGGCAGCGAACCCACGGCCACCAAGATGAACACGGCGGGTGCTCTCTGTCCTCCAAGAGCTCGTTTTTTTTGAGGAAGGAGGAGCAGAGAAGAAAAACAGACACGATTATAAATGACAAGCTGCCAGTACAGAACAGGGGATGCTACAGGGAGCGACTGCACAAGGAGCCGCGGAGAAGGGGGCGGTGGGTCCCAGAGAACGGGGGGCATGCTACCTGAAAAGCAGGGATGGAAGAGGGGAGCTGAGCGGAAGTGCTGATTGGGGAGGAAGCGAGTGCATTTGTAGGGGGAGGTGAGGAGGGAAGGCAGCAGGGCGGACACGGGGCGCTGCCCAGAACACACCCATTCTTCGTTTCCCCCTTAGCAGAATCCTGGTCTTAGTGAGAATTGCCACCTGGAAGAAAATCTGCACTTCCCACTTCCCCGGAAGCTGGGAGGCCAGGTGACAAAGTTCTGGCCAATGAACTTTAAGCAGAGATGTCACGTGGGGCCTGAGTGACGGGCTCATTAACATAGGGGGAGGAGCCCTTCTTTCAGCTCTCCTCCCGCCTGGAACCCAGATGATGGTGTGGCTCCAGCCCTCCAAGACCTTGAGGTGACCTTGAAGATGGATGCCACGGGCAGCCTGGGTCCCAGATCAAACCGTGCTGCTGCTGTACAAACCCAGGGCCGCCGAAGGACTCCACCTTCCCTGTAAAAGCCACTGTCACTTTCAGCCCTGTGATACGCAGCCACTCTGAACCCCGGCTGAGGTGGGTGGAAAACTGGGAGTTTAAAGCAGGGACGGGGGATTTGATGGGCTTGGGGTAGGGGATGGCCTCTGGGGGGGTTATAACGGGGAAGGGGCAGTAAAGTGCCCAGGAGGCTTTCTTTGTCAGGCAGCATGCAAGCACGCATGGGCAGGTAAGACGGGGGCTTGAAGAGAGCTGTACAAGTCTGGAGAGGAGGTGGGGCCCGAGGGCATGGCCCAGGGACGTGTGCGGGGACTTCCGAGGCCCAGAGAGCTGTGCATTTTCTGGAATCTGCTCAGCAGCCAGGGCCAGAGAGGGGAAAGCATACAGGGAAGGGGAAGGGAAGCCCCAAGGGGGTGATACGCTGGTAGGAGGCGAGGAAAGAAAGAACTGGGGGGCTCCAGGGAGTCAGAAGCAAAGCAAATGGAACAGAACAGGAAGAGGAAGGTGCTCAAAGCACAAGACGGGAATGGGGGTGGGGACCTCCAGCCTCAGAAGCAGGCCTGGTTTCCACAGGACAGGCCTGTGGCTGCTGGGGGTGGGGCGGCGTGGGGCGGCTCCGGCCAGGGGCCAAGAGAGGGCTCCAAGAGCCAAGGAGGCCAGGGTGCAAGAAGGGCCCCAGAGATGGACAGCAGCTGTGCAGTTCCCACGGTGGAGAGGGCAACCGTGGGTGACGAACTCGCGTCCTCAGTGGACTGAAGTCGGGAAGAAGCGGAGAGCTCGCGACAGGTGGTTTCACTGGCCTTCTCGCCCTCGGAAAGCTACGCGGAGCAAGGACGAGGCAGAGCAAGGCTACTTCTCGGAGTCCACGTGTAATCAGAGACCCTGAGGTCAAGTAACGACTCAAGGTGCCATACACTAGGCCCCACGCTGCAAACACGCTTGGGTGCGGCAAGGTGGCCGTGGCCTCGGCTGGGTACGCAAGCGAGAAAGGCCCTTTGTGCAGAGAGGCTACTTCGAGGGAAAGGGGGGTCCCGGGCGTGGCTCTGGGCGTCTCATCTCTGCCCCTGCCTCCGAATCGGGCTCTGGAGCCACAAAAGAGCAGAAGCTGTCACACGAGCCAGACCTGAGTTTGCTTTACAGCTTCAGTTCTGGCGAGCCTCCTCACCCCTCTGGGCCTCAGTTTCCTCACTGGTAAACTGAGAACACGGACCCCAGGGAGCTGATGAAAGGATCGAGTGGGAGAAGGAAAAAGGGTTCTCGGGGTGTCTTACTTCCCCTTTCTTCAAGGCCGACCTTACAATTACGTGCAAACCTTGGTTCATTCCCCATCGCTCAGTCCCACTCCAGATGCACACTGGAGACGCCCTCAGAAGACAAGACTCAGGCTTCCATGCTCACCAGTCACGGTGAGGACTAAGTCTCGCCTACAGATTTAGTTCTATGGGCTTCTCCCTTTAGCAAACTCAGAAACCCTTCAAGGAGCTTACAGACTAGTTAGGGAGATACATAATGCACGGAAAATGTCAACGAGGATAAAGCGGTATCTAATGAGACAGGTCTCTGAATGGCACCAACTATACATTTCTCCGGAGTTCATACGGGAAAAGCATCAAGTAGAAGACAGTGGGATTGAACTGCAGACCAGAAGGACAGAAGGACTCCAGGAGGAGAAAGAGCATAAGCCAAGGTACAGACGCAGGAGGGGGCGAAAATGTGCCAAGAACCTTGGGAAGACCCACCTAAGAGCAAAGGGGAGGTATGGGGAATGAAAGCCACATTCTAAAAGGAAGCACAAATCTGATCATAGTGAGTCAAAATGCATACATAATGACAAAAAAAAAAATGACCTATGTAACGTGCAGCAGGGACATTGGGATGAAGGGGGAGGGGGGAGGCACATGTGGGAGGAGCAGCCCCGGGGGCCGGGGCGTGGGGGGGGGGTCACATAGGTGGGAGGAGTTGGAGGGTCTTGTTAGTGCTGCTAACGTGTCACCACGCCCACGAGCCAAGGTGGGTCCCCCATGACAGGAACATGACCCCCTCTTGAAACTCACAGTCTATTCGACAGCAAAGAGCATGCGCATTTTCTCTCGGATGCCAGGCCAAGGTGTGGAAAGGGATGCTGGGGCTGGGATGGCAGATGCCTCTAGAAGGTAATCCAGAACTGACCAAGAGAGCGGTCTGTGTTTGGATGAGAAACGAGGAAGTGGTAACAGAGGAGAAAGCCCTCGGGCTGCTGCCTAGCCTCGCATCAGGGCAGGGTCCATACTGACTCTGCAAAGGTCACCCTGGCTGACTTACCACATTCCTGGGGCCAGTCCAGGTGCATTCCACTGCAGTCTGATTGATGGCCTTGGCTTTGAGGCTAGGAGCAGGTGGGCGGACTCCTTTGGTCATGACATGCTCGAACGCCAGAGGGCTATCCCCTAAATCAGTCTTGGCCCAGGCAGAAATCTCATAAGATGTATGAGCGGTCAGATTGGTAACTGAAAACAGGGACAAGAAGACATCAGGAGGGAGCTGGAGGTATCAGTCAAGAATCTGTGTCTTGACAAACCAAGAAAGAGACGCTTGACTACAGAGAACATACCGACATCACCAGAGGGGAGGTAGGGGGGTGCTGGGTGAAACAGGTGATGGGCATTAAGAGCACACTTATTGTCATAAGCACTGCGTAACGCACAGAAGTGCTGAATCACCATATTGTACGCCTGAAACTAATATAACACTAGATGTTAATGATACTGGAATTAAAATTTAAAATTTCGTCAAAAAAAAAAAGAATTTGTTACTTGGTATACAACAACCTATTTTTTAAGCGTTTTTTAAAAAATCTCTACCCAGTGTGGGGCTCAAACTCATGACCCTGAGATCAAGAGTCATAGGCTGTTCCGAATGAGCCAGCCAGGTGCCCCGATACCCTATTTTTTTAAGGTAATCTCTAGGTTTAAGTGAGCCCCACATGCTGTAGGATTTTCATCGTTTTGCAAGTTCATCCCAGCATTAGTTACTGATAACTCCTACAAATAACACACTTGCACGGGCGCTAGGTAGTTTCTTTAAAGTTGACCATCTGAGGGGCGCCTGGGTGGCTCAGTCGGTTGAGTGTCTGACTTCTGCCCAGGTCATGATCTCGTGGTTGGTGGGTTCGGGCCCCACATTGGGCCCTGTGCTGACAGCGTGAACCCTGGAGCCTGTCTCCCTCTCTCTCCGCCCCTCCCCTGCTCATGCGTCGTCTCTCTCTCAAAAATATCTCCCTCTCTCTCTGCCCCTCCCCTGCTCATGCGCTATCTCTCAAAAATAGACATTTAAGGAAATTTTTTTAAAAAGTTGTTTTCAAGAATATTTAATGAGACTAGAAAATTCCTACAACTTTACGTTAAGTGGAAAGGGCAGGATATAAAACTACAGCTGCCCCTTGAACAACACAGGTTTGATCCTGCATGAGCCCACCTGTACATAGGTTTTTTATTTTTTAATTTTTTTTAAGTATTTTTATTTATTTTTGAGAGAGACAGAGACAGAGACAGAGCACGAGTGGGGGGAGGGACCAAGAGAGAGGGAGACAGAATCCGAAGCAGGCTCCAGGCTCTGAGCTGTCAGCACAGAGCCCGACGCGGGGCTCGAACTCACAAACCGTGAGATCATGACCTGAGCCGAAGTCGGACGCTTAACCGACTGAGCCACCCAGGTGCCCCTGTACATGGGTTTTTTATAATCTGGTACTATAAATGTATGTTGGCTCTTCCCTATGATTTTCTTAAGAACACTTTTTTTCGGGGCGCCTGGGTGGCTCAGTCGGTTAAGCGTCCGACTTCAGCTCGGGTCACGATCTCGCGGTCCGTGAGTTCGAGCCGCGCGTCGGGCTCTGGGCTGATGGCTCAGAGCCTGGAGCCTGCTTCGGATTCTGTGTCTCCCTCTCTCTCTGCCCCTCCCCCGTTCATGCTCTGTCTCTCTCTGTCCCAAAAATAAATAAAAACGTTAAAAAATAAACAAATAAAAAAAATTTTAAAAAAAGAACACTTTTTTTCTAGCTTACTTTATTGTAGGAACACAGTATATAACAGATACGACATACAAAATGTGTGTTAATTCACTGTTCATGTTACTGGCAAGACCCCTGGTCGACAGCAGGCTGTTAGTAGTTAAGTCTTAGGGGAGTCAAAAGTTATATGCAGATTTTCAACGGGGTCAGTGCCCTCTAACCCCCGACTGTTCAGGGTCAATTGTATTCAAATGAAGTCCATTTCCTTGTTGTAAGACAGAAAAGAACAACTACACTTACAGCATCTACTATTCCAAGGATTCAAAAATAAAATGCTTAAAAAAAAAAAAAAGCATTCGGCAGGGTGCCTCGCATCTAGCTAGCCCTAATATATTTCAGGCAAGACGATTACTGCTTCTGATTCTGCCGATTTCTATCGGTGCGACACTGAGACAATGAGATCATAGCCTCAGAAATCAGAAAGTTGCACGTTCTAAAGCTGCCACCTTCCGAGGGAACTACTTTATCTCTGAACCTTGGGTTCTCACCCATGAAATGAGCATACCCCATAGATTTATTACGGGGGTTGTATAAAATGCCTAGGTTACAAAGAACGCCTAGGTAAATGCCTGCACACAGTAGGTGCACACATATAAGAGGGACTGGGGTACCTCCTTCCCTCCTCCCTTAGCTCAGGTCACTTGTCCGTCCATTCAACAAATGTGCCCTGAATACCAACGATGCACCACGCCCTGTGGACCTCGCATTAGCAAAGCAGGAGCGAACCACGCCAGAGAAGAGGTGCAGGTAACTTACTCTCAGAACTTTCTTTTGGAGCTAAAAAATCATCGGTAGAGGGTTAATCTAGCTTCTTTCCAGTTTTTCCTCTTTGAAGCCTCCAACTTCCATTAAGAGCCAACAGAAGAGCCACCAAGCTAGAGAAGGAGGCTGACGAGCCAAGTGGACCACCCCCCCCACCCCACCCCCCCACCAAAGCAGGGGTCATTTACAGTCTCTTCGCTCAGCCCACCCAGAACAGCAGGCAGGGGAGAGCCTCCCTTTCCAGGCGGCCCCCACACAAACTCTGCCACCAGGAAGTATCGATCTCCTTTCTCCTCCCTGCTCACATGCCAACTAGCTCCAAGGTGTTACCTTTGTGCGACAAGATGTTCCCCCGGAAGTTCAAAGTTATCTTCTCTTGTTTGTGGGTGTCAAATGCCCAGAAGAGGTTCACCACATAGCCATTCACCTGCCGAGAATGAAGAAACAGGTTACAGGAACAGTACACAGTCAAGGGAGCACAGCAAACGCAAAAGGCACCCCTTGAAGATGGTTGCTTTCGGCATCTCCTTTCTTACCGCAGACAGGTTTCTTTTGATCTTTAGGCTGGTTCCAAGTGTGCGATCACTGAATATTTAGTTACCTGGCACCTAGTTCTAAAACCAGGGGCGCCTGGGTGTCGCAGTCGGTTAAGCATAAGACTTCGACTCAGGTCACGATCTCATGGTTCGTGAGTTCGAGCCCCACGTCAGGCTCTGTGCTGACGGCTTGGAGCCTGGAGCTTGCATGGGATTCTGTGTCTCCCTCTCTCTGCTCCTGCCCTGCTCACACTCTGTGTGTGTGTGTGTGTGTGTGTGTGTGTGTGTGTGTCTCTCTCTCTCTCTCTCAAAATTAGATAAACATTAAAAAAAAGGAGGGGGGTGGGTGCCTGGGTGGCTTGGTCGGTAGAATGTCCGACTTTGGCTCAGGTCATGATCTCACGGTTTGTGAGTTCCAGCCCCACGTTGGGCTCTGTGCTGACAGCTCGGAGCCTGCTTCAGATTCTGTGTCTCCCTCTCTCTCTGCCCCTCCCCCCACTCATGCTCAGTCTCTCTCAAAAATGAATAAACGTTAAAAAAAAAAATTTAAAGGGGTGCCTGGGTGGCTCAGTCGGTTAAGCGTCCGACTTCGGCTCAGGTCGTGATGTCGCGGTCCGTGGGTTCGAGCCCCGCGTCGGGCTCTGTGCTGCCGGCTCGGAGCCTGGAGCCTGCTGCAGATTCTGTGTCTCCCTCTCTCTCTGCCTCTCCCTGGCTCGGGCTCTGTCTCTCTCTCTCTCTCTCTCTCTCTCTCAAAAATGAATAAACATTAAAAAAAAAAATTTTTAAAACAAACAGTAGACTATGTAGAATATAAAATATGGGCTTGATGAAATCAAAAACACTGATGCAGAATAAAAGGACAAGAGCCAATTCACAAAGGATGAAAGAGGAAAACTTTAAAGATAATTACGTTATGGTAATTAAGGATAAATCTCAGCTCAGGCAATCCTTGCAGTCAAGGCCAAGAGGTCGCTACAAAAGGGCTCCCTTTGAGCTCTTCTTGTCTAACAGGAGCAAACCTATCCGTGTATCAGGAAAGCCTACCTTTTCGAAGTCCTGAGCTCATAAAGGAATTTGATCTAAAGACCTTTAAATATGGGACACCAGCCAAAAAACGCGTGCGAGACCAAAAACCGTCATACAGACAGGGTTTATATAAAGGCCATTTCTTACACCAACGGTCTCTGAAGCCAAGGGCATGTGCCCCCAAACTGTAGTCCCGTAAACAGCACAAGGGGCTCTGAAGGCTGTTTGTCCCACCGCCGCTCCACGGACAGGGAGGGAAACGAGGCAAAACAGGCAAGAACGCTACGGAAGGTGGACCTCAGCTTGGAAAACCACAGGCAGGCAGAGAACCCGGGTGGAGCCGGCTTTGCAGACAGGCCTCGCAGAGCGGACGGGGGCGCTGGAAGGGGAGGGGGCGCGGTGGCTACAAGGGGGCATGTTTCTAAGGCATCCGACTCTCTCTTCCCCTGTGGGAACCTCTGCATTAGTGCTTAGCACCAGGAAATCCAATAAAGCTGAAAATTACAGGGCATACATATTCTGTTAACACCAACTCTTTATTTGCATTGTAGCTGTGAACCATTTAATTATACGGTTTAAAAAAAAAAAAAAAAGGAAAAAAAGGCACCGGGCTGAGGCAGAACAATTACGTGCAAAGACTCACGTTGCTCGTCAGGGTATTTTGGGTTTACTGGATCAAATCACTCGCTTTTCTTCATCTCATTTGGCCCATGCGGCACCAGCTCCATACAAAGGAGAGCCCCACCCGCCGCTGTTTGGAAATTCCAACGTTACCTTGACGTCACTATCCATGGTCAGGGTGAAGCTTACAGAATTCTCACTGTAGCTGTCAATGCGGATATCTGGTGGTGGGATCACTGAAAACAAAAAGGAATTCAGAAAGAGAAAGCACGTGACGAAAAGTGAGGAGGGCAGGGCCGAACAGTTTTCAACTCGACAGACAAAGCGATCTTTTTAGTTGGGGAAGAAAGGGCATTTCTTGGGCTGCTTTCACGCGTCTCTTTTACCGCTGTCGTCCTGCAGCGGAGGTTGGGTCCACAGTTGCCCGGCGAACACGTAACCCTCTCGGCTCAGCCCGCTCTCCTGGCAATCAGGTGGAGCAGAAAAGTTCCACTGTGTAAATGCCCCCACACAGCCCAGCAGCGGCCTGGTTCTGAAACGTGCGGGGATCACAGAAAGCGCCACCTTTATTGGCACTAAGGAGGTCTCGGCGGCCTCACGTCCTCTTCAAAAGTTGAGAGCAGGCCAGATCGTAAGGCAGAAGTCGTAAATGCACGTGTGGCAAGACGGAAACCACGTGGCCTCTGGAGTCTGGCAAACCCGAGTTCAAGTTCCCGTTTTAGACACTTAACGACTGTGTAACCGGAGGCAACTTACTTCCCTTCATACTAATGTTAACTCAACCAATGTGCCTTTTCTTTCCGTGTCCAGTAAAGTCCCACCTCGGACAGAGGAAGGAACTAGTAAGTCACTGGCATTCTCAAAAAGGCCAGAGCCCAAGCTGAGAACTGGGGGCAGGGAGGGGTGTGTGTGGGAAAAGAAAGTGGCAGAGGGAAAAGACCCCTCTCAGTGCAAGTGATGAGCATGGTCCTTGACGTTCAGAAGGCCTGTCCACAAGATGGCGGATGGTGCTCTGCCAGCCGTAATCCAAAGGGCTTAGTGGGATAACTATTATCAGAAGACAGTATTTAAATGACAACTTGTATACTTGACTGTCCTGTGTGTTACGTCACGAGGACACAGGATCACGGACAGAACGCAACACATACTTTCTGATTCAGCACACTGTGACCTCCTGCACGTGCCTGAACCAAAACCTGTTATGAGCCGAGGCTCACCAACAAAATCACACAAAAGAAGTTTAAGACACTTTCCAAAGCAGGTGTGATTTGCGTTGAGAGAATTCAAGGCACATGTTTTATTGCTGACCTTCCAGGGTCCCTTCTTTTCCATACGTACGGCCCGCATGCTTTGATGGGTTTTGTAGAGGGAAATGACAACACAGCAAAAACCCTAGGGGAGTGTGAACTCAGTCCGTTTTTTTTCTAATTACCCAAGAGCACCCTGCTACAGAATGGCTGGCTTCACTAAGTTTGCCTTCCTCTTGCCCTGATCTCAAGGAGCCCCAATTTCAAAGGCAACCAGATAGTGACTCTCCATAAACCACAGCCTGTTTCTCACTGGCGCAGGCTCAGGTTAAAGCCCCCCAGTCGTGTCCCATAGGACGCTTCTGTCCAGAAACGAAAGCCGCGAGTGCCAAGGCTAAGATCAGGAAACCGCCGAGGAACATGAGGCTGTGATCCGCCTCCCCCAAGTATGCCAGAAGCCGTCATTTTAATCGCTTTAATTCATTCCTTCCTCAATTATTTCATTGGCTCGCCCTCAACACCAGTGACACGAGGGCGGAGGAAACCAAGCCGGGCCCCCCTGCCCTCGCGAGGACATGTGCAAGCGGGACAGGGCAGCGGGAGCATGCGTCTCGGCCCAGGGGGAGCAGAGCAGCCCAGCGGCTAAAGGCACAGGCTTTGGAGCCAGGAGGATCAGGGTCTGCTCCCAGCTCTCTGCGATTTACTGACCGCGTGGGAGGTGACTTTGCTTCTTTCTACTTCCTTATCTGTTCTTACATCCGTGACCTGGGCTGATCTATGCCGAGCAGCAGGTGCTCCCGAGTACCCGGCTCTTGGCGGGCAGTCAGCTATCACTAGGGTCAACTCTGGCGCTAGGAACTACCACCTACACACGGTTTGTCAGCGCCGCTGGGGAAGACACAAGGGTCAGCCTGGGGGGGATCTTACAAACACCATAAATGGACACGGACAAAATCCTCTGTACCCTTGGCGAGAAGGAAGGAGTCCTTTGATTTCGGATATTGTGCATGAGTATAAGAGCCGGGCACGATGGCCTTCGGAAATCCCTCTTGTACGTCTGCATCCTTAGAGATGCTCGGCTCAGGGGCAGGAGGACATTCAACAGGCACCCGAAGAAACTTTGTAGCTAAGGGAGTATGGAAACACCTGGAAATGTGTGCATGTTGGGCAGAAGGAGGATGCGTGAAGATTTCTCCTCTACGCTTCTCCATTTCCCAGTCATACTGTAAGTTATTTCCGAAGGGTTTCTCTGTCCTCTGAATCTGCGAACGCTGGAATCATTTACCTTTGCCTTTGACGGTGGTAATGGATTTAGAATCGCTCCAGTTTCCCACTCCACGGCTAGTCACCGCAGCCACCTTTTCAAATCAGAGCGTGAATTAGTAGAAGATAAAGGCGGCACACCATACAGCGAGGGTCCCCAGTGGGCTACGGGGCTGAGACCCTGGCAGTGAGGGTGGCAAACGTTCTACACAGGGGGATCCGGGACACTCAGAGGCCCCAGCATCTGAAACAAGGGGCTAATAAGAGGAAGCTGGGCAAAGGGGGTTGTGACAGTGCAGACATGACGGCATTCGTGTGGACTGATGGACGTCAAGGGCGGGGGTGGGGGGGGTGCGTGTGCGCGTGGAGGCGTGGGGCCATTCAGACACACAAATGAAAAAGGGTAATGGGGAAACGATCCGGGTCATGGAGTCGGTGTGCGCCCTTAAGGGTCCCAACAAACATGTTCTGCACAAAATCTCTCTCTTTTCTGCTAAAGGTATTAATAACATATTGCTTAAGATCCCTACGATATTGGCTTGTAAATGCCAGTGACCATAGCTCTGTACCACCCTGCAGCCAAGGATCAGCAGAAAGGTGGCAAGCGTAGACGTATGGGAGCTGAAACGCGAGCAGAAAATCGGGGCGAAAAGCAGGGAAAGCTGCATTTACCATAAATTCTTGGTTATCTGAGGGAAGTCTGATTTCAAGTTCTCTGTGGCACTGATTTAAGAGACTGAAAAAAAATGATGCCCCCCGCCGCCCCCCCGCCCCCCAGAGCAAGGGGCTGGGTTTTTAGCAGACTATTCGTAAGTCGTTCACATAGCCATGCTCTAAGGCTGCCCGGATGGCCGAAACGGGTGCTAACACTCACTCGGACGGTGTACGGAGTGTTAACCAGTAAATTCTTTATTTCCGTGACGTTACTGGCAGCCCTCTGGGACGCCCACATCCTGGAAGCATTCCTGCTGTATTCCACCTGAAGCGAGAAGAAACAATTATCAGCAGGGTACCCAATGGTCTGGGACATCCTGATACCTGACGAGGAGGCAGGAGGAGAGAGGGAGGTGATATGTAAAATCCTCTAACAGGTGGACCGCTATTTACCAGGCTACCCCAAATCAAGTGCTCGTCACACAGAACACCCCGCTGTGCTGGCAGACCCAGAACCTCCTGTTCACACAGTCACACGTGAAGATGCTCACAATGTACTCTCGAACGAGGCCATGCGTGTGGGCGGGAGGAATCCAGTGGGCCACAATCACGCCTTCCTCTTCCCTGTGGAGCGACAGCTGGAGATTGCGAGGGGCGTCTGGCACTAGAAGAGAGTCAACGCAGGGTTAAAGCCCATCTGCGTGTTGGGTGAATGGGAGGAACTTCCCTGAGACTGACCACAAAGCCCAGAAAGAATCTGGAGCCAGCATTGGCAAGAAGCCACCAGGAAAGGCCGTGAGCTTGGCCTCGGCATCGACAAACCTTTCCTCTCTTCTGGAATGTGAGGTGTGCTGTCCACACGTGAGATCACGGCTTCGTTGGTTGTGATGTAGGTGTGAGGCTCACAAGGGCTGCAGGACAGAATCACCTGCAGGCACTGGGCGTTCAATGCTGAGATCCTAACCGCCAAGCACAGCACCTGCTGCCTCGACTTCTCGTACAACCCTCGTACCACGGGCATGACCACAGAGGAGTAAGACTTTCTAACGGCGCAGAACTTCTGCACCCGAATGAATGGGATCACCTTCAAAGCAGGCTCTTTAACTACTTTCCTTTAATTACACGGGCACGGCCGAGACATTTCTGGATCTTCTCTCTTGTGACTGCCTTCAAGAGCTGGGTGAGACGCCACCATACATGAAAACCAGCTACGATACCTTCTGGGCAAACTTCATTCTGACTGCAGCGTACTTATCCACGTGGATAAGCCACAAATGTTGAGTATTATGGGCCCTCCCATCCCCCCTTACACACCCACACACAGGCGGAAGATACTATCCGCAAACCAGAGGGACAGAGGCCTCAGAAGGAAAATCCCTGCCAGTACCTTGATCTCGGACTCCCAGCCTCTAGAACTGTGAGAAAATAAGTTTCTGTCGTGGAAGCCACCCGGTCCACATCACTCTGTTATGGCAGCCCCAGCAAACCGATGCGGTGAGCATTCATCAACAATCGGTGGCTGGCAAGCCCTCCAAGGGCAGGACTGTGTCTCATTCACCCGAAGCTCCCATATCTAACCTAACACCTGAGCCATACTAGGTGCTCAGCTAATTATCTGTGGAAAGAAAATCAACGAATGGGGTATTTCAAAGATCGCTCCGGGGCGCCAAGAACTTAGCCAAGGTCCTCCTCAGCAGTACCATACTGCTGCCTGAGCCTCCGTTTTGTTTGGCCAAGCACCCTCCAGACGTCTTCCACTGACACCAGCCCCTCACGCAAGCGTGTGCCCCAGAAAGCAGCCTGCAGAGCCACAAGCAAATCTGAGCTCCTGACACGACTGATCAACGTGTGATCAACGGTTTCCCTTGCCTCCCCGGACCTTCCCCTGGTGTGCTCCACAGAGCTTTACCCCCTGTTTTTGGCTTGAATGGACCGATGCGGCCTCAGCACAGGAACCCCAATGTACTGTACCCGGGAGCCCTAAAAAGGGCATGTGCCCAGGACCCGCCACTCTCTCTGCCTGCACCCTGCCTTCCCCTGCCCATGTGGCCCCTCGGGTGTGCTGTGGCTCTTCCTGGGGAACCTGCGAATGATAAACCTCTCTGTTTCGATTTTCCTTTGTGGTCTTCCGTGGACCGTCCGGCACCCCAGGGGCTCTACTGAACAAACGTTAATTTAACAAAGTCGTAACCCACACACGCACTTCCTTGCTTTCTGTAGGCTCATCTCCTAGCTGCCCCACGCTAGTGCTGGAATCAACGGATTCTTCAAGGAGCCCTCTTTGAAGGTCTTCCTTTTTTGAAGAATGGCACAGAAGCCCAGGTCTTACTGACAGGTGCGCTCACTGCTACTGTGGAGTCCTCTCTCTGTCTGGCCCTTCTCAGCTGACAAAGCGTGCAAATATACGCATGTATACCAACCCGCCTAGATACGCCTATCTGAATCTATTTCACATGTCCGCATCTGCACGGACATGAAGACCAGCGTTGAGTTCACAGTGATGTCTCCAACCATAATCTAAATGTTAGCACGGGCACTGGCAAATGAGACGTTCGCAAAACCTTGGGAAAGAGGGTCACTGGAATACACGCACAGTCACCCAGTGTCAGCCACCGTGACAGGGGAAGAAGCAGGGAACCCTCTAGGACACGTGAGTTTCGGCAAATTTCTTTACCACTTAGCCTCAATAGCCTTGGCGTGCCTCATGGTTTCACAATGATCTCACAATCCTGAGTACTGGGAAATACCTGGAGACGGAAGGTAGGGACGGGAACAAGATAAGAAATGCAAAGGAGGCAACGGTGGGCACAATCCGAAATTAACTTCTTAGGGTAGAAAAACATTACGTGACGTGATAAGGAGAATACATACATGGTCAACCACTCGGGTGGGACCATAAACTTTCACCACAAATCTTCTGCATGTGTGAGGCACATGTAATTATGTTCCCACGTTGCCAAGCGTCCTTGAGAAACTCTGAAAACCCCACCTAAGGGCTTGTGCGCTCCATAAAAATTAACTGTGACACTCACATCCTTCCGGCGTCCTCAGAGTCACAAAGTCGTTGGTGTTGTGCACCTTGCTCAGGCACTGCACTTGGACTTTAACCTGATACGTGGTATCTGGCTTCAAGACTTTCAATATCATGCTTGTTTTATTGCTGTGGGTCTCCACAGTCTTCCATATGCCCTCTCCAACCACCCTGGCCAAAAGAATAAAGATACCGTCACGTCAAAGCAGCATGGGGTTGCTGGGATGCCTGCCTCAGGGAGCGGGGAGCCACGCCGTGCTCGCCACTAGGGTTTACAGAACATCCAGTGGTGGTAAGGACACGGTTTTCTTCTCCCAAGGCAAAGACGGGACCCACCTGTAGTAGACGTTGTAGACACAAGAAGCGGAGGGCATCTTCTTGGGCCGTATCCAGGTCAAAGTTACATTCCCAGAGAAGTCAGCTGTCCACTGGAGATTCTGTACTTTGTATACAGTTAGTTCATCTAGAGAGATGGAGAAAAAGGGATGGAAAGTGGTATCCTTGGATTCCAAAGGACCCAAGAGGTCCTTTGATTTTTAGGCAGACCTATCATGATCCACATTGTCAAGCCACTGTCATCATCTTGAGACCTTCCAGAAAAAGAGTTCAAACCTTCCTACACAACCTCTCTCGGGGTCTCCTAAATATCCGGTCACGAAATTTTCATTATATTTCGCCTCCTTGTCTGCACTGGGGTAAGCTGTTTCTCAACAGAAAATACTGCAGGTCCAGGGACAATGTCATAGCACGATCCACTGCCGCTACAGTAGACTGAATGTTTGTGTCCCCCCCCCCAAAATTCATATGCTGAAACTCAATCCCCAACATAATGGTATTAAGAAATGGGGCTTTTGGGAGGTGTTCAGGCCATAAGGATGGAGTCCTCGTGAATGAGATTAGTATCCTCATAAAAGCGACCCCAGAGAGCTCCCTCACCCCTTTCCCTGTGAGAGGGCACAGAGAAGGCGGCCATCTATGATCCAGGAAATGAGCCCTCACCAGACACGGAATCTGCGGGTGCTCTGATCTTGGGCTTCCCGCCTCCAGAGCTATGAGGAGGAAGTTTCTGTTGCTTATAAGCCATTCGGTCTGTGGTGGTCTGTTACGGCAGCCCAAAAGGACTAGGACGATTTCTAGACACGTTCTACACAGAAGGACTGAGCTCACCCCACCGCAAAGCCTGAGGCTCTGGGAGCATGGTGCACCCACACGAGGTGGGACGTCCACAGAAAACAAATCCGAGACCAGTGTTTCCCTCACGGGGATGAGTTCAAACTACCACAGAGGCAGGACAAGCCTCACTTCACCGGGTGCTCCAAAACTGGGCAAAAAGCGGTTTCCTCTTCAGACTGAGGAGGCTCCCAAGGGTTCCTGCTGGAGTGGGGGAGGGGAGAGCTGAGGCTGAGCCCAGGGCCCGAGGGGTGGCACTCACCGCTGCAGGCCTTCTCGTCACTCTCGTCTGAGCAGTCCAGGAAGCCATCACAGCGCTCGGAGAGCACGATGCAGGCCTCGCCGTCCTCACACTTGAACTCCATGCTCATACAGGTCAAGGTGCTGTGTGTGGCTGCAACACAGGGGAGGGCTACGTTGTGGTAACGGTTTGTCGTGTTTAGGAAAAGGGATCTGCATTCTCCGAACTAATCAGCTTCTGATTCAAAATACGTCTCTGGGGGCACCTGGGTGGCTCAGTCGGTTAAGCGTCCGACTTCGGCTCAGGTCATGATCTCACGGTGTGTGGGTTTGAGCCCCGGGTCGGGCTCTGTGCTGACAGCTACGAGCCGGGAGGCTGCTTCGGATTCTGTCTCTCTCTCCATCCCTCCCCTGCTCGCTCCCTCTCTTTCTCTCTCTCTCAAAAATAAATGAACATTAAAAGAAAATTAATAAAAAAATACGCCTCCGAGATGAGGAGTGGTAACCCCCCCACAATGGCACCGTGATGCCTCTTTGACGGTAACCGCTGGACCCTGCCTTCGGGAAGAGCAAAAGCTTTGAAGTCAAGTGATCTAGAGTGCATGCGGTCATTTACAAGCTCCACAGCGATTCACCAGAATTGGCCAGGGTTGAATACTTCTGTTCCAGAACAAGGACAAGTAATCCCGTTTTCTACCTGAAACACCGCATCGACCTCTGACAACCACACCTTGAGACGCAGGTAGAAAGAACGGATAAGGTTCTCACGAGAGAACCAGGATGGCAACGGGAATGGATAAGGGATCGACAGAGATGTCGCTAGAGATGAAGAGACCCAGGGGTTGAGGCGGGGTAGAATGTCGTAACAACCATCCTCAACTGGCGAATTAAAGACGGCATGTCTCTAGTGTGGAAGTATAGACTGCAATTAGCTGCGCTTTTAAAAGAGCTCTCTACTAGAGTAATTCGCAGCGAAAGAAAGGAAATGTGAGGTTTTTACAAACTATAATCCCCCTTCTGCAAAACCACTGTATTATAGAGCTCTGTTATACGCTGAGTAGAAACTGGTTTGCTTTGGGGGAAGTTGCAAGGGGGGCTTGGGTACAAATAAAACTGCATTAGGGCATTTGGAAAATGTCTGAGACCCACTAGTATAAGAAACTCAAGATGGAATTCATCCTTCCATCTCTCCATCCATCTACCCACCCACCATCCATCTACTCAACATCCATCCATCCACCCACCCGCCCATCTAGACACCCATCTATCCATCTACACACCCACCCATCCACCCATCTACCCCTCTATTTACCCCTCTACCCAACCATCTACCCATCCAGTGAATAGTCACGGAGGGCTACCATGAATCAGGCACCGTTCAAGATGCTAAGACTATGGTGATGTGTAAAACAAAGGACCTAACCTCATAGAGCTTGCTTTCTATTAAGAGAAACAGCAAACAACTCTGGTATTTTAGACAGTGATTAACAACTACAAAGAAACATACAGAGAAGAATAATAACAGAACGCTGGGCAGGGGTCATTTCATATAGAACGGTCAAGGAGAAACCCTGTGAAAGGCATTGTTTTAAGAGACTGCTAAGATCCCCAACACAGGATTATCCCACGTGGAAAAATATAATCAAACAACAGCTTATTAAACATGTCTCAACATTTTTAAAGTGGCAAAATGTAGGTTTTAGAAACTGAGAATCTAGTTGCTATTAATCTGTGAAGATTCCTAAACTGATAACTCAACAAATGATTAACAAGCACTTAGAACAGAATGCAGTGGCCTTCAGGGGCCAGCTTTTCTGAGAAGAATCATGCCATACTAATCTCATTTCCTTTTTTTTTTTTTTTTTAAGCTTATTTATTTTGAGAGAGAGAGAGAGAGAGAGCATGAGCAGAGGAGGGGCAGAGACAGAGGGAAAGAGAGAATCTCAAGCAGGTCCTGTACCACCAGCCCAGAGCCTTGATGCAGGGCTCCAACCCACGAACCATGAGATCATGACCTGAGCTGAAACCAACCATCTCAGATGCTTAACTGACTGAGCCACCCAGGCACTCCTCCTTTCCTTTTTTGATAGGGTTCTCGGATTAATGGATTGAGGAAAATTGGAGACGAAGCACATTTTTATTTTAAGGCTCTTAACTAGGCAACATCCTTATGAATAAGGCCAATTTGGAACAGGTTAAATAAACTTATTTAAAGAATACCAACGAGGGGATGCCTGGGTGGCTCAGTTGGTTGAGTGTCCAACTCTTGATTTTGGCTCAGGTCATGAGCTCACCATTCATGGGATTGAGCCCTGTGTTGGGCTCTGTGCTGCCAGCGCAGAGCCTGCTCGAAATTCTCTCTCTCCCTTTCTCTCTACCCTTCCACCCCCCTCCCCGACTTGCGTCAGCCCTCTCTTTCTCTCAAAATAAATAAATAAACTTAAAAAGAAAAAAAAAAAGAATACCAATCAATGAGTTAATCTCACCCAGGAGGAAGGTCCTATTGCACTTCTCTGTTAATTATTTTCAATGTTCATCTTACCGTGTGGCTGTTTCATTTGGGCCGAACCATTCCTGCTATCATTTGGGGGAGTGTGGGATTAATCTGCCCTGTTCTTTTCATGTCCCAAAGGCCCACCTGCATTTTACACTATTCCCCATTTAGCGTCTCCCTCTGAGACTACTCACGGCAGTTGGCCTCGTCCTGGCCGTCCTGGCAATCCTGGTGGCCATCACAGCGTTTCCAGTTGGGGATACACTTCTTTGGCTGGCGGCACTCGAATTCAAATCGGTCACAGCGCCCACGCTGAGTGGGAGTAGAGGCAGCAGTGACATTTGCTGAAAGAAGAGGTTGGTTTTTTTTTTTTTTTTTTAATTCACTTTTCAGTACTGAGGGGCCCGGTCGGCAAGAGCAACCAACTCGACGTGTTAGGAAATTTAGGAAATGACAGTGCTTTGGGAATTACAATGGGGGCCTGGAGACAAAGGTGAGCTCTGGATATGGAAGGCAGATCGACCAGACGTGGGCATCTAACTTTGGAAGCTGGATGTAGACAGAGAGTGGTAAGTGACCCAAGAGACCAGATGAGGCATACCTGAACTGGGAGAGAAGAGGGAGAAAGACAACAAGGGAACAGACTAAAGATTCCCAAGTCCCCTGCTCCTACTAACCCCATGAGACAATCACCCCGTACGTCACTCCCACAGAAGACTGGAGGATTGTAATGTGCAGGGTAAAAAGGGCTGGTTAGGCCTAGCTAAGAGCAAGAATGCTGTACTGAAGAAAGGGGTTAAACACAGATTTCTGAAGGCGAGGACCCTGGTCCCCTTCCTCATAAACCGTGGCAGTGACACCTTTATTCTCTAGGCAGTAGATTACTGTAAAAACTCTTCTCCTGGGCAACTGACCAGCCTCGGGGACAAACCCTCAAGTAACCCCAACTCTTGTTGGCGATCAGGAGTTCCCCAACAAACAGCCCAAGCATGAAACTCAAAGCTGTGGGGAGTCTCTTGGCAGTGTTTTCGTCCCCAGCCTTAAACACAAGCAAACAGCCCAGGATTATGTGGGCAAAACCTTTGACAGGAAAGACAGAAACCAGTGCGGACCCTCTTCCCTCCTAATAAAGAAAATCTGGAGGAAACCGAGATTTTGTAAGAAGAAAACTTCAAAAAATAAATATCCTTAATACGCTCAGAATGAAAGAATATATATTTCTGCATGAAAAAAGATGCCACGAAAAAGGAACAGTACTAGAAATTTTAAATCTCTTAAAATTAAAAACCATGGTAACTGACATGGAAAACTCAGTAGTAGAGCTGAAAGACAGGGTGAGTCTTCCAGAAAACAGAAAAGGAGAGAGAGAGAGAGATAAAGAAATTTAAAAAAATAGAAAAGAGGACCACGTCAGTAGATCTAATGCATGAATGACACGAGTTCCCGGAAGAGAAAACAGAAAATACCATTAATGGAATATTTCAAGGAAAACTCTCCAAACTCAAATACATAAATTTGAAGAATAAAAGAGCCTATCAGCATCCATCCACCACTCTGGATAGAAAGGAAGCTGCATCAAAGCACATCGTTGTGAGATTTCAAAACACTGGAGCCAAAGGGAATACCTTACAAGCTTCCAGAGAGTTAAAAAACGAACAAACAAACATGCATGTAAAAGATCAAAATCAAAATGACTCTGAATTTCCCAAGAGCGGTTCAACGGCAGGGGAGCCAAATTCTTAAGGAGAATTACCGACAACATAAAATTCCAAACCCAGACCAACAATCGTCAACCACATCTGAAGACAGAAGAAAAACACTGTTAGATAAGCAAGACCTCAATGATACCTCCCACGTTCCCTTTCTTGAGAACGTTCTGGAAAATGTGCTCTACCAAAAAGTGGGATTGAACGGGAAAGGGAGGGGAGGGGAGAAATCTAGGATACAGAAAATAGAAGCTCCAACATGAGAGAAGTAAAACAAGTCCTTAGGATGGAGAAAACATGTCCCACAAGGCACCTGTGGCCCAGGCATCGACAGCAACAGGCACAACAAATCCAAGCAGCAAACTCAGGGGACATACACGTTGAAGGCTATCCTCTCTGTGTCCTCGGCCACTGTGCCACCACATGCATCTGGCAAAACTACCAGAGGGTGTACTCCAACAACACAAGGGAGTAAACCGAGAAAAGCAAAACACGAGACCCAGGAAGCAGCGAATCTGAACCAGGAGAAAGGCAAAGAGAATCCCAAGGAGGGCAGTGAAGGCCCAGGGGAGGGGCACGCAGGGGGCCTGGAGACGCCTGGGCCCAGAGAGGGAGATCTAGGCCATTAGAAGGGAAAACGCCCAGAGAAACTCTGGGGCTGAGAAATCACTGATACGGTGACCTTGGGGAGAGTTACCCTCAGAGGTCATGAAGAGAGAGAGAGCGTTAGCAAACATCACACAATAACCTGAGCTAACAAACACAACAACAAAAACCAGGTACTAACTCTGGGATATTGGGCTCATTCCATGGTTTTAACTGGGTTTTCAAAGGGGCCTCTCCTACCCCCAGAACCACTCTGCGAAAACAGGGTGCATGAGGAAAAGCAGTAAAATACGAGGCTAGAAAGCCAGGCCAAGGCACATCACAGCACTACTGCCTGGACAGTGAGGGGGCCGCTAGAAGGTTCCAAACTGGGGAGGACAAGATCACGCATCAATACACGGCCTCTCGGAAGGTAAACCGAAAACGGGAGAGACACAAGACCCCGAGACCGGTTAGGAGACCCGCAATAAAGAAACCAGATCTGAGAGCTGGAGACAACCTGAATGAAATTTGCCCTGATGACGTACATGCAAAAGAAATTACAGAAGTTGAATGGAAAATCCAAATAGGAATCTGCTCACGGGATTAAGCAGAATTTGCTAGAGTCTGTTAATACCCTGCTCAGAGTTCCGATAACCAAAAGACAATTGCGAGAGAAGGAGAATCGAGACACTCACTAACCAGATAGCTGGGTCTTGGGGGCCAAGGACAGAGATTTAAAAAATATCTTTTTTTTTTTTTTTTTTTTTTTTTTTTACAATTTGTTTTGAGAAACGTTTTTGGGACACTATTTGCCTATTACTGTAATAGGCAAAGGGGGGATTCCAAGCGGTATGCAGCACGATCCCCCAAAATACAAGGTCCACAGAATCGCTTGGGGAGGAAAGATTCCCACACGTGAAATGACCAGGAAGCAGCACATGACAGATCATCGTGAGGGATCGAAAGGACAATGGGTAAATGTGAGACTGGAAAAGAGATCAATATCAACTATATCAATTACAGGACTCGGTGAAAGCCCCATGGTGGTGGGCTTGTGACGGAAAATGATGGTGTACTTGTTCCAAGAATCTCAAACTTTAGTGAACCTACAGGTCACATGGGGAGCTCCTGAGCGCCACACAGAAATCCTAATTCTGTATTTTTTACAAACACCCCAAGTGCGGGGGCGCCTGGGTGGCTCAGTAGGTCGGGCGTCTGACTTCAGCTCAGGTCATGCTCTCACACCTCGTGAGTTCAAGCCCCGCGTTGGGCTCTGTGCTGACAGCTCAGAGCCTGGAACCTGCTTCCGGTTCTGTGTCTCCCTCTCTCTCTGTCTCTCCCCTGCCCATGCTCTGTCTCTCTCTATATATCTCTTAAAATTCAATAAACATTTAAAAAAATTGAAAAATATATTTAAAAAAAAAAACACCCCAAGCGATTCCCTTACAGGTGGTCTTTGTTCCATACTTTCTTTGATAAATATGGAGGGCGTATCAAGGTCTCTTTTAGCTGCAAAATCCATGCCTCCCTTTGCCGTGATGGATGGTGGGTTTCATGGAGGGTGGGGGGGGAGTAGGAGGAGGACAAGGTCAAGGAGGACAGAGGTCTCTGGTGAGGCAGAAACCCTGCTGAAACAATATCAGCAGAGAAGAAGCAGGTCTTTCCAGAGAGGATGAGAAGGAGGAACCCAGCTTGGCAGAGGTGCGAAGCAATGGCAGGCAAGGAAGGGCCTTGAAAATAAGACTCAAGGACAATAAATTTCATATATTGAAAAAGAAAAAAAAAAAAGAAAAAAAAGAAAATAAGACTCAAGGGTTGGGATCTATCTTCGGGACAAGAGGAAACCACTGATGATGTTAAACAGTGAAGCAATGGGACGGATGAGTCTTAAAGGAGGAAAATGAGTGTTGACCTAGAAGTTTGCTAGGAAAAGGATTTGCGAAGCATGGCGGACAACTGTCTATTTTCTCATTATAAACTGAATTTGCAACAGAATCCGGTTGAGGAAAGAACACGGCACCCTTACCTCTGTCCTGCCTGCAGTTAAGGGCATGCACTAGACAGGGGGTCTCAGGGTTTACCCCCGCCTCCAGCAACATGGTTTACTGCCCACACCTTCAGAGGCCTCTCTGCGTTTGGGCCACTAGATGGCAGTGCTTACCCTCCTTTAGTAGGAGGGCCTCCAGCTAGTGGGCAGGAAAGTCGGACTCTCCCCCGGAGAGTGTTGTTAACCCACACAAATATTTTCCCTATAATTCCCATTCTAATTTCCTGTGCAGAAGGAAGCAAAGGTGGCCCAACCACAGCCAGGGTGGGAAGCAAGGTGGCTGGCCTCTTCGTGCAGGAAGATCAAAAGGCAGTTATAGGAGATGAGACACTCCAGTCACAAGTTCCACGGGTCTCCCTACTCTGGAGGTGAGCAGCAGCCTGGCCACCGAGCACAGGGTCCCAGGAGGCAGGGGAAACCGAGCCCGGCGCCCAGGGCACCGCGCCCAGGGCGTACCCCTGAGGCCCTGCTCCACAGAAGCAGGTGCCCCAGGAGAGGGCAGGGCCGGCACTCACCAGGCGAGGGGCAGGCTTCCTCGTCTGAGCCATCTGCACAATCTCGGTACCCATCACATACCCAGCTGTCCATCACGCACGCCCCACTGCTGCAGCGGTAGTAATTGGGCAGACACGTGGAGGGCCTGGGCGTCGGGGAGGGAAGAACGTGTGAATCTGAGCAAAACACAAGCAAGCGAGAAAACCCAGAGTGTTACAGGAAGCCGTGACCTCAAACCGCACATTGATACTGGGGCATCAGAACGGACGGCGATCTTTTCCCCTTGGTGAGGCAGATGCACCTATCCTATTGTGCTTGCTTTGGGCTGATATTCGAACGAGTTTGCTCTTACTCAATAGGGGCTCAGTGCCTTTGCAGGCTGACGGAGGGCAGGTGACTCGGAACGCACAGGGAGGGTGAGAGAGCTCATCCCACGGAGGCTGAACGCTGTTCTGGTGAAAAGTCAACTACAGCACCCCCCTGAGACCCAGTTCGGACAGGAGAACGCCAGAAGGGAAGGTAATGAGCTTGCTTGCGTTCCACACCAGTGCTTCTCAGATGTAGTGAGGCACACTCGTCACCCGCAGGCCTTGTTACAATGCAGATTCTGACTCAAAGGCAGCCTGGGGTGGGGTCAGACACTGCATCTCTAACAAGCCCCAAGCAGATGCGGAGGCCGCTGGCCCGAAGACCACACCTGCAGCAGCCAGGCTGCAGAGCGCGCTTTCCGGGGCCTGCAAAATACCTAGAAACCGGAGAAACCAGCCACACTGGTTTTCAAAGTGGGAGAGGACAGAGAAGAACTCAAGAGAGTTATTACCCAACCCCCACCCCGATCGCTGAACCGGCCTGACAGTGAGGAGACAGAACGACATTCTGTGCAGAAAGGTGGAAGGCAGTGTGCTGGTGACTCCTGGGCACGGGGCTGCCTCGGGACCCTTACCTCCACAGTCCTTCTCATCAGACCAGTCCTCACAGTCGTTCTCCCTGTCACACCTCCACCTGTTGGGGATGCAGTGGCCATTCTCACACTGGAACTCGAAGTAGCGGGAGCAGTTTGGGGCTTCTGTGGGGTTTTCTGGGGGAGAGGAACCACACAGTCAGTCACTAGCCCGGCACCAGGTGTGGACATAAAGGCCAAACAGATACCCAGGTCCCAGGGCGGCCTGCACAACCCTACCAGATACGGCGGGCAGGCAGCCGAAAAGATACATATCCGCAAACAGAAGCCCGTCTTCCCAGATCCCAACTCGTGCTTCTCTGAACCAGTTACAAATAACGCCCGACTCTTTGACACTTTACCAAAGGGATGACCTAACTAGTGACGATGCCCCAACAAGGACAAAGACTCTATAAAGTTGCAGAATCTGTTCACTTATACGTGGAACTTAGGACACACGACAGATGAACGTAGGGGAAGGGAAGGAAAAAGAAGATAAAGACAGAGAAGGAGGCAAACCATAAGAGACTCTTAAATGCAGAGAACAAAACCGAGGGTCGCTGGAGGGATTGTGGGTGGGCGGATGGGCTAAATGGGTCGGGGGCGTTAAGGAAGCCACTTGTTGGGATGAGCACTGGGTGTCCGGTGTAAGAGATGAATCACTGGGTTCTACTCCTGAAGCCAAGACTAGCCTGTATGTTAACTACCTGGAATTTAAATTTAAGGAAAAAAAAAAACAAACCCAAAACTGGGACATCTCTAACTTTTCCTGGGGAGAGAGAAGCGAGAGAGAAGGAATTATTTACCATAATTCCTCTACCATATTCCTTAGACATAATGTGAACTTCCCAGCTGGGGAAAGAGAAGGAATGGGCATAAACAGTCTCCCCCCACCCCACCCCGACCCGGCCCCCGACACTTCCTGGGGGGCAGGCTGCCCCCTCAAGACTCGATTCCTTACATGGAGACCCGCTCACCAGCCGGCAGGAGCGAGTGCTGAGGACGGAGAAGGCAGAGCCTGCGTGGGAGTGTGCTGAGCGTGGCCCTCCTTGACCACGGGAGTCGCCATGACCCGGAGGCTAGGGACAGGAGGCTGGAGGCCCGGGATCTTACCGCAGTTGGCTTCGTCAGAGTAGTCGCCGCAATCGTCCATGCCGTCGCATTTCCAAATCAAGCTGACGCACACTCCGTTTTGGCACTGGAAGCTGAACTCATCACACACCTTGTGGAACTCAGGGTCTTGGGCTAGGTAGGGAAGAAGGTTCCAGGTTACTGCCACACCGACGAGTTCGAAGGAGTGCCCCCACTTGGAAACAAGAGGGAAGGGCAAACGTCCTCCTCCAAGAGACAGACCAGCCACCGGGCGCCTTGACAGCAAAAGCCAACCGATGGCCTCGCCCCCCGCCCCGCCTGCTCAGACGGTGACTGTACTCGGAAACGGGGTCTTTGAAGAGGTGACGAAGTGAGGGGCGCGCCTGGGTGGCTCAGTCGGTGGGGCGTCTGACTTCGGCTCAGGTCATGATCTCGCGGTTCGTGAGTTCGAGCCCCGCGTCGGGCTCTGTGCTGACAGCGCAGAGCCCGGAGCCTGTTTCAGATTCTGTGTCTCCCCCTCTCTCTGTACCTCCCCCCACTCCCACTCTGTTTTCTCTCTCTCCCTCTCTCTCAAATAAATAAGTCACATTAGGAACACCTGGGTAGCTCAGTCAGTTAAGCGTTCGACTCTTGATTTCAGCTCAGGTCAGGTTATGATCTCATGGTTGGTGAGTTCGAGCCCCACGTCAGGCTCTGCACTGACAGTGTAGAATCTGCTTGGGATTCTCACTCTCTCTCTCTCTCTGTCCCTCTTCCCACTCGTGCTTGCTCTCTCTCTCTCGCTCTCTCTCAAAAATAAATTATTAAAAAAAAAAAAAGACGTGATGAAGTTACAGTGACATCATTAGGGTGGACCCTAATCTACTAAGACTGGTGTCCTTATAAGAAAAGGAAAAGCAAGACACGGGTAGGCACGGTGAGGAGACCACGTGAGCGAGAAGGCAGCCATCAGCAAGCCATGGAAGAGAGCCTCAGAAGAACCAATCCTCCTGACATCTTGACCTCAAACTTGTGGCCTCTGGACGGTCAGAAAACACTTACCTGTGGTTTTGAGCCACCCAGTCTGTGGGCTTCTGGGATGGTGGCCAGAGCTGACTACAATGAGTACCTACCACGGGCAGGGCCCTGTTTTAAGAAGGGGGCTACAGGGGCACAGTGGCTGGGTGGCTCTGTCAGTTGAGCGCCTGACCCTTGGTTTCGGCTCAGGTCATGATCTCACGGTTTGTGGGTTCAAGCCCCGAGTCGAGCTTGGGATTCTCTCTCTCTGCCCGCCCCCCGTCCCCCCACCCGCACTGCCTCTGTCTCTCTCAAAAGAAATACACTTAAGAAAATGGGGCTATGGCAGTGAACAAAACAAAGGCCCTGTTCTCGTGAAGCCCACATTCTGGCAGGGGGAGACAGTCAGGCAAATAAATACACAGCGTGCCAAGGGCTGACTAGTGCCGGGAAGGCCACAGGAGCAAGATACGGACGCTACAGAGCGATGGGGCGTGGGAAAGGCCTGTGGGAGAAGGCCCCGCTTGGGCCAAGACCTCAGACCTTTGGCGTCTCCCCCTTATACGTATACCAACGACCAAAAAGCAACACTTCTGAAGCCACAAAGGTAAGTCTCTCTCAGGAAGGGCAAGATTGGGCACTCGAGCAAGACCTGTAAACCTGAGTGGCCCGCTCCCCCCCAGAGTGTCTCCAGTGGCTCGGGCACCTCCCCATCCAGCCCACTCACAGCATCCTGCGAACGTCGCGTCCTCGTCTGAGCCGTCGCGGCACTGGACGATCCCGTCGCACACCATCGAGTGGAAAAGGCACTGCTGGTGGTTCTTGCAGACAAAGTCCATGAAGCGCGTGCACAGGGGCTCTGGAAGGGGCCCGGGGAGGGGAGAAGGCGTCAGCAATTCAGGACTGGTGGGGCCCTCCCCGGCCCTGAGCAGATGCTCCCGGACGCGCGCGCATTCGGGAAACAGTCACAAGAGGCATCATTTATCGCGCACTTCCTGTGTGCCAGGCCCTGGGTGAGAGCACCTGACACGGAAGTACATTAAACTCTGAGGACAATGTTATGAGAGATTTTACTGTCCTGTTTTCCAAACGAGACCAGCGGGGACGGCAGCATTCAACGTTTGGCCAAGAGCACACGGTTAATCAGAGTGGAGCCAAAATGGACACCCAGGCCTCTCCGACATCAATGCTCGAGATCTTCATCACCACACAGAACACGGACTCTCGGGGCGCCTGGGTGGCCCAGTCGTTTGAACGTCCGACTTCGGCTCAGGTCACGATCTCACCGTTGGTGAGTTCGAGCCCCACGTCGGGCTCTGTGCTGACAGCTCAGAGTCTGGAGCCTGCTTCGGATTCTGTGTCTCCTCTCTCTCTCTCTGCCCCTCCCTGGCTTTGTTCTCTCTCTTACCAAAATAAATAAACGTTAAAAAAAAAAAAAAAAAAAAGAATACGGACTCTCTACTACTTTTTCTGTAAAGGACCGGTGTTATGGATGGAATTATACCCCCGATGATGCGTATGTTAAAGCCCTAATCCCCGGCGTAACTGTATTTGGGGACAGAACCCCTTTTAATTGCCTTTAAAGAGGTCATTAAGGTTAAAGGAATTCATGTGGGTGGGGCCCTGGCCCAGTGTGGGCGGTGGCCTCCTAGGAAGAGACACCAGGGATGCAGGTGCAGACAAAATGCCATTGAGGACACAGCAAGGAGATGGCCTCTGGACTTGAACTGCAGCATCAGCCTGTCCCTGGGTCTCCAGCCTGCCAGCCTACCCTGCAGATTTCGGAACTCACCAGCCTTCAAAACTGCATGAGCTGATTCCTGAAAAGAAATCTCTCTGTATATGACACACACGTCCTACTGGTTCTGTTTTCCTGGAGAACGGGGAGCGGCACAACCAGGGGGCAAGCTCTCAAGGTTCTGAGAGTCATACAGTCTCTACCACAACCACTCCACTCTGCTACAGTTGCATGGAAGCAGCAGGAGTGTCTGTGTTTACAGAAAACTTCAGTTAATAGGACAGGCCACGTACGGGCTGGCTTTCCACCCCCAAGGCCCGACTGCCACCCCTCCACTATTACATCAGTTCTGAACCTGGACTGCCCATCACAAACACCCGGGGCACTTTTTAAAGGTCCTGATGCTTACGGGGCGCCCTGGTGGCTCGGTCGGTTAAGCGTCCCACTTCGGCTCGGGTCACGATCTCGCGGTTCGTGACTTCGAGCCCCGCGTCGGGCTCTGTGCTGACAGCTCAGAGCCTGGAGCCCGCTTCTGCGTCTCCCTCTCTCTCTGCCCCTTCCCTACTCGTTCTCTCTCTCTCTCTCTCTCTCTCTCTCTCTCAAATAAATAAACGTTAAAAAAAAAAAAATCCCCACGCTCAGGCCATGCTCCAGAATTACATCAGAAATCTAGGGTTGGGAGGGATGGACCCAGGCAAGGCAAAGCATACTCAGGCAGGAGCACCAGTGACCCGAGACAACCTCTACGAGTGGAAAGGAAACGGAGGGTAAGAGGGTCCCCCGGCCAAAAATGGTACCCGAGCGACAGTCAGCAACAGGGGAGTAGAGAAGTAAGCGTTCAGTTCCAAACAATGGGCCAATCCCCAAACACACTGCGAAGAAGCGACAAGGTTCGCCGAGCTACAACCTCTTCCACGATCGCCCCGCCACTGCCGGGAGGGGACTCACCGCAGTGCTGCTCGTCGGAGCCGTCCGAGCAGTCCCGCAGACCGTCACAATGCTTGCTGGAGGGGATGCAGATGCCGTTCGGGCAGCGGAAGCCGTTACACTTCTTCTCTGAAATGCAATCCGACAAGGGAGGGAAATGACGGAGAGGAAACAGGCAGGCATGCACACCCATCGTGGCGGCGGGGGAGAAGGGGACGGGTCTGTACCACCCCTCAGGAGGGTGGGAGATGGGCAACGGCTGTCCCGATTGCAAGTGTACATGCGCCTTGAGCCGGCGATGCCGTTGGAAAAACGCCATCTGCCCACACAAGTGGAAAATCGGGTGGGTATAAGGCTATTCACCGCAACACTCTTCGCAATACCCTGAGGACCACGTACGCGTCCCTCAACAGGGGACCCTGTAAGACCTTGTACGTACAACAGGAGCACCAGATTGTTACAAAGGGACTGAAGAAGTAGTTAGTACTCTGTAAAAATGTGTCCTAGATACACGGTTGTGTGAAAAAAAAACCAAGGTGAGAAACAACACACATAGCATACGACTCGTGTAAAACAGCACAAGAATACGCACTATATTTAAACGTGCACATACGCACAAAAACATCCTACAAGGGACTTCAACCAAAGTTTCCTACACGGACAGGGTGAGAGTCCGGCAGATGGGGAGAGAAATGTTTACCCCCACACCTCGTGATACTTTTTTCCATCTTGAACCTGTTACCTACTCAAAAAATGGAGTATATGTTTTCAAGAAAAGCTTCGGTGAATGAAAAAAAAAGAAAAGGAGTTGCTGAATCCTGATTATAAACCCTGATCTTTTAAAGCTCTCATAAATCACCATCTTAATTCTTCAGGAATTCTAAGCCAAAGCCCTTTGGACAAAGTCCATCCTAGAAATGTTAAGAATCTTAGGTTTTACACTTAGCAGAGAATTCTTAGTATGAGGTAACCCTTTCTCATGAACACAGAGCTGCTGCTGGCCACTAGGCTTAAATGTAAGTTCTAGCACGTGAGTCACGGGCCACTGCAAACCCAACTCTTAGGAGAATGGCTCCGGGAGGGGCATGTGTAAGGCAAGAAAATGTGTTTTCATCCCCTAAAAAGCCATCATGCCTAGGAAATTATTCTAAGGACATCAAACAGAAACAGTGGGTGAGTACCATGAGTCAGGGAAATATTTAATGCCACTAAGTATAAAAGCTTTCTATAAAAGTATAGAATTAAAATTACACGAGACAAACTCCCATTCATTATTACATTAGTGAAAACAACTAAAGAGATAAAATGTAAGATCAAGGGAGACTTGGGGAAACATACACTATGTTACTGATAGAGGTGCCTCTGGCATAATCACTCGGAAATGCAATATGGCGACACTTAATGAGAATCATGAAAACACATCAGAACCCTTGACCCAGCCATTCCATACTGAGAAAACATATCATAACGAGTACCTTCAAGAAAAACTAAACCTTCGTTTCCAAAGAAGTGAATAATTTCACTACGTGTAACAGTGTAAAATTAAAAACACGCTAATGCCCGACCAGGAAGCAACCAAGTAAACCACGTCAGAGAAATACAAAGTGAATATGCATCTGCCATGAAAATGCTAACTACAGAAAAATACAGATAGGGGCAGACATCTTTGTTTAATATGGTGACACGAGAGGAACAGAGTATGTGAGGTGCAGACAATGACTACCATCCCATGAAGATCCGGAACGTATGGTATATAATAACAGGAAATATATAGATATATTGGTCTCTGCCCCTGGTTAGTGGCACACAGCTCTTAAACCCGTATCATTTCCTAGGTGACAGGAGTGTCCTTTGTTCTAATGGGGCAACTCTGGGTAGACTCCTGTGTAGCTTTAGGATAGGGGCTGATCACCAGAAAAACCATGCCATGACCAGAGGCTTGCAACTTTGAACCCCACTCCCCATCCTCCAGGAAGGGCCGAGGGCTAGAGACAGCTAATGATCAGTCATGCCTATGCCGTAAAGCCTCCATAAACATCCACAAGTATGGGGCTCAGAGAGCTTCCAGGTTGCTGAGCACAGAGAGGCTGGAGAAGTGACAGGTCTGGACAGGGCACGGAAGTTCCACATCCCTTTCCTATACCTTGCCCTACGCGTACCTTCCATCAGGACGTTCATTCTGTCCTTTTTGAATCAAGTAGGAAATGTGCTTCCCTGAATTCTGTGAGCCATTCTAGCAAATCGATGAACCCAAGGGAGGGGACGTGGGAATGTGGATTTATGGCCGGTCGGTCAGAAGTTCAGGTGGCAATCTGAGGCTTGTGACTGGCATCTGAAGTCGGCGGGGGGGGGGGGGGGGGGGGGGGGGGGGGGGGGGGGGGGGGGGGGGGGGGGGGGGGGGGGGGGGGGGGGGGGGGGGGGGGGGGGGGGGGGGGGGGGGGGGCGGCGTTGGGGACCAAACCCTTCCCCTGTAAGGTCTCACACTATCCCAAGGAAGACAAAGTAAGGAATGAATTAACTGTGGGACACCCAGCTGGTACTGAAGAATTGCTTAGTGTGGAAAACACACATTTGGTGGCCAAGAAATGCTGAAGTATTCTGTGAGCAGAATATTGAGAGCAGAGGAGAAACACGGGGGATTGGTTTCTGACAGACGTTATAACGTCTGGATAACGTCAGGATAAGGAGAGGGAACCTTAAAGATATCTGGTATAAAAGAGGATTTCATACATTGTGTTCGTGTCATAGCTATTTTGTGAAGGTAACTGATGACCTCGGAATTCTCTTCTAAATCACTTACGCTGAAAATGTTCTACCTTCGGGGAAGGGTCCATTTTACCAAAGGACCATAACAGAGAACTCTCAGTCATAAAGTACACTATTTATAGAGAAACCTTTGGCTAAGTTCTGGCAGAACCCTGGCAATTTCCGTTCTTGGTGACTGCAGTTAGCACTCTGGGTGCGTTCATTGGTTTCCATTGCTTTGCTTCAAAGTTGCGATGGAAAAGCAATGAGGCCAGACGGCTCGCCTGACAATGAAGACCGTATCACACACCCCTTTACGTCCTGCGCGACGCCATACGGAACCTGGGCGGGCTTCTTTGGTTGTCAGAGTGGGCAGAGAGGAACAGTGGAGCAGAACTCCCCGGCCCATCTGTGGCCTCTTTTCCCGACCGGCAGACACCGGGGAAGCTCCAGGGGAAGGCCGGAGCGTTTGCATTTACCGCACTTCACGGGATCCTCATCAGAACCGTCCTGGCAATCCATGTCGCCATCACACGCCCACCGCTGGGGGATACAGTGCCCGTTGTGACACTGGAAGTTGGAGGCTTCGCAGGTGTGGTAGATGGCTGCCGGCAAAAGGGGAGAGAGAGTGCGTGAATGTCGCCCTCACTGCCGCTCCCCCACCAACCACCCAGGGGCTGACTAAAGAGACACCGCACTGGGTCAAAAGGGACGCGAGGGGAGCACCCGAGCTCCTCCCTGGCCGGGAGCTAGGCACCTGGGGCCGCCCCGAAGGTGGGGGGCAGCCTCCTGATGAAGCAATCGCTTGGCTCTGTGGGTCTGGAAATGTTATACAAGTGCAGATGTACACGTTAAAAACAACAACCAAAAAAATCATTTGCTTTTCACAACCACCTATGATGTAAGGATTATTCCCCGTCCACAGGTGAGAAACAGCCTCAGAGAAATGAAGAAACTCGCCCACGTTCACAAAGACGATTAAGTAATGGCTCCAGGGCTATCCCAGCCCACAGCCTGTGCTGCCCCTGCTCCGTCTTGCCACTTCATCTTCTCCCATAAACCCACCCACTCATGCAGATTCTGTGGGACAAGGAGGGGCGGCGGGTGCTCAGGAGACTGGCCCTAGACCCGGTCCAGCCACCGTGCGGGGGCCTCAGTCTCATCATTGATGCTGACACATAAGGACCCTGGTCAGCTCTGACAGGCTGTCATTTTATAATTCTAAACGAACTACCCAATTTCAGATGGGGAAAACCTCAGCTCCAAAGGGCACAGAAGATTTATCCAGGCTCACAAAGAAAAGGTCCCAGGACCTCCCAGACTCGTCTTTCTCAACAGTCAGGAGTGACATCCACCAGCCAACAATAAATACGTGGTGTCCCCGACAATCATTTCAAAAGAGGCAAGTAGAACAGAGCTATTGTTATAACCGAATAGCCCTAGCTGCATATGTGGGCTGAGGCCACCTGGAAGTCCTTTAGCAACTTCTCGAAGCCCTGATCAAAGGCTGGGTCAGACGCAGAATGGGTGCCTTGAACCCAACCAACACGACTAACCACCTTCTCCATGAGAGTTGCCCTTCCTCCACTGAAACAGAAAGCCGCTTGTGTCTGTTCATGGCCGAATGAAAGCCAGGCCTGGCCTTTTTGACAACTGACATAAAATAATACCACCGAGATAGATGAGCCCTCTGTTAGTTGAACTGTGTGGACAGGATGTCTGCGCAACCCAGGAGGCAAAACAAACAAAAGTGGGTTACTGAGTGCATACTGTAGTTATTTATTCAATCAAGATGGTTGGCAACTGCTACTCAAGGGTTGGGAAGATTGGCTTCCAACGCCCTCGAGAATTTCTACTGAATTTGAGGCTATTTTTTGCAGCAGTCGGAAATACAAAGAACCTGATCTTTCAAGCCACTTTAACACAAGTGGTGGTCCATTATCTGCTGTCTTCCTCTCTCTCTGAAGATCAAGGATATATGCGTAGCATGCAAACAGGTCTACAGGAAGTTTCAACATTTTACAACCTTTGGTACAAGGAATCCATTAAACATCTTTTTTTAAAATATACTTATCTGGTAAGAGGAGTAACAGGGCACATGATTTTTTGCCCCAGTAAACAGCCATTGCCTGGAATACTTCTTGATCTGTTGGTTTTCCAAGTCTGACAGCCCTTGAAAATATTCCTCAGCAAAGCCTTGCTCACTTTCACAAAATATGCTGTTGCCTAAGCTCATTACCATACTGATCTACTTGTTATTATTCAGCTTATGCATTTCACTTTTAATTGAAAGCAATTTCAGAGTGCTAATGGAGTTTCCAAATGACCATTCTGGGAGGCATGTCTGAGATCTCCAAAATCTATCACAGGAGCTGCGCTCAGAAAGACTCATCAGTTTGCACAATTTCATTTTAAGTGGCCAGGTATGCATGCAATGCTTAACACATTCTCTTTTTCTGAATTTTCCCACCTCCTGAGTAACTTATTAGCTCTCTGACACTAAGTGTCTAGTAAATAATACATGTTCAATTAATACTTTTTTTTTTTTAATCACAGGGATAGAAGAGATGGACTTTAATACAGACTAAAGAACTGGGGAAGAAAAATAGGAATCCTTCACACGGCAGGATTCACTGTGACTATAAGAATGGATGGGCTAATGGGGTAAATGACCATGAAATTAGAGCATCCTGGTTTCTAATAGAGGCCATTATCCCACACCTTACTCTCTGACTTGGACAGATCTTCTATGACTCAGCAGGACCCTCTGGAATACCCGATGGAAATTATTAACCAAATACAAGTGGGGGGCAGAAGGGATGAATGAATTAATGCGGTAGGAAAGCACTGCCACATTCAACACACAGCACTGGACTATCAGGAAGAGAACGAGGGAACACAAATGAGAATATCAATATAACTTCAATGATTAACGAAATAAAAGTAATAACGTAAAGCATAAAGAAAAGAGACAGAAATTCTAGATATAAAAAATATAGTCACGGGGTGCCCAGGGGTGGCTCAGTCAGTTACGTGTCCAACTTCGGCTCAGGTCATGATCTCACGGATCGTGAGTTTGAGCCCCACATTGGGCTCTTTGCCGTCAGCACAGAGCCCACTTTGGATCCTCTCTCTCTGCCCCTCCCCTGTTCTCTCTCTCTCTCTCTCAAAAATAAGCTTAAAAAAATGTATATATATAGTCATGGAAATAATAATAGCTCAGTGGATTTGTGTAACAGCCCATTAGATTTAGCTGAAAAGAGAACTGTTGAACTGGAAGAGAAGTCTGAGGAAGTAACCGAGACTATAGATAGTCATAAAGAGTCCTAAAGAGACAGGGGATACAAAAACAGGAACCATGAACAACAGAAGGGCACAGTGCAACAAAATGGTTGACAGTAACTGCTGAAGACCAAAGCAGAGAAAGTAGCAAATAGAGCTGAAAAGATCATGGCTGTAGTTCCCCAGAATCGATGAAAAACAAATCCTCAGACCCGAGAAGGAAAACAAGTCTCAAGAGCAGGACAAATAAAAATAATTCCACACCTCGATGGGGGCAAGCTGCACACCAACCACAAGACAAGCGAATCAACAAGAACCTACAGATAACTCGAGAGGAAAGAATGTCTGATCGTTGTTTGAACAGATCACCGGACAGGAGAAATCAAATCAACACAGGAGAGGCCAGAAGGAAACAGAATGATTTCGTCAAGATACTTGCGGAAAATTACCACAAACCCAGAAACCCAGATCCATCTGAATTCAGGATTTGAGAGCAGCAAAATAAAGACGCGTTTATATAAACAAAACTTAAAAGAGTTTACCACTCACGGACTCCTGCTGCAAGAAATGGAGAAGGATGTACTTGGAAGGGAGGCATCAGATACAAGAAGCAGTGATAAATGGTTACTAAGATATAATAGCAATGGCTAATATTAGGACTTTAAAAATGTGCAACTAAAATACTAAGTATTTACTGAGTCTGTTAGTCTTGGGACCATGTGCAGAGACTGGAATCCAGGCATTCTGAGGAGAGGCGGATGTTACCAGAAAGACACACGAGACGTCTAGGCGTAACCGCTAATACAACAGAAATCAAGTTTAAGTTCAAAATTCCATTCAGGGAGGTGGGGAGAAGGGAATAAAGGAAATTCAATCCCATGAAAGGAAAAAGCGGTGGGGGGAGAAGAGCAAAAAGACCTTGCACGCAAGCTGAGGCCGACAGGAAGTCAGTCGACCCCGATCTATTTTCCCTGGCTTTGCAGATGACTTAATTTGTTAGGTCAGTAATGAAGTGACACGCCATACATCCTAATGAGCTCACAGCTGACCGCCATCGATTCGGAGATGACAGGGAAGGAGAATCATCTTTAAATAGCTTTGGAAGAACAGCCATGGGGACAGGGGAGCAGGTGAGGTGCAAACACTCTACATTTTCCCCAGACAGCCCTGCCAGAAAAAAATCAGAGAGGAAAATCAGGAGTCTACGGTGAGCCCACCCACAGAAACGGGTTGATAATTCATCCCGGAAGATCAGCACATGCTGCTGAAACACAAAATTGACTAACGCGGTTGTGCTAACAAGATGTTCAATCATTTTGCAATTTACAAACTGCAATGCCCAAGTGCACCCCTCTAATTTATTACCCAATCATCCACCCAAACCCACAGCTTCCAGACAGCACTCGTGGTTCCTGGGCTGACGGCAATTCCTTCATGGACCTTGGTTTTTCCTCCTTCTGCGGGCCGTGCTCATGTTTGGAGAGAAGCATTTTCCTGCAGTGCCCCCGGAACAGAGGTTCAGACACTGACAGATCACAGAAGAAAGGACAAAGGGCAAGTTCAGGGTAAGTTTGCAAGGGGACAGAATTTGGTAACATCACAGATCATCCCGTGGGACGATAGGGCATTTGGGGCGGGCCCTGTACTCTTTAAGGCCACAGGAGGTCACCTCGAAACCTAGATGACTACAGAAAAGCAGTTGTGTAAATTACCAAATTGACAAAAGTTCCCTGAACAGGCACTCTTCCCAGGGGCTGGGCAGTGGGAGAACACAAAGGGGTCAACGGTCATTTCTGCCCTACAGGAACCACATCTAAACTAAAGCATCACGACACAAGTTGTCTCTATTTACATTTGGGATCTGATCACATAACCTTCTTTTTATTTGCTTTTACACACTCGTAGGCATGCTTCGAGCTCCCAGATGCTGGGCAGTGTAGGAACCGGTGGGGCACGTGGGGGGGCGAGGGAGATTAAGACAGGGGCCTTGGAAGTCCCGCCACAAGAGCCATGATCCACACCGCACGAATGACAAGTTAATGCAGTTAACAGTGAACTGAAAACCAAAGCCAAGAAGCAGATCTGCCCTCACCACGACGAAATGGGTACGTGAAACCACCTTAGCCCCATCACTGGAGAGATTTAAACGTAGAACTGAGTGAATTTCAAGAAGTTGCAGAGAAAATTTACTCATCAGGCAGTGGGATCAGTCTTCGTTTTCCCCCTCCACAGCGTTCCCAATTCTTTGTTCTCCTCCACTCCACCATAATGTAAATGGGCCCCATTCATTCATTCATTCACTCATTCATTCATAAAAAGTAGTATAATGAACATGAGTGAACCCGTCACTCAACAGAAGAATTCAAACATTCCCTCCACATCACACCGCCCAGCCTTTCTCTCATATCCTCATGCTCTTTCCAACTTTATTTTTCATAAAATCTTGCCCCAAACGGGTGCACAGTACACTTTAGGCTTTCACTGTTGGGGAATTCTCTGATGCTCCCCATTCAAAAACCTGAGCTAGGAGCGCCTGGGCGGCTCAGTTGGTTAAGCGTCTGACTTGAGCTCAGGCCGTGATCTCACAGTTCACGGGTTCGAGCCCCGCGTCGGGCTCTGTGCTGCCAGCTCGGAGCCTGGAGCCTGCTTCGGATTCTGTGTTTCTCTCTCCCTCTCTCTCTGCCCCTCCCCCATTCATGCTCTGTCTCTCTCTCTCTCGCTCGCTCTCTCAAAAATAAATAAACATTAAAAAAAAAAAAATCAAAACCACGAGCTAGTCCAGTGCTACCCAATGTAGGGTCCCCAGACAAGGGACCAAGTCTGTCAACTGTGTATTAACGGTCAAGAAGAAATAAGCTTGAGCCAGAATGTGAACCGACTGTATCAGGATACCCGTTCAGTCAATCCTTTTTTCACAGCAAGACCTTCTCCATGAAGAAAGCAGGATGTTGGTTCACCCATCGGCACAAGCTCATCACAGACCAGCTCTCTGAGAAGCAGCCAATTGGCTGATGTCTACGGTCCGGTTCTCAGAGCCTAGAGTCTACGATCACGTAGGGCTGCGAGGCTAACCAGCGCACATACAGACAAGTGCCGTTCAGGGAGAGTACTGACCGGTGCAGTTGGCCTCGTCAGACCAGTCTCTGCAGTCATTGTCCCCGTCACACACCCAGGAGGAGCGGATGCACATGCCCGAACTGCAGTTGTATTCGTCACTCCGGCACTGGTGCATTTCTGCAGGAGAGACCACAGACACACAGCCGTGGGGACAAAGCCTCGCTCATGATTCCATTCTGGCGCCAGACCCCTAAGGGCTGGCAGGGCACGCGTTATCCGCATTATCCCCAGTTATCCAGACATAGCACGGGCTTGCACCGGGGATTTGCAAGGCCGCTGAGGACTGACTCCAGCTAGCGTGCTGCAAATGGGGTACGGGTGCCCCGAGATACTCCTGCTGCTGGTTGCCTCCAGGAAAGAACAGGGTTATTCTCGGTGCACTCTGCAAATACTACCACCGTCTATGACTGCTGCGATGGGAAGGTTGGGGGGCGACGCTCTAGTTGTCCAAAGAGCAGAATTCTCAAGAAACAGAAGTCTTCTAGTATCAGCCTGTGGTTTCAGAAAGGGGGTAGTGAGAACTCCAAGGGGGCTGATTAGGATGCGATGCTCAGATAGGGGAACGTGAGGTCAGTGCCGAGCTCCCGAAACACAGGAAACTGGGGAGCTTCTGCGGGCAGAGCTCCAGGGATGTTGGCCGGCCGGCTGTCTCTAGAAAGGTGGGGTCCTGAGGCAAATGAGCCCGTGCAGCCTGGCCAAGACTTGCAAGCAGGCTTCCCTGGCAACACCATTTACAGGCCCTGGGACTATCCTTTAAAACAGAACTTTCAAATGGAATTAAAAAAAAAAAAATTTTTTTTTAAGTTTATTTAATTGAGAGAGACAGTGAGAGCGAGTGGGGGAGGGGCAGAGAGAGAGAGGGAGAGACAGAATCCCAAGCAGGCTCTGAGCTGTCAGCGTGGAGCCCGACACGGAGCTCGAACCCACCAACCGCTGAGATGGTGACCTGAATCGAAACCAAGAGTCAGACGCTCAACTGACTGAGCCTCCCAGGCGCCCCTGAAATGGAGTTTTAAAAATTCTATGTGGGGCGCCTGGGTGGCTCAGTGAGTTGAGCATCCGACTTCGGCTCAGGTCATGATCTCATGGTTCATGAGTTTGAGCCCCGCGTTGGGCTCTGTGGTGATGGCTCAGAGCCTAGAGTCTGCTTCAGATTCTGAGTCTCCCTCCCTCTGTCCCTCCCCTGCTCACACTCTGTGTGTGTGTGTGTGTGTGTGTGTGTGTGTGTGTGTCAAAAGTAAATAAACATTAAAAAAAAAAAAAAGATTCTATGAAAACAGAGGTAGCCAAGTCTGAGTTGCCCTCATTCAGGAGACAAGTTGAGGGTGAAGTTGGGGATTCAGATATTTAAGAGGACCTGGCTCTGAGGATGTCAGGGACTGAGACCCCAGGGTGGACTCAGGAGACACTAGCATGAACAGGCTCACGAAGGGAGAATCCGGCCATCGGATGGTCACACGTGTGCCCAGTGAGTGACACCACTGGGCTCTCCTTCCTACCAAGCTGTGCCCTTCACCCCTCTGAGGGCGCTGAGGAGGAGATGGGAGAAATGCAGGCAGAACAGCACTGGATCCCGAAGACTGCTTTCCAGAACTTCCTATGTTTACAGAGATGAGGGAAAATGACGTGATCCCACGAAATTCCTCAGAGAGCCAGGCTAGGAGCATTTCCCCTGCTCTCCTCATTTCAGTCCCTGGGGTCAAACTGCCTGCTGGTGAGAATAGCAGGCCCCATCTGTAAGCACAGGCACAGCCTGACCGGACCTGCCCCGTGGGTGGGCAGAGAGAACTGGCACGGCCACCCCAACTCATCACGATGTCTGGGGGGCAGCGTCTGGCCTCCGTTCTCACTTCCCTTTCATGGCCAGGATCCCTCCAATCTGGTACACTGTGTGCACTGTGTAATGTCTCCTCCTTGCACAGTCAGCAACGCCGAGTTGGGTACCAGAGCCATTCACCAAGACAGGCCTCGTGAACCGGGCAGGGCCGGTGCCGGGCAGCAGCGGGGGTGGGGTGGGAAACAAGGCTCCGGGTTCCTACTCTGACACAAACTCATGGCGTCACCTGAAATATGTCCCTTCGGTCATTTAATTGGAAACTGAAAGGACTTGAACTAGAGAACTCCTTATCACGCCTTGCAATTCCAACACGCTAATTTTTCTAAATGTAAAAATCTCCACTCGGGAAACAGATGTTCAAACAACGTTCGTACCATCTGCTGGGCTTCTAACAGAGTTTCCTGAGTTAGATTGGTTTTAAAAAACGTTGACAAAGGTATTGATCTGTGTGTTCGGGAGGCTAATCTCACAGCCGCCCAGATGTGTGGGCCAAGTCTGTTCCGCATACAGCTGTTACGAACCGCCTAAACTCATTTAGAAATCTTCCTCGCCATCATATCCATGCTTACAGCGCCTCTGCAAGGCACAAGCAGCGGCTGTTATTTTTTGAATGAATCATTCCTACCATGGTGGTCATGAAGCTGGACTATCATAAACCCAGAGACGCTTTCAGAAATCCTGCATCAGGGCGCCTAGGGGGCACAATCGGTTAAGCGTCCAACTCTTGATCTCAGCTCAGGTCATGATCTCATGGTCTGTGAGTTCGAGCCCCGTGCGGGGCTCTGCGTTCGTGGCACAGAGCCCGCTCGGGATTCTGCATCTTCCTCTCTCTCTGTCCCTACCCTGTTTGCACGCACACTCTTTATTCTTCAAAATAAATAAACTTCTTTAAAAAAAATCTAAAGAAAAGAAAAGAAAGGAAAAGAAATTCTGCATCTGTAACCCACAACAGCCCAGTGAGCAAAGAGAGTCACCCTGCTCAGGAACGGGGCTCCTGGACGTCGTGTCTCCTTACCACAATGACTTTCATCGCTATTGTCTCCACAGTCATCCTCGAGGTCACATTTGTAGGAGAGGGGGATGCAGGTCCCGGACTCCTGGCAACGGAACTGGGTATCCAGATCACAAACGGTAGTAGCTAAGATGGGAGACACAACATACTCGTTAGGAACAATTCATTCCCCCTGCCAAACACAAACATTTCCCTGGAAAGCCAACCAAGGGGGAAAAAAACAAAAACAAAAACATGAGAACCTGAAATTTACAACCAAGGGAGATCAGAGCGTGTCTTTCGGTAGACAGCTTCCAGATGGGAACCGGGCTGCGAAAGTGAGAAACCACCATCCAGCTGGGAGAGAGACTGATGGGCTGGACTACCTCCTACGATCCGCTCCGACACGGAGGGGTCTTCCTAAGTAAGTGGCAGAAACACCGTCATCTAGAAAAACTACCATTAAGAAGCCCGATGTCGCACAAGAAGCTGGCACCTCCTCGTCTCGATGACACAGGGAGTGTTGGGCAAGGATTCTGCAGCGGGCACGCGGTCCCCGTTGTCAGGCTTCAAATCCTGGCTCCGCCTCTGCCTCGAGCAATTAACTTTAACCTCCTTGAGCCCGTTTCCTGCACAGCAGGAAGAGGATAAGGTGATGGGGCCAAGTGCTGTGATGACAGAAAGACTAGATACGGATCTCTCGGTTCTGTTATCTACCACTTACTTATGTAACCTAACCGTCCTGTGCCTCTGTGTTCTCCATTGTAATGTGGAAACCGTACAATACCTACCCTGTGACAGGCTTGTGAAAATAAATAAGGAAACAGGTTTGGGACCAGAGCCCATTAGACAGGCTGTAAAATAGAAGAGGCTCCCACCAGATGTCACGTCTCTTCCTTGTCCTTCCTCTGCCCGACTGCATCCGAGCGGGTACAGATTCCTCTCCCTCTTTGGAACAGAACTTATTTGAAGGTGAGCACAACCCCCTGACCCCAGCCAAAGACCCTCCAGGAAAGGCTGCTCTCGGAAGCAGCTGACACACAAGGTAGGATGTGACAGAAGAGAATCCTGGGGCGGAGGGTGGGGCTGTGCCGTGAAATGAAAAGCCAGCGCTGCCGTGACACATCCCCAGCAGCTCTTATTTGAGGCTCCATTTCTTCTCTGTAATTGAGCTCATGGTGGGAGGCAGAGGATGAATGCAAAAATGACAAGGCTGCAGGGGATTCGTGTCAAAACCCAGAGCGCCTGACAGCTACCCAGCACAGGAGTGTGTGTGCGCAGGAGGGAGATGAACTGACAGGATGCCTCCCTGCCACACCCCCTGGCAGCTGACGGGATGTTGCATTTAACTTCCCAGACAGGACTGCCCAGCCACAGCCTGCCCCTTTCCTGCAGCCCTGCCCTCGGCCGGGGCGCCTCCACCATCAGGATAAGCGCGGCTCTCCTGCTCCTTGATAAGGGAGCCGCTTGAGCAGGCACAGACAAGCACCACTCTCTTGGGTGCCCTGTCACCCCTCCCCTCTGCCACATCTGACTGGTCGGGACTTGGGCCAAGTGGAGTGAATGGAGAAAGAACAGAGCAGCAAGTAAGTCCCATGGTCCCGGGAAGGTCAATCCCAGCTGACGGTGACACCAAAGCAGGGCGGGTTCAGAGCCAGCTGCCAACTTGACCCAGAGGACGAGTGTGAACTCTCTGGAAGCCTGTAAGGCCGGTGCAGAGCTCGCGGGCTGGGCGGGAGAGCGTCAAGTCCTGATCATGGAGGGAAGTCCTTCCCTCCTAACGCTGAACCAACACAAGACCCCGGCTTATCCGTCGAGGAGACACCAAAACCCAGGGTAGAATCCTCATCACTGGACACAGGGTCATCTAGTTTAAATCTCTCTGCTTCCACCAAGCCTAATCATATCTTGGCAATCTTCACCCACCGTGCCAATTCTAAGAAGCATCTCCTCTCCCTCCCCATTGTGTAATAAAGTCCTTTCCGAGGTAGGCTCCCCTGTTGTTCATGTGGACAGTTTTTAAGGAGCTTTGGCTCTCCCCCCACAAACACCACACCTTCCTGAGACTCTAGTAGAAAAGAAAAGAAGAAACACACAGATAGCCTAATGTTTTCCCAAATCTGCTGTTCAGTAAGCTCTTCTCCCTGGGTGTGAATGGCAACCACTGAAACCAAGGAAAAAATCATTAAGAAGAGGTTTAGTAAAAACCTCCTGTGAGCCAGGAAGGGCAATACGTAGTTTTATCAGTGAATTGACTGCTCCTGAGGTTACTTTCTGGATGGAACAGCCTGGGAACCTGGCACAGTCCCCTTGGGTGGCTGGCTAAGTACGTCCACCAGAGGCCAGAAGAGTATATGGAGCCAGGAGGCACCCATCGACCTGTTCTTACAGCACAAAATGGTCAACGAGCTTCTGGATTTCTCATGGGGAAATATTTGAAAGAGAAGCCTGCGGATTAGTTTCTGGCTTGCCTGCTCCTGGTCTGCTTCCGCTCCAGTGCACTCTTCCTAGTCCTTATCTTTCCAAAGACAAAAATCTCATCATGTCATTTCAACGGTTCCCAACTGCTCCTCTGAATTAAGCTCACGGGCCCTTGCTGCTCTGGGGACCATCCCTAGGCCAACTCTCCATTCCTGTCACCGATGCCCCACACCACGCACTCTGACCTCTGGGTTTTCATACCTGCGGTTCTCTTGCCTACCACGATATTCCCTCCGCCTCTGCTTGGTTCACCTCTACCCACCCTTCTTCAGGGCTCTCCATAAATACCTACCCAAGTTTGACTTGTGTGCTCTTCCTGGATGCATATGGTGCGTCCCCATCACAGCACTCATAGGCTCCTCTGTAACTGGCTCTCTATTTTTCCAACTCCCCTACAGACTGTAAACTCCTGATCCACCTGTCCACCTGATCACCTGAGGTCAGGCACAGAGCCAAGCACAGAGCCTAGCACAGAGCACAGAGCCTAGAACAAAGGAGTCCTCAACAAATACTTGCTGAGTGAATGTCTGAACGTATTTACTCACTGTCAGAAGGCAAAGCACCTCCTTACAAGGTAATGTTGAAGCTACTAAAAATTAAAAACTGAAAGTAAATCAATTACCCATGATACATAGTTATTTGTTTGTCTTTAAACCTTGCTAAACACAATCATATATTTTAGTTGTTACCCTTAGAAAGTATACACTCTTTGGAGTGGATGTTTCCATGCACACCTATCAACAGCCCCGCATTTCATTTTTTTTTTTTTAACGTTTATTTATTTCTGAGACAGAGAGAGACAGAGCATGAACGGGGGAGGGGCAGAGAGCGAGGGAGACACAGAATCGGAAGCAGGCTCCAGGCCCTGAGCCATCAGCCCAGAGCCCGACGCGGGGCTCGAACTCACGGACTGTGAGATCGTGACCTGAGCCAAAGTCGGACGCTTAACCGACTGAGCCGCCCAGGCGCCCCAACAGCCCCGCATTTCAAACCAAACCAGGCATCATCAGTCCATTAGGACGATCACTCTAGAGCCTGGCAGGCAGCTGATATCCGCCGATTGGAGTGGCACACAAAGTAAAACCTGTTTCCAATCTCTGAAAAGGTTGAATTTACCGATCAAGGAATGTCACCTGGTCAACAGCTTTATCACAGTAGTAGGGCCACAGTTACAGCCCAGGCTGCCCCACGCCCCAGGCAGCTCAGTTTCAGCCACGCGATGCTTCTTGGTCAACCCCTTGTAGTGAGCAGTTCCCTCACCTGTGGGGGTCGGGTGTTAAACAATAACCTGTATCTAAGTGGCGGTGGAGACATGTTCTTCTCTGTTCTCCAAGCCCCATCAGCCTAAACGGGCATCGCTGATCATGAGGGGCCATCTGGGGTGGCAGGTCCCCACCCGGGAGGAGCTGACCGGCCTCGCGAGTAACCACAAACGTGTAACATCCCAGACGCCCGGGCAAGCTAAGAGACTCACGGCAGTTTCTCTCGTCGCTCATGTCGCCACAGTCGTTGTCAAAGTCGCACCACCAAATGCTGTTGATACAGTTCCCGTTGCTGCAGCGGTACTGGTTACGGAGACAGGTGTTCTCTGGCCGCCGGCGGCAGGTAGAAGAGGAAACGAAACCAATATTATTCTTACTGCTGGACCGCAAGACTCTTCTCTTTTGAGTTCCCGCTTCTCTTCCTCAAATAACAGGCCTTAAATGGCCAAGGGGGGGGGGGGGGGGGTGCCAAGCTCACCTGCATTACGATAGAGGCCTCCTTATTTCCTCTTTCAATTACAATTAAGGGGTAAGAGGGAGCTAGAGAGGTGCCGGGGGTGGTTACAATAATGAAAAAGGACAGTGATGGTGCAGGTTGGGTCCAATGGGTAGATACCAGCCCATCAACGTTATAAAATATTAATCATCCAAGGAACTGCTTAAGGGACCATGTCTACACAGTATGAAAACATACACAGTCAATACAGTTATAGCCATCTGTATTCTGTACATACTATTATATATATTCATAGATCTTCAATTTTTCACTCAAGTAGGTACCAAAGGATACACAATACTCTGAGGTTTTTTTTTCTACCCGTGACACACAGGAGAAAGAAAAATGCGTTGTTTGGTAAACTGAGTCTAGAACACGTGATGACTGGCCTCTTGTTTGGGTAACCAAAGGCATTCTAATGGAAAATATAGAAAAGCCTTTCCCTCTCCTCTTGGTTAACTTAGCGTTAACTTTGTTTCTTTCTAAAACAGATATAAGAGGATGTCCAGAGCCTGAAAGAGAATCTCCCGGGTCTAAGAAGGGCAGGGTCATCTTTTTTCCATTTATATTTCTTTTTTTTTTTTTAAGTGTATTTATTTATTTTTAGAGAGAGGGAGCGAGGAGGGTAGGGTCAGAGAGAGAAAGGGAGTGAGAGAATCCCAAGCAGGCTCCATACTATGAGCACAGAGCCCAATGCGGGGCTCGAACTCACAAACCGTGAGATCATAACCTGAGCCGAAACCAGGAGTCGGACGCTTAACCGACTGAGCCACACAAGCACCCCTCCATTTGTATTTCTTATGGAAGAGGGACCCCAGGGCCGCTTCGTGTGTTCCCCCACCCAGGACTAAGAGGCTGCTGTGAGGAGGGAGGTCGTGATTACAAAGCAAACATAACCTTGGGAATGAAAATAGCAGGGATTCGGACGCTTCCTGGCAGGGCCCCCTTCCAGAGGGTCCCCTCACTGACAGTAATATACGGGGCCGGACTGCGGAGGTGATAAGGGCACAAATTAGACAGGAAAGAAAGATGAAGACAGGTTTTCAGAGGAAAATTTTAGAATCTATGTATTCACATTCAAAGAAAGAATGGATGGGGTTGTTAGAGCCAGTTGGTCACGGCGTGAGGTAAAGCCTCAAGACCCTCTGCGACGTCATTCTGAACACTCTGGACGTTTCTGGGCTAGTGTTGGGGGAGAGGGGGAGGGCAGGGTGTGGGAAAGAGCTGCTGCTGAGCCCAGGTAAGCTGTGAAGGGGTCCGACCAGTCCTTTCTCCAAGTCAGGTTTGGTCCAACTGCCAGGAAGCAGGAGAAGTTGAGAACCCGGATGTGGAGGGGTGGATGAGGAAAGGAAGAGGCAGAACGAAGGGCGTCTGGATGGCTCAGTCGGTGAAGCGTCTGACTTCGGCTCAGGCCATGATCTCACGGTTCGTGGGCTTGAGCCCCACGTCGGGCTCTGCACTGACAGTGCGGAGCCTGCTTAGGATTCTTACTCTCTCCTCTCTCCCTCTGCCCCTCCCCTACTCGCTCTCTCTTTCTCTATCTCAAAATAAGTGAAAATAAATAAATAAATGAATGAATGAATGAATGAATGAATGAATTGATTGATTAAAATGAGGCAGAGGAGACAAAGAGGGGACTCCCACTGAGGACTGAAGTACCACAGGCCTCAGCCCCTGAGCCGGGATGTCTGTATGTATCTAGCGGATTTGATCCTTACCCTCGGCAATTTCAATAACCCAGCAACGTGGGGAACACACAGCACTGGGAGGGGGGAGGAGGAAGGAGGGTAGAAAAGAAGAAGGGACGCACCTTCTTTGACGCAGGTGCTGTTCTCCCGCTGATAGCCCTGCGGGCAGTCGCACATCAGGTCCCCGGACGGGAGGACAGTGCTGGACACGCCCTCCGGACACCGGCAGCTCTTACTGTTGTTGGCCCTGGGCAGGCAGAGCAGGCTGCACGGCCTGGACACACAGGCGTTGCTTCCTGGAGAGAAGGCAAGCGGCGGCCACATCCGGGTTAAAAAAACCACCGAACGGGATACTGACATCAACACAACCTGCTCGTCGTACAGACACACGACGGCGCGGAGCGCAGGAAGAGAGAAAGGGGAAGGGCCGAGTGCGGGGGCTCGAACCTCGCCGACAACCCCTGCTCAGGGCCGGGCGTCCGCTGTTCCTCCTGGGAATTTGGAATTGGGGTGATGGAAAAACAACAGAGCAACTGGGGAGCCCGGGCCGGGAGAGAAGTCACACGGCGTGGGTGTCAAAGGTGAGGCAGGACAAACCAAACCCCATGCAGGTCAAGGCTGTGCAGAAACAGACTCCAGAGAGGCAGACGGGGGAATACGGCAGACTTCCAGAGGGGAGGGGAAGGGCCACACCAGGGTCCCAAAGGGAGAAGGAGAGAGAGAGAGAGAAGTGGTGTCTTTGCCATTTCCTGCACCTGTCCCCACAAGGCTCACCTCTGTTTCCTCTCTTTGGGTTCCTTACAATCTCCCTTTATGCTTTCATTAGCACTTTTTACTTGAGTTAGCTTGACTGGGTTTCTGCTCCTCTGACCCAAGAGCCCTTAATGAGAACATGCACCTGAGTAATGACAGGGCCCAGACGAACACCCGGGTCTCTGCTTTCCAATTCCTCTGCGCCCGAGTGCAGCGGCCGAGCTGAATAAAAAGCCAGCCACGGTGCCCATTAGCCTCAGTGCTATCTGTCATGCAATAAATCCACACAAGGACTAGTCAACATCGATCTATCCCTATTTCCAGTCTTTTCTCTGGTTCAGCTTTCCACAGAGAGGGCCAGACGAAAGTTCACAAAATCCTTCGCTGCATTCTGGAGAGAGAACTTTTGTGGATGAACAATGATGGGAAAGGGATTTTCCTACCCTCCACATCCTTCTGGCAAGGCGGGAGAGGATGCACACACCACTGGGTAAAAGCTGGAAACACGATACAACTGTGGAGCACCATAAAAGCCACATAAATTATGAAATGTAAGCGTGTTCTTTTGGCTGTGACTGTCCATCATCAAACTCGGGGGGAAATACACATAAACGCTCTGATAAAACTCAGCTGATGACAGTCCTTCAGCTGTGCTATCTCACGGACAGACAAACCCACCACAATCACATCCAGGTAACCTGTTTCCATGCGGGAAGATTTTAGCCATGTCATTGCCTATACTGACCTGCAGGCTGGAAAACAGGGCTCGTCAATGACTGGTATTAATATGGGTGATGATACGCTCAGTGGCTTTGGATGTGCTGGCACTTCATCAGTGTTTAACTAGCACACGCATAAAAATAAAAGTCACAATGATATAGCAACAGTGTTGTTTAGATGCTAAGGACCGGAGAGTACAAAGCATTACCAAAGACACGAAATACATTCGCAGAGGAGAATCCATATGATGAAACATTCAAAAGGGTTCTACAAATATTTAACCAACTCTAAAGGTAGAGTTTCCACAGCAGAATAACCGGTTGACTAGAGCAGAAATGCCAGAGATCAGTTCACCCTGATCTGTTCCACGAAGAGAGATTATTCCTTTTTCAAAATACACATGCTCTAGGCTACAGGGAAGAACACAGAGCTGTCACTAATGCAAAACAACTCCAAAACGATCTAGAACATGTTCTTTGTATTCAGAGGACAACACAGCATTCAGCGTTCCAAGAAATGGAACGGTAACAGAATACTTAAAAAAAAAAATACTCCAGGACAGGATGATGTTTTCACATGGGCTATGTCTGTAAAAGAACATGACTAACACTTTCACATGTGGACCAAAGGTTCCTACCCAAGGAAGCAAGAGCCAGAAGCACCGAACCCAAAATGGGGTTCTAAATTTTTTTTTTTAATGTTTATTCATTTTCGAGAGAGAGCGTGAGCAGGGGAGGGGCAGAGAGAGAGGGAGACACAGAATCAGAAGCAGGCTCCAGGCTCTGAACTCTCAGCACAGAGACTGACTCAGGGCTCTAACTCATGAACCACGAGACCATGACCTGAAGCTGAAATCAGACATTCAACCGACTGAGCCACCCCGGCGCCCCCAAAATGGGGTTCTAGACAGAGATGTATACGGTCTGAGAGGCAGCGTCCAGAGGCAAACCCCAAACCAAGCAGACCCAGTCACTGACCCCAAGAGGTACACCGGGCAGGAGCTTATGGGGTGCTACAGAGAAGCCGGGAGAGCATGGAAAGAGTAGCCAGCAGAATTCTACCCCGGAACATGGCCACGGACTCTATACAGGAGGCTGCAGTCTTGCATGGGCAAGGAAGACAATACAAAGACCATCAATCTGATATAAAGAGTGGACAAACGGCAGTCATCATCTCCAAAGAGGTCCCCTTCAAAGACCAAACAGCCCCATGATGCCTTCATTGGGCAGATTCAGAACATATTCAGATCTCCTCTTTGGAAAATTCCTCCAGAACCAGTTTAGGACACAGAAATGCTATTATCTTGCTTAATTATCTAAACGTTTGGCAATGATCGAATCAAATCCACCTCAGAGAGTAAGTGTTTGCCCTCACTACAGATATTTAAAAGCCTTAGATTACTGAGACTCTGAAGGACCATTCCAAGAGCTCCAAAGTATTTTAATCCATTGCAAAATCAACTGAAAAAAATCAACAGCCTTGTAAACTAAGCTCTTTAAAGAAAAAGCACTCAGGGCGCCCGGGTGGCTCAGTCGGTTACGCTTCTGACTTCGGCTTAGGTCACGATCTTGCAGTTCGTTGAGTTCGAGCCCCACGTGGGGCTCTGGGCTGACAGCTCAGAGCCTGGAGCCTGCTTCGGATTCTGTCTCCCCCTCTCTCTGCCCCTCCCCTGCTTGTGCTCTCTCTCTCTCTCTCAAAAAAAAATACACATTTAAAAAAAGAAAAAGAAAAAAGCACTCTTTGTGGGGAATAAATTCCAGTAACCCTACATGAAAACTAATCAGAGACAAAGATCAAGAAAGACGTCTGGTTATAACCAAAATCGCCCAAATGGACAAATGCTCGGAGTGAACAAATTTTTATCACGAACAAGAATCAATCAACATCTAGGACTTCCATATCACCATCATATACCAGGGCACTGCTATTCCAACAACAGATGATAGAGGGAGCAGAGCCTAACAGTTTCGTGGAAGTCAAGCTTGGAAGTGAATTAGGCCATGGTGCAAATTCTTACCACTTAACTATACGTATGATATAGAAACAGGAACCTGACTTTCATGTTCTCATCTACAAAACAGAAATATTAATAGTACACAGGATTTGGGGAAGGTTAACTGAGGTCATTCAAGCCCACAAAGCACATTAGTGTGATACTGATAACACAGGAATCCCTAAATAAATGTAGGTTATCATCTCGATTATTATTTTACACTTGGCTAATAGTCCTACGTGTGCTAGGAGCTGACACTAAAAATAACAAAGATTGACTAGCACCAGGGGTCACGAATGTGCAAAACAGGGTCCAAAAAAATCAGGCAGGTTAGAGCAAACAAGTTCAAGGCCAAGAGGCACCTGCTGCATACAGGCAGTGCTGGCAGCCAGATGTCATTTCCAAAGTGCTCAGCTAACCTAAACTAGCCCTGAGAGATCACAGACTTGCTTCTCCAGCCCTGTGTCTGTAGGCAGGAGGCCGGCTGCAAGGATCCTGCTCACACAAAGGAGAAAAAGGAAATCCGAAAGGCAAATGGAGGAAGGACCAAAGAGAAGGCAGCGACCGGTCCTGAGGCTGCAGGCCCGAGTCTGTGTGCTACCCACCAGCACACATCTCCGTCCAGACCCCAGCCAGACTCCCGGAATTACTCTGGATGGTTTAAATGAAGGGGGCTCGTTCAGGCACAAAAGGGAAATCATGCCCAAGGTGAGGCTCACAGGCCCGTGTGCACAGCCCCAGGAGACCACCTATGCATATGCTTAGACCACAAACTCGCTCCCCCAGCACACCACCCCCACCCCCCCGGGACCTGGCGGTGACTGCACATCAGCTGGAATGAAGCAAGTGACCAGCCGAGACCGGGGAGGGGAGAGCCCAAGGGTCAGCGGTTCATCTGAACGCTGCTGTGTGCTCACCAACACGTGCTTACAAGCGTTTGTCAAAAGGCAGACTTGCTTTCTAGAAGGAGTGCTAATCCAGAGGAATGCTGAGGACTCACTGGGCTTGCCACCCACGCCCATCAGCAGGGGTGGGGGTCCTCCATCAGACAAAGGCCCTGAGTTTCAGCCCCTGGAGCTGAGAAGCAGTCCTTCATCTCTCCCTGTTTTAAAACAGGCACCATGTCCGAGAAGAGAGTGACCCCTAGGTTCTGTGGCAGAACTGGAACAAAAGCCCGGCTCCTAAACCAGCGAGGGACCTTTGAGAGAGCGAATTCACAACATCTGAGATGTCGTTCCCTAATCTATGATCCATGGATCCCAGTACCGCCCCCGCCCATGTCACAGGTCAGTCGCAAAGGCAGGACAAGAATAGAGACATTTCCAGCATTCCGTATGGTTTCCTAAGGGTGTTCTCAATGCTATCTCCACTGGTCTCCCCCAAATAACAAGGGTAACTATAACCATATTATTTCCCTTTGACAGTCTTCTCTTAGCACAAGGCCAGCCAAAACCCACCAAACAATGTCAACATTCTAGTTCAAACCGGGAAACCTAGCAGTTTGTCAATAAAGGAGAGTCAGCAGACCCAGGGTGCTATTTAATCCTGCTGAGAAAAATAGGGTGCTTCTTAAAAGGACTATTCTTCCCGGAGCATCCTGCCGTCTCTTCTGGAGAGCCAAGCATACGGGTGGCATACAGACGGAAAGGGCAGGAAATAAGGAAGGAGGCTTTCTCCAGGACCAGCGGGTCACAGGCACCGGAGCAGCTCTTGAAGCCTCCGCCAGCCATCTTTAAGACAGCTACTGGGGCGCCTGGGCGGCTCAGTCAGTTGGGCATCCGACTTCAGCTCAGGTCATGATCTCATAGTCTCTGAGGTCGAGCCCTGCGTCGGGCTGTGTGCTGACAGCTCAGAGCCTGGAGCCTGCTCCGGATTCTATGTCTCCCTCTCTCTCTGCCCCTCCCCTGCTCATGCTTTGTCTCTCTCTGTCTCAAAAATAAATAAAAACATTAGAAAAAAAAAAAAGACAGCTACTGTCTCCATCCACTGGCTGGCAGCTCTTCCTTTTCCATGACCTCTTTCCACAAATACCGAGCCCTACTAAGTGCCAGGCAGTGGCAAAACTGTTGAGGCCAGAAGGGAAAAAAAAAAAAAAAAAGAAAAGAAAAAAACCACAACCCCCTTCTTCATGGGCCTTAAGAGTTGCAGGCGGGACGCATTCATTAACGCATCATATAGGTAGGCGCTCAATGAGCAACAGGTCATCTGGGCAACCGGAGAACAAGACACGATCCCATCAGGAGGCAGCGACTGTCTGCACACCCAGCACGGCGCTGGGCCCTGTAAGGTTGCCAAGTGGGGATTAAGCGCCCGCTGGGACTCTCCAGCTGCAACAGAAGCCACACCACCAATCAGTCAGGGGCCAAAGGCAGGGGAGGGGGGTGTAATTACCCACCAAGTATCACACGCTAGGCAGGCAAAAACACGCTGTCTTCCAGCTGTTTGTGTACCATTAGAAAAGAAATTAAGATGTCATTAGGAAGAAATTAAATAATGTGCATGTTGTCGTGACAATAAAGATTCAGGCTGCCAGATCCCGCCTGAGCAGGGATTGCCCACACCCAGCCCCTCCTAGAGATCCACGAGAGACAGAGAGAGAGAAAGATGAAGCGGGGCACACTGCCTTACCAGTCGTCTTCCCCTTGTAGAAAATCTTCATGTCCATCAGCCCCGTGAGCTGGCTCGCCAGAATCGCCATCTGAGAGCCGGTGTATTTGGAAGCTCGGAAGATGCTGAGCTGCGACCAATCATCCCAGTAGATTTCATTCTAAAAAAAGAAAAAAGAAAACTGTGCTCGTTAGCGTAGTTCCTTGGTCTCCTGTTCTGGACCCTCCGTGAGAACAGGGGTTCGCCCGTGCGGGGCGATGCCTGACGGTCACTGGTGAATGACCAGCCTCATCGAGATTCTGCCGAAATGCAAGGCAGCGGTTTTATCCAGACCTCACCAAACAGCCGCACAGAAGGAACCGCCCGAAGGAAACTAACCGATGAGCAATCAAGTTTGCCCACGGTCCAGCCCTTCGGTTCGAAATCTGCTTCCCAACGTCGGGGAGAAGCGACCATTCTGTTTTCTAGAGTCAAAGCAGGAGCGACGGGCAACGCAGCTGGTGCAGAGCTCATCTGAAGCCATCAGGGCACGAGGCGGACAAGCCTCACAGGAGATGACACGGAGCCCAGACTACCGGCACTCAAGGGCAAAGGGGGATTTTTCTGTGAAACAACCTCAACCTTTAATCTTTTGAAATGTGAACAGTGAGCAGCCCGGCAACTGTGACATCCGTAAAGGATGTCAAGGAAAGGAAGCTGTAAAGGAAACTGTCTCAAATTCAGAAATGAGCCGGTTTTCTAGAAGTAGACAAGCATCTCTGTAAAACAAGAGCAGCTCTTCACCTCGGTACACTCTTCCCCAGCTCTAACAGACCGCCCAAGGTGGGAGCAAAGGAGGCCCCACCTTAAAGACGGCGATGGCGTAGGGGTGGGGGAGGTTGTCCAGGATGACGGAACGCTGCTGGCCATCAAAGGTGATCCGCTCGATGCAGTCCAGGTAGGCGTCTGTCCAGTAGATCCACTGGTCATCCACAGCGATGCCGTTGGGCCACTTCACGTCCTCTGACACGAGACGATGCACAGCAGAACCGTCCATGTTGCTCCGATAAATTCCTGGCTTCAGGTCTCCCCAGTCAGTCCAGAACATCACCCTGGTCAAAACCGGGAAAGAATGCACATCACATCAGACCTGGGGAAAGGTGGGGCGGGGGTGGGGGGTCACATGCTACCCCAAGGAGGTAAGAAGCCCATCGACAAACATAAGGCCAGTTCGTTCAGCATTATTATTATAATCTGTAATTGTGAACTTAAGATACTTAACTTCTTGACCCAGGAATTCCTTTACTGGAATTTCAACAGATATAATCAAGTAACGTGACTGCAATATACAAAGCTATTCATCACGGCATCATTCTTACTAGCAAGTGAGTATACGTATACATACGTGTACACGTATATGTGTTATGTGTGTATAGATACACACACACTTTTAGGTGGATATATATGTATACACACCAAAATGTCAATATACAGAGAAAGTGACAGACTGTGGTATACACAAAAGAGTATTACGAAGCCTGAAAAACCTACAAGCGCTCACATGAAAACGTCATCTTCAAACCACGTTAAATATTTTTAAAACATGCAGAACAGCAAATGTGCTTCGATTCTGACACACGGGCGTGTACATGTATTTTAAGGATATACGCTTGTATACGGGTAAAAGAGAATTCTGAAAGCTACACAAGAAACCACCAATCACGGCTACCCCTAGGATGCGTGAGCGAGAAGGGTTAAGAGTGAGAAAGGAGGAAACAAGTAGTTTTCATGTCATAAACTTCTGCTCTCGTAACGTTTTTAATCAGGTACATATACATTTTTTTTCTCTTAAAAAGCAGATCGAATTCTGTATCATAAATATTAGAAGGACTGAAAACCTAATCCAGAATTTCCTTTCAGCTATGTTTCCTTAAGTTAAGAAATTAATAAAAAGCACCTTTGCATTTCCCAGGTGCTTACAAATTGTTAGTAAGAGAACCCACCCAAGCTTGGGGGGGGGGGGCGGTGGGCACAGGGAAAAGATGGACGGGATCAAATGAGATGAGTGAGCTCTGGCTTCAAAACTCGAAGTCAACAGGTTATTTCAACCATAATCATCAGAAACAAGTTTGTGTCCAGCAGTTTGCATTTCCACGAAAATCGGTCTGCTGTAGCATCCGACACGTGCTGACTTCCTCTGGGGCCACACTTACCCGTCTTGGGGCAGGAGGACCAGGGCCCGGGGCCGATCGAGCACAGAGGAGTTGACAATCGTGAGTCGGAAGTCACCATCTGGATTAGCTACCTGACAAAAAAAAAAGGGGGGGGGTGGGAGCCATGGGTGGAAGGCCAAGATGGATGTGAGTTCCTTGAAAGGCCCACATCACAGTTTCCCGTGGGGCTGCTGCCTACAGACACGCGTCTCTATGGCTGCCTGATTCCCCTGCAGGTGCCATCTGGGAAACTTCCTGGAGGAATGAGCTGCTCCCTCCTCCGGTCATGGGACAATTCTCACGTGGTCTGACAGAGGAGCCACAAGGCCGCCTGTGCCCCAGGTCTGGGGCGTGAAGATCTGCACAAAGCAACCCACCTACGTCGCTCCAGGCTCCAAAGCCACCAGTGGCTCTACGTTGTCCACAAAACAAATCCTCAAAGTTCCCGCCTCACGATTAAGCGTCTCCACACGGGCGCCTGGGTGGCCCAGTTGGTTAAGCTCTGGCTTCAGACCGACTTTGGCTCAGGTCATGCTCTCACAGTTCGTGAGTTCGAGCCCCGTGTCGGGCTGTGCCGACAGCTCGGAGCCTGGAGCCTGCTTCGGATTCTGCGTCTCCCTCCCTGCCCCTCCCCTGCTCGTGTTCTCTCTCTCGTCTCTCGAAAGATGAATAAACGTTAAAAAAAAAGAAATTAAAAACAAAAAAGGAGGCTCCACAGACTGTTCATTTTCTTTCCTCCATATTCTCTCTCTTCCACGTCAGCCCCTACAACTTTGGTGGGACTGGCCTCCTCGTGGGTCTCCAAGCCTGACGTGCTCCTCGTCCTCGTCTGCTCTTACCATATCCCCTCCTGGGCCTGTCCTCTGCCCCATAATCGAATCGTGTCTCTCCTTCAAAACTCACCTCCAGGCCCACTTCCTCAGCTTAACGCCTCTGACCTGCCTCGAGCAACGAGCATCTGCACTTCCTGTCGGTGACTCCCCTCACCATTCTGCACAGACGGGACCTGAGTTGTATGCTGTGTGGGGGCTTACGCTTTACTGCATCCTTCCAGCACCTGGCAAAGTGCTGACCACACACATTAAAGAAAGGAGAGGAAGGGCAAGACAGATGCACTACTCCGTATGTCCAAGGCACTGGGCACCTTCTTGTTCACTTCCCCCAGCCGCGCTGTGGGGTGGACGCTAATCACCCTGTCCTCAGGGCTCCGCTCAGATGTCACATCCTCAAGGCCTTCCTGCCCACCTCGTGGCATGCCGCCTGACTGTGCAGTCACACGATCACACTGCCCCCGCCCCCCGGACATTCTCTGGAGGACGCATCGCTGACGGAACTGACAGACTTCTTTCTTCATTAGTTCGCTGCCTCCACGAAAATCTAATCTCGATCACAACAGGAACCTGTGTCTCGCCTACTGCTGTCTCTCCACCACCTCAAACCATACCTGGCACATAAGCACGTGAGGAAAAAAGCACCCGTCCAACCACTGAGTGGATAAACGAACCTTCGTATCGCAGACGAAGCACCCGAAGCTTCGGTGGGTAAGAAACTCGCCTGAGCCACTCAGCTTCCAGAATAAAGACCGAACCCAGGTCTGGCTCTCGACTTCGCGGGTCTCGTCTGGCAACTTCTCCCAACTCTCTGAGCCTCCCTGCCTCTACTGCACTTCCTGCGCCACCCGCGTGCCATGCTTCCACATCATCAGTACAAAGAGGGCTGGGGATGATGAGCCTCAGCCGTGACGTCCAGGAGGTGAGCGTGCCTATGAGACCATGACTTTGGTGCTGTCGAGGCCATTTCTGACCCTCACGTTGCCTTAGGTAGCTAAGGCACAGACAGGTAAAAATGGGATAATAAGAGTACCCGCTATTGGGACGCATGCGTGGCTCAGTCAGTTAAGCGTCCGACTTCAGCTCACGTCATGATCTCGCTGCTCGTGAGTTCGAGGCCGCATCGGGCGCTGTGCTGACAGCTCACGGCCCGGAGCCTGGAGCCTGCTTCAGGTTCTGTCTCCATCTCTCTGCCCCTCCCCCACTCATGCTCTGTCTCTCTCTCTCTCTCTCTCTGTCTCAAATATAAATAAAACGTTAAAAAAAAAAAAAGTACCCAATGTTAACAGGGTTGTTGTAAGAAGTATATCACATAATTCATGCAAAGTGGTTCCAGTGGGGCTTGGCACCCAGGGAGTCCTCACTGCCTTTAATAATAAGGATGGTGATCATGAACGTGACGTTGTCTTTATGACTCTGGTCGACTACAGTCATACTAGAGCAGTGATATACTACGGCACGATAATCATGCTGTGGCGTTATTATGATTATCATTATGGTTACTCTCACATGCTGCCGTTAGCCAAAACAGAACCATTCAGGGCACCTTCGTGAAATCTCGGTCAGGTGGGTCCAGGCATCCTGTTCTCACACGGGCCCTTCACGGCAAAGGGCAAGAATTCTGAACCTTCCCCCTTTTCTTCCCTTTCCAGAGGCTCCGCTGGCCCATTCTCTGGAATTCTCGAAGAATCTCCAGAGAAGTGGGTGGGACACACTAGCTGCCACCTCGGTGTCAAACGTGACTCCAGGCCCAGGTGCACCCCCTGCTCGCTTAATTACGGACAGCACGGGACACACGTACCTCAATCTTTTTAAAGCCAGAATCCACCCAGTACAATAACTGGCTGAGGGGTTCAAAAGCCAAGGCCTCTACGGTCTCCAGGCCGGAGTTGATGATCACCTCTTGCCCCGTACTCCCATTCAGACAGAGGCGCTGAAGACAGAAAAAGAACAAAGGCTGTGAAACGCGCAGACGACCCCGCGCCAGCTCGGTCCCCCCGATGGTAACCGTTTCCTCAACTGGCTCGGCTGGCAAGGGATGCGAGGTTTTCGATGAGTCAACTTTCCACGTGAGCGAAGCCAGTTTCCGGTCAAAGTGTTCTAGAACATGTCACCGCTTCCTGTTTTCAGCAGAACACCTAAACACAACGTAATCATCTGTATGACTCGGCATTAGCGTTACGAACACTGGTTACTGAACGATGCCGTATCACAATAATGAGGTCGGAGATTACTGAGAAGCAGGATTTTGTTTGCTTTTAAAATACATGAAGCCAGGGGCGCCTGGGTGGCTCAGTCGGTTGAGTGTCCGACTTCGGCTCAGGTCATGATCTCACAGTCTGTGAGTTCGAGCCCCGCGTCGGGCTCTGTGCTGACAGCTCAGAGCCTGGAGCCTGTTTCAGATTCCGTGTCTCCCTCTCTCTCTCTCTGACCCTCCCCCGTTCATGCTCTGTCTCTGTCTCAAAAATAAATAAACGTTTAAAAAAATAAATAAAATAAAATAAAATACATGAAGCCAGACTGCCGTTATCTCTGAGTTCTTGGGTCAGTTTTCAGAGGCTCTCCTCCCTTGGGATAGCTCCACCCACCAGTCCCTCCCAATGCCCATCCCCCACCCACCATCGCCACCCTCCTCAAAACCCGGGCACAGTAAAATTGGGTTGGAAGTCCCGAGAAAGCTTGTTGGAATTGCTTTTCTAAAAAGGATTAAGTGGGCAATGAATAAAGATCAAAACAGCTCTCCTTTAAAATGCATGGGTGTGAGTGTAGATGGCTATCTATCTGGCCTGTGTGGGGATCTTTAGAGCGCAGTTTCCCAGTTCTTGACTGTGTTCGGAAGAGCTCAAGTGGATAATTACGTGGACTGCAGAGAAGTCAAGTATTACCGGGTCGTGGCTTCGGCAGAAGGACGCTTAAGAGGCAGCTGGTGCGATAGTGACTAATAATCCTACGCTGCTAGTCCTAAAATCTTCCCGGCAGGAAAAGCGAGGCTTCCCTTGTAAGCCAGACTGCCGACTTGGGCTCCCTCTGTCCTTCCTCCAAGGACAGAAGTAGGCAGGGCGAGAAAATGCTCAAAGAGAAGACTGAAAATTCTCATCAGCCGGCCCTGAAATGAGTTACCACGTAAAACCTCTAATACCCACTGCTGATACCTGTTGGGAATTAGAAGTGGGCCATTTGGAAAGAGGCTTATCGGGACTGGGCGATCACGAGGCGTAGCCCCCTCGAGCAGACCGAAGGGTTGACGCACCTGGATGATGTCCAAGGCCAGGTCAGACCAATACAAGCAGTTCTGCTCATAGTCAAAGTCCAGGGCCACTGCGGCCCGCAAGCCAGTGAGAGGCAGCTGCTCCGTGGCTCCTGAGGCCAGGTCATAGCGGTGGATAGACTTCCGCATGGCGTACAGGATGAACTCATTCTCCTCTGCACAGACACACAAAGCAACAGAGAGGGTGGGCCTGGGGGGTGCTGAGGAGGTCTTGGCATGCCTCACCTGTTCTCTTCTCATGCCTAAGCCTCAGAGCCACGGGCCCGTGGCGTGGATCTAGTGGCAAAGCACGGGAATCGAGATGTGGAAAGCAGAATCGCCTTTCCACTTGGGACAAGCTACTTCAACCCCTATAAATCCGTTGTCTTGTCTGCAAACCGTGTCCCTCGTTACGTTTGCTCTTTTTATCTGGGTGCCCCAGTAGGCATGCTCCAACATCCACGCTTCTGAGCTCGACCTAGAAGTCTTTCAAGTTACACATGAGAACATGACGACCCCACGCAGCACGCTCTCCCTCGTCACAGGACTGTATCACACGGCACCGGAATCATGCTGACTGGAGACCCCTCGTCACGGAGACTCGTAGCTAATCTGTTTGCTCCCCCATCCAACGTTATTCACGATGACACAGGGCAATTGTATCAACCTAGTGTGTTTCCAAAACAGTAAGACTACATTTGTTCTCGAATACTTAACGAAACGTCTCACCACGCGATCATTCCCGAAGATTCTATCTGTACTTAACAAATACTTACACAGTGTATATACCACCTTCCGGCGTTTGTTCCGTGGGCGTAACAACCGCCTGATGGAAGCGTGACTGTTAGCTCGATTTTATACGTGAGAAAACCGACAGCAGAGAGGTTAACGCACTCAAGGTCACCCAACTCGGAAGTAGAAGAGCCACGGCTTGAACTTGAGCAGTCTGCCTCCAGGACCTACATTTTACCCACTACACAATGCTGCCTCTTACAATGGAGATGCTCACGTGGTCGTTTTTTGAAGACACAGAAATAGAGGCCCAGAGTGTTTGAGACGACTTACTTGATGTCAGACAACCAGTCACTGGAGGAGCTGGTATTCTCTCTCATCTACTTAGGGAACGGCCTAGAAAATATTCAGATTTTTCCACAGCGATGGACACGAGCAGCACAGCCCCGTCCACGTCTAACGTGTCCGTTTGGACAGTATGCTGTGTGTGGGACCAAGACCTGAATCTCTCTGCCGCAGGCCTGCAGGGTGACCGTTTTTCGCTCCCTCTGATTCCCTTCATTCAGTGAGTTCACGTCGACTAGCTGCCTGCTTCCCAGCTAGAAGATAGATAATGCATCCCCCCCCCCCCAAAAATCTACCTACAATTTTTTTTTTAAAGATTATTTATTTCGAGAGAGAGGACGCAAGCAGGTGAGGCAGAGAGAGAGGGGGAGAGAGCATCCCAAGCCGGCTCCACACTGTCAGCACAGAGCCCAGCGTGGGGCTCGGTCTCATGAACCATGAGATCGTGACCTGAGCCGAAATCAAGAGTTGGACACTTCACACCCAGGTGCCCCCTACGTACAAATTTTAATAAAGGTTAAGTTTGCCTACTTTTCCTTTGGTCTCATTTTGCTTGAAAAATATCTAAGCCGCCACCATGGGGTAACTAATCTCTTCTTCTGGTTCTCAAGGAAAGCTTCCCGCTGTAATTCCCAGTGAAGGGGGCCGTTTAGACGAAAACTGCCAAGCCCGTACGTGACAGGGAAGTCGAGGACTCTCGTCGCAGCTGCCACAGGGGGTCGTGGAGGACACGTTCACAGCAGCAAGCTTTCCACCCCGCATCTCCAACATCTGCAAACCCCATGCTGGGGCTCTGGTTTTCCTTCTAACCACCCGATGCCTTTATAGCAGAGCCTGAGTCCAGAAAGACTTGCCTTAGGATTAGGGACAGAGGAACATTTCCCATTTCTGGTGTTCAGTGCTTAGGAAAGGAACAGAATTCTTGACCAATCCCAGCCTAGGAAGAGCCTAGACATCTGTGTTATTGCAGTCATCATAAAGGAAGGAAGACGACTTCATTTTTAAAAAGGGTGCCCAGGGGTGCCTGGGTGGCTCAGTCAGTTGAGTGTCCGACTTCAGCTCGGGTCATGATCTAATGGCTTGTGGGTTCAAGCCCCCACGTGGGGCTCTGTGCTGACAGCTCAGAGCCTGGAGCCTCTATCAGATTCTGTCTCCTTCTCTCTCTGCCCCTTCCCCGTTCATGCTCTGTCTCTTTTTCTCTCAAAAATAAACGTTAAAAAAAAATGATGCCCAGATGCCCAGATTACCTCAATCTTTACAAAGATGCTGTGTTCCCATCAGCCCTAGGAGACCATCCTTTCCTTTCCTGGTACACCCCTGCCTTCTGTGCCATGCGTCTTTTTTCTTTTTCTTTTTCTTTTTCTTTCTTTTTTTTACATTTGGGAGGTGGTCTACACTACAAATGTGCTTTTTTTCTACTTTGGTCCCTGTTCTATTTTCTCCTCTCAGCAAAGAAAACAGCTCTCTTACCAGTTCAGATGGTTTTCCACACACTGTTTTGTCCCTCACAGAAGTATCTTCAGAAACGTTTATTATGAAAGTATGCACTCCAGCCCTTGAGAGCAACCACTCCAACCCTACTAACCCAAACCCTCATCAGTAACAGCTCTCGTGAGGAGCATATTTGAATATTATCTGCTCATTTGCAGGAATCTGCTGAAGCCGTGTTCTTTTGAAGTCTCCACAGCGAGGGATGTTAATGACTCTGGTAATGATGGAAGATTAAATTAAGGGACTAATGAGCTTAGCATGAAAAACACCGGGGCAAACGCTGGCAAGCGGTGAGCAATGGAGGGGGGCGCTCTGCCCCGTCTGCGGAGGGCCATGCGCTTTTCGTGATTCAGCGGGGTGCCGATGGCTGTTCCATCAGACCCCACCACCACCACCACCACCACGGGTCCAAGCAGCCCCAACCATCCACCTTCACCGAGAGGTAAGAGCAGGAGGAAGGGCTCACAGGGAATAAGGAAGTTCTGCAAGAACAAGAACTGGAAATAGGAGGGAAGAAAAAAGAGGCCGGGAGGTGAACTCTTTGCAAGGCGATCATCGTTTCCTGCCTGGGTTGCAAATACCTGTGCCGTCACCGCTCAGTCAACTTAACGCACGTTTGGACCACACTGTCCCCTTACAGCGCAAACACTCGCTCCAAAGAACGCTTGCCCAACGAGCATGCATAATGGTCACCTAAAATAATGCGAATGACACTCATCTGCCACTGGGGCGATGTCCAAGGAAGGGCATGGGGCTTAAGAGTCTGAATTTGAACTTTGTCCCTTACCAGATGCGTGACCTCAAACAGGTCGATTCATCCTCTCCTCTGAACATGCTTCTTCGTTAAAAAAAAAAAAAAAAAAAAAAGAAGCAGAGCTCATGATAGTATCTGCTTCATTGGGTGGTGATAAGGGTTAAAATGGCAACACAAGGAAAAGTACATTAAATGTGTGAAACTCCATTCAAGTATTCGTTCTAATTATTATCATAAAAATTAAGATAGACCGCTTCGCTACTTCCCAAAGAGCCATAGTTTATGTTCCAACTCTGACAAACAGACCAAGGAACACACACAAGACCCTCGCCATGCCTAGGACACAAGAGACGCCGAATAAACATTTTTCAATGACCAAAAGGGATTTCCCTCAAAAAACTACTCTCTATTCCTATGCAAGCATAAGGCTATAAATAAATTTGGTTTGGATACCCAGGTTAGAGGAAAAGGGGAGGTCTGTGATGCTTGTAATTTCTATGTTTTTCCACCACTGAGTTAGAAGGGCCACAAGACTGGACCAGTGTGAGATCATAAGGACACTACAGTGACATCTCAAGAACTCAAAGGCAAGAAACCACCTCTTACCTGCCAAGGGACACGGGACCAGTTCTCCTTCCAGCCGTGTTTCGACGTCTCCTCCACTACAAGTGTCCCCAGAAATCTTCCGATAGCTGTCACCCCCCCGCCCCAAGAGCAAGAGGTCAGACACATCCAAGAACAGCCATTAAGTCTTCATACCTGGAAACCTATTTCCTATCCACATCCATCTCTTCATTTCCCTATAGAACAAGAAGGATGTTTCATCATTCTCAATTGGTTCTGCTTATAATTACACTGGGAACCCCAGATAACAGGGAAGACTGTCCCGGGCAAGAGTATACACGTATCCCTTCCACGAAGTCCTATGACGGTGTGTCCTTGCTGAAGTTTATGACTTAACATATAGCTAGAGCTACAGAGAAGTTTACGGGTTTGCATTTTTTTCTCACAGAGGGTAGAAGCGTTTGTAAACCTCCTAATTCTAAATATTGCCCAAGCTACCTGAGACCCGCTATGAATCCAAGCAGTTGGAGTACGAAAGGAGTCCAGGCGGCTTTCTCTGCTCTCTCAAACCCAGTGCAGACATGTCCCCAGCACGTTGGGGTACGTACCCTCTCGTTCTCCTGTATGTAGAACCCACAGGACAAGGCACAGGAGGGGAGTATGACTTCCCAGAAAACTCAGGATCCGGAACACAGACCTCTAATGCCAGATCTTCACTCATCTTGAAGCCAAAGTCACTGCAAAGGCAATCGGGGTTTGTTAGGGCCAATGGCTTGTGTACTTGGGGCATGTCAATACCAACTCTTGTGACTTCTCCCATACCGCCTACCAACTTACTGTAAGTTACTAAACATGTCCCTTTGAAGAACACTCCCTTTTTTATGCTAACACACTTTCAATAGAAACTTTGTATCGGAACCACGACTGGCAAACCGCGATCATATGCCAAAAACAGACAAAGGCAATACAAATCATTACACCAGAAACAAAATAATATTACTTTTTTTTTAGCTGGATCTAGCTCCCCACCCAAAGGCCCTGGGTCTGCCCTCTCTTTGTTAAGAGGGACCAGCAAATGTTAAAGAGTTACCAGCACTCAGTGATACTTTCTCCTTGACATGCTGACAAGCATTAGAAAGGAAATTTAAAAGAATCACCTTTTTTAAATGAATGATTCAATGTTATTTGAGATCATGTCCATGCACTACCTAAAATCACCGTGGGTGTCTCATCCTGTACTTTAGGACACAACACTTTGGCCCACGAGACCTTCCACAATTTGGGGGCCACATCTCTGACAAAATACTCAGCTCAGGGGCAGGGGGTGGGTGGGAGGAGCTGCAGTAGGAACCAGGGACACCAGGTCTAGTCCTGACTCTGCCCTTTACCGCAGTGAACAACCCCAAGAGGAGGCAGTTACACTATACACGTCCCAAAGCCCGGCCCAAGACCGAAATTTGAATTCAAAGAGATTCTCCACGTTGACACGCTCTACTCGAAAGGCTTCCTTTACTCTATTCAGACCAATGAATTACTTATTAAACACTTTCTCCACGAGAAGTGTTAACAGGTACGGGGCTGAGTGGTTTGTGGGTTCCTTACGCCACAATCGACATTTAGCAATTTGTAGGAATTTTTCAGAAGGGAGAGTTTTATTACTGTGTGGAACACGTCTCATTCATTAAATCAGGTCACTTTTACCGAACGGCTGCTTACGATCTTTTAGGGGGCTAGGTGGAGCATTACCTAATTATTTACTTGCCTCCAACGGCAAAGCACCTGTTCTTAGGCTTCTGCAATCTGTAGGTCACGGCCTAATAGGCCGTGAACACACGTTGGGAGGGTTAAGCCCAGCTTCTGAAAGAAACTAACTCTGAAATCAAGGAACATATGGGCCAGTGGCTGGGCTTCCCAGAGAGGTCAGAAAGGACCGTCAGAAGCAACCAGACTTTCACATGTAGCTGTCACTTGGCAGCTGAACTAACGCACGGAAACTGTAAGCTCACTCATTCTCCTTTCCCCTCCTACAGTCCTCCCTCAGACCATCCCGTCCTCACTGCCGCGGTCCAAGGCCCCCAAACGTTTCCAGGAGCCACACAGTCCAGCCAGCTCCTTTCTAGCAGCTACACGATCAGAGGCCTTGAAATCAATACATCCTTTATCATTTTCATGGGTCATCACCCTCACGATCTCATCTGGCCGAAAGCCCAACTCTGTGACAGGCAAGACAGGTGGTTTTCCCCGTCCAAACTGAACCCTCAGCCCCTAGTGGGTTTCCATGAGTCAGCTGGGATGGGCGTGGGAGACCAGGGGGAGCTAAGCCAGTTTACCAAGAAGGCATACCAGCCTCTGGTTGTTGGCTGTTGTCGTCATCGTTTTGGTAGAAAGGGAGCAGATTTTAGAGAAAAAGCACAGCAGGGGTCTTTAAGAAAAAAAAAAACAAAAACAAAGGAGAGTTGTTAGGGTTTCTTACATGTTTATTACTTCCTTTTGTCTTGAAGTAGTTAGAGAGGATAAAAGAGAGAAGAGAGAGAGCCTTACAAACTTTTCCATGATTAGGGCCTCTACAGTCAGGGGACCTCAGGCCAGCAAAAGCTCTCAGATTAGAATTTACAATTTGGGGGCATCTAAGAGAGAACACAAGGTAGCAAAGGGGCACCCAACGGACAACCCTGGGAACGTCAAACAGCTCTGTGGTTTTACGCTGCAAGGCTCGGGGCGCCTGGGTGGCTCAGTCGGTTAAGCGTCCGACTTCAGCCAGGTCACGATCTCGCGGTCCGGGAGTTCGAGCCCCGCGTCGGGCTCTGGGCTGATGGCTCAGAGCCTGGAGCCTGCTTCCGATTCTGTGTCTCCCTCTCTCTCTGCCCCTCCCCCGTTCATGCTCTGTCTCTCTCTGTCTCAAAAATAAATGTTAAAAAAAAAAAAAAATTACGCTGCAAGGCTCTATGCCGTTATCTCAGAACCACACGGCTTTCAAAGAGAATGCGCGTCCTGTACGGTCTAAAACCCGGCTGTTCAAAGGATGGGCTGGCAGATGAGCGAGCTCAGATCATCCAGAGCAGGGCACCAGCTACAGAGCCCCAGAACTGGAGTCAGAACTGGCATTTTAACAAGATCCCAGGTGATTCATACGCACGCTCGAGTTTCAGAAGCATGGGTCTAGGGCAGGAGTTGGCCAGATCTGGTTAGCTGTTCTTGTAAACAGAGCTTTCTGGGATCACAGGCATGCCCATCCACCTACGGCTGCTTCTGTGCTCCCACAAGCAGTCGCCAAGCCACCATCATGGACCGCAGGGCTCGCAAAGCCTACGACATTTACCCCATGTCCCTGTTCCAACCTCAGGCTAGAACATATCAGAGGCTTCTGGCTTTCATCGAGATAAGTGTGACTTCCTAAAGCAAACTTTAGCTGTTCTGAGAATGGCAGTGGCTGAGAAGTGAGTGACGTGCTTAGTTCGATACCCATGCTCTCTACTGACAGCCCCGCCCAGCCTGGGGTGATTTCATGCTGGATTACAGGCACCAGGGACTGCCTACGGGCTCCCAGACCCTATGTGTTTTACTGCTAGAATCATCTTCCAAAGCTAAGCTCTGCTCTGATCAGCGACTCTCCTCAAAAGCCTTCAAAGACCCTCTGCTGCTTACAGAATAAGGTCCACACCGCTGTCTCTACCCTTACCTACCAGCCTCAGTTCCCCTCACTGACCCCACTTCATACCGACAAGGCCTCCAAACCAAACCACCAGTGACCTCCCCACCACCCCTCCGCCTCCCCAGTGCTGCCACATCTTCTCAGAATGCTCCCGTCCACAAATCCAGGCGTTTTCGTCTCTAACAGTGCCTCCTCCAGGAACTTCCTGATTTCCAAGCCCCAAATCAGTCTCCTCCTTCCTGCCAACAATCACAATCAAAGCACCCCTTCCTCCTCCAAGGTACGTGCGGCTTTCCCTCCCTGGCCACAGTTATCTGTGGGCGTGTCATTTCTTCCGCTGTCACCATTCTCAGCCCTGCCTTGGGTACTTTGCTCCAGGACTGATGAATATACAAATATATATGCACTGACATTCCCTCACTGCAGATAAAGAAGCACACTCCCAGGGGCGCCCGGGTGGCTCAGTCGGTTAGGCGTCCGACTTCAGCTCAGGTCATGATCTCGCGGTCTGTGAGTTCAAGCCCCGCGTCGGGCTCTGTGCGGACAGCTCGGAGCCTGGAGCCTGCTTCCGATTCTGTGTCTCCCTCTCTCTCTGCCCCTCCCCCATTCATGCTCTGTCTCTCTCTGTCTCAAAAATAAATAAACGTTAAAAAAAAAAAATTTAAAAAAAAAAAAAGCAGCACACTCCCTACAGGATAGGGCTTCTAAGGAAAAGGAGTTTCTTACACAGGAACCTTCAGTGTGTTCCCTTTGGAAGCCGCCCTCCTAGAAATAAATCCCAGAGTGATCCATTCCTAAATAAACTATGGCAGCTTCCCTAGGATGTAACTCCTCTCCCACATTTCGTAGCTATGAGAATTAAATGGAATAACCTATATAAAAAGTGCCTAGCACCATTCTTGGCACATCAAAAATTCTTAAGAAATCTTTATTTCTGGGGCGCCTGGGTGGTTCATTCAGTTAAGCGTCCGACGTCGGCTCAGGTCATGATCTCACCATTCGTCGGTTCGAGCGCTGCATCGGGCTCTGTGCTGACAGCTCAGAGCCTGGAGCCTGCTTTGGATTCTGTATCTCCCTCTCTCTCTCTGCTTGCTCTCTCTCTCTCTCTCTCTCTCTCAAAAATAAATAAACATTAAAAAAAAATTTTTTTTTTTAATCTTTATTTTTGAGAGAGAGAGACAGAGTGTGAGTGGGAGGGGCAGAGAGGGAGGGAGACATAGAATCTGAAGCAGGCTCCAGGCTCTGAGCTGTCAGCACAGAACAGAGCCAGACGCGGGGCTTGAACCCACGAACTGCAAGATCATGACCTGAGCCAAAGTCGGACACTCAACCGACTGAGCCATTCAGGCGCCCCCAAAAAAAAATTAAAAAAAAAAAAGGAAATATATATTTCCTATGATTGCCTTCTTTCCCTCAGGGGAAGGGACCATGCCCTAGTCTGTATGTAGCACTGCTGAGGAAGACACAACCCAGTCCCCAGGCATCCAGGAAGAACCCACCATTCATAGTCCTCTCGGGTGCAGGAGCAGTTGGACACGACCACGGGCCGGTCAAAGTCCTCTCCGTTAAAGCACGTCGCGTGGGGAGTCCTCCGTTTGAACACAGTCTTGTGTCCCAGCAAACACTCGTTGCCCCGCTCATCAGACGGTGACCACAGCTTGTAGTCATTCTCCGTGCAGGGAACCCCTGAGGAAAAGGAAACGCGGCATGAAGCGTCCGAGGGACACCCACATGGGCCTTCCTGTCCTCCCCGCCCCTCAGCCCCGCCACCCACGTCCGGCTCATCCCGGTGCTTCTCAGCGGGCACGCAGACCTCGGGAACTGTCCCAAGCCTCTGATCACCTTGCTCTGATGCCAGGAGGCACCCAGGCAAATGAAAATGGTACCGCCTGAAACACAGACGTTCGTCTGAGAAATCTGGGAAGAAGCAAGCCACCTTTGGCACCCTCTAAACTTCTGAAATATTTTAGCAGATTCTGCAGTGCCTTCTAGAAATGGGTATCAGAGGTGCCTATCCCCCAGGGAGTTACGCCAAATCGTTGGTAGATGGTGTCACCCAGGGGTGTTGTCTCCTGCCTGCTTTCAGGGGGGGGGGGGGGGCGTAGGGTGGGCACACCTGGAAGGAATGGCCCGAGAGCAACTGAGTCCGCTGTCACTGCTTGGAAGAAAGTTCGTGGAAGATTCATGGAAGGAGGGGCTGAGAAATGGTAAGACAACCTGGACGGTCACTCCATCCACCCGTACTCACTTGGAATTTAAGCAGAGTGGCTTCTACGGGAATTCCAAAGTATACCTACGTCTATACTGGTACTCTGCGTCTTTTTTATAGATGTGTCAGATTGCATGCTGCCTGAAACTGATGAACAGCCGTCAACTCAATGCCATTCAAATCAGCAACTACTTATTAATCCCTGGCTGCGAGGCTCTCCCCGGCTGTTCAGTGGGCGGAAAATACAGAATGCACAAGACAGGTTCTTCTTTCTAAGACCCTTGTAATCTAGTCGATGGGGAATGATATAAACAGGGTGACAGACACAAGTTTTAATTCACGGCGTGAGGGGTGGGCTTATGTTCTGGACACGGACGAGAGGCGGGGGGCAGGGGGGCCCTCTGGCTGGGATATTAGCGGCCAAGTGCATTGGATCCTGAGACGTGAAAAGGATCTCGACTAGGAGAAATGGAATGGGTAGCAAAGGGGATGTTCCAGATAGTTGGAATGATGTCGGCTGAGGCAGAAGGGGGAGGAAAGACTAGGGCTGCAGAGGGAACGGGCGAGGAAGAAAGACTCTGGATTACACTTCTCCCTGCTTACTTACACATCCTGTGCCTACACTAGCAGACGGCAGATGAGATCCTAGACGGCTGAGAGGTCCCTGCATCACGGGGCACACTGCCATTCACACGGGAGTCACCCGCTGAGTCTGTCAAAGCAGAACTGCTGATGTGGAGGGATGTTTTTCATTCACTCACCTGTTCAACGCACACACACGCAGACCTACTATGCGCCAGCGACTAGACAGGAAGTGAGGATACAAGACATAACACCTGCTCCTACTAAGAACTGTCTGAGTAACTACCTCTGTATTTCCCAACCGCTTACTGCATACGTGTCCGTCTCCTTCAACGGCTACAGACTCTCTCGAGTACAGAGTGTCGAAGCCGATGCCCTGGTCAACAAATAGCTCCATGAAGAGGGCCGAGGAGGCAGCGGCTTACCCAAGGCACCCGTGGCATTGACCTGCAGGATCAGCCAGCTGTGGACATTCTCCTTGTTGGAGCCAAAGATGGTGAAGACAGTGCTCTTCTCGCCGGGTTCCGTGAGGAGCCCGTACACAAACACTGGGCTCTCGGAGAAGATGAACGTTTTCCAGGTCTCCCCTTCGTTGGTACTGTATCTGCCAAGGACGAGTAAGAGGATTCTTACTTACAGTTAAAGTCTCTAGGGCAAGGGCTTGGTTTCCAGGTAACATTCACTAGTGATAAGAGCCAGGAGTCTCTGGAGGAACAGCCGGAGCAGGGAACCTTCAAGGCTGTGCCAGAAAATAAGGATGTGCTAAGAGACTAACGGAGTCAGTGCAAACGGACACAGCAGCCAGCCTGATGGAGCTCCAACTGGCCAATTTGGGAAAATCTGAACATAAAAACAGAAAAATGATGGTAACAGATTATATACCCAATAGAAATACGACAGGGGTCTCCGAATGATGCTGAAAGAGAAAAGGGAAGCAGGAAGTTTTTCTTATGTTACAATGCTACCCGATGCATATTGAAAACAATGACAGCATGAGAAAAACGACCATCCCATAACCCTCACTGTAATGACCGAGTCAGGCGAAGAAGACCACTGAATCCTACAACCACATGGTTCACGTGGGGACCACGGTGTTCGCATCAACCCACAGATGAATCATTCACTGCAAATGGGGAAATGCAATCTTACAGTGGATTAAGAGTCACAACTGTCACCAAAGTTAGCATCACTAACAATGGGACAACCTGACGTCACGTGCCTCCCGGATAAAGCGTTGAGAATATCATCTATGTGCCGTTCCGTACAACCGGACAAATCCAGAACGTGGGACGGTCTCCATGGCCACTGGTCGGGATTCCTCCAACACAAAACTGAGGCCGTGAAAAACTTAACAAACCAACCAGGAAAGGCGGAAGGCTTGTTACAAAGAGACTAAAGAGGTGTTAAGGACCACACGCAATGTGTAAACCTTGACTGCATCCCAGACCGGTGGGGGAAGGCAGCTGTAAGCAGCTTGGGACAACTGAGAAAATATAAATACAGTGTGTAAGGGACACTGAGCTCATGTGAATTTCCTTAGATGTGAGAATGGCATTCTGAGTGCATAGGAAAATACCCGTACGTATTAGTGATACATGTTTTAAATATTTAGCTGTGAAGGGGCACGATGGCTACAACTTTCTTTCAAATGGCTCAGCAAGGGGCACCTGGGTGGCTCAGTAGGTTAAGCATCCAACTCTTGATTTCAGCCCAGGTCATGATCTCACAGTTTGTGAGTCTGAGCCCCGCATCAGGCTCTGCACTGACAGCATGGAGTCTGCTTGGGATTTACTCTGCCCCTACCCCGCTCATGTTCATGCTCTCTCTCTCAAAATAAATATTTTTTTTTTAAAAACCCACAAATGACAAAAGGATAAACACATAGACAGACAGGCAGGTAGGATGAACAGATGACAGAAGTAAAGCGAACTGGCAAATGTTAGCAACTGGTGATTCTGGGCAAACTTCTGTGGGTGTCCTTTATACAATTCTTTCCCCTTTTCCCGTGGTCTGACAGATTTTTAAGGTGGAGGAAAAATATGTCCAGAGAAAAGTCTCCAAGGAGGACTTGTTCTTGCTACAGCAGAACGAGAAAGCAAGCTCTTTAAAGAAATAGGCAGCACTGACATAACTGTGTTGATTTTTCATGATCTTTTGTATTGAGGGGGAGGGGAGGCGCAGAGGGAGATGGGGAATACCTAACACTTGCTTTGCCTCCCAGGAAGCTGGCCAAGATGCTCAACATGAGAAACCACTCAGTTAGAGCTCTCTTCAGTGTCAGCTCTCGCTTCTCTCTTAAATCCTACGTGCAAAATTTCTCTTTCTTTCACGTTTCCTGCATTTTTGAGATTTTAGTTTTTCTTCCTCAAAGAATGCTTGACACAAATCTTTTCACAACATCATACAATCCAAACACTCTCTCCCAAATCGAGATGACGACAATGGGTACTTCTGCAAGAGGCCACGGGTTAAATGGGAGGTGGGGAGCGGTGTACAAGGCAACATAAATAAAGAAGGTCAACGAGGACCAAGTGAGTCCCCTACGGATCTTCCAAAGAGGAGAAATCCTCATCTGATTGGACTGCATTTGGTTGAAGCTGATTTTGAAGCAGATATAGGGATAAGTTAACTCATTCACTCTCCTTGCACCAGTGTGATGAGCTAACGGCTGAGTATCACTTTTAAAGGAAAATGAATGGGAAAAGCTGGCCTATTATCCAGACAGGATGAGAGCTATCAGGGATAATGTTGGAGGTCCATCCATTTGCACACTGCCCCGTAATTCTATTTAGGAGCTCCTTGAACCCCCGATAACCTTAGGAAATGAAGCACCCCATTTCTTGAGAGGTTCCCAGATGACTGATGGGATGACACTTTGATGAGACTGATACATGGCCAAGCAGAGCCTTGTATTTGAGAACAAACTGCACATTTAGAAAGCGGTGCTTGGGGCGCCTGGGTGGCTCAGTCGGTTAAGCGTCCAACTTCGGCTCGGGTCATGATCTCGCGGTCCGTGAGTTCGAGCCCCGCGTCGGGCTCCGTGCTGACAGCTCAGAGCCTGGAGCCTGTTTCGGATTCTGTGCCTCCCTCTCTCTGTCCCTCCCCCGTTCATGCTTTGTCTCTCTCTGTCTCAAAAATAAACGTTTAAAAAAAAAATTAGAAAAAAAAAAAGCGGTGCTTTTTCCGAGTTTCGGGGAAGAAGCAAGTCACGTTACCACTGCAACAGTTAGGGGGACATCTACTCTAGACCAGGTTCTGATCCCCTAAAGAAGAACATGTATTGATGGGGTGAAAATGACAACAGCCTTACAAGAAAACAAACCAAGTCACCTGTGTATTCCTACAGTCGGGAAAAACCATCAGAGCCCTAACCTTCAGGACTGGAGGATTCAAAATGTTCAGATAAAAATACACACATAGGGGTGCCTGCGTGGCTCAGTAGGTTAAGCGTCCGACTTGGGCTCAGGTCATGATCTCACAGTTTGTGAGTTCGAGCCCCGCATCGGGCTCGGTGCTGACAGCTGGGAGCCTGCAGCCTGCTTTGAATTCTGGTTATCCTTCTCTCTCTGCCCCTCCCCTGCTCATATTCTATCTCTCTCTGTCTCTCAAAAATAAATAAATTTAAAAAAATTTTTTTTCAATGTTAAAAAAAAATACACACATAATCCCAGGGTCAAAACTCTCAAGAGGATGGGAAGGTCATTTAATATAATTAATGTAATAAATTTGTAATATAAATGTAACACAGATACACTAAATAAGGGAAGTGGTAATATTCAAGACATTAATGTGTGGCTGTACGGAAAGGTCCTTGATGAACTCAGATTTTTTTTTTTTTAATTTTTTTAACGTTTATTTATTTTTGAGACAGAGAGAGACAGAGAGAGACAGAGCACGAACAGGGGAGGAGCAGAGAGAGAGGGAGACACAGAGTCTGAAACAGGCTCCAGGCTCTGTCAACACAGAGCCCGACGCGGGGCTCGAACTCACAGACCGCGAGATCATGACCTGAGCTGAAGTCGGACGCTTAACCGACCAAACCACCCAGGCGCCCGGATGAACTCAGATTTTTAAACATGTTCACGATAAGAAAAGAGCCATACAACCAAAGGCAAAAAAAAAAATTAAAGAGCAGTACTTATCTGCTAGTTAATTCCCATTATAATTCTGATGGCAAGTAATCTGCAGCAACCGTGAGCAAACAAACCCAAAATGAGTCAAAGATTGTGCTTCAAATTATAACAATTAGTGATAGATTCGTGAGTCAGTGGGATGGTGGGTTGGTTGCCTAGTAAATTCTACAAAGTATTAGCAAGAAATTCTATAAAGAACCAGAAAGGGATCATCCTTTTGATGGTCAATGGTATAAATAGTAACAATAGAAAGAAGAAAAAAAAGGCAGAACCACTCAATTTCTATTTTGGTTGTATCTTTACCAAGAATGATCTTCAGACTGGACAAGGCAGGAAAAAAAAGACAGGGACGTTAAAAGAAAATGAGTACAAAAGAGAGAACATTCTAGAGAATAGAAAAAGTTCAAAATACGATGGCAGATAAGAATCTCTAAAAGAATCACAAAGAACAGAGATTCTTGAAGCCCAGAGGAGGAAGAATAGTTTTACTTTCCTAAAGAACATAAAAATGGGGGCGCCTGGGTGGCTCAGTCGGTTGAGCATCCGACTTCAACTCACGCCATGATCTGGTGGTTCATGAGTTCAAACCCCGGCATCGGGCTCTGTGCTGACAGCTGAGAGCCTGGAGCCTGCTTCAGATTCTGTGTCTCCCTCTCTCTCTGCCCCTCCCCCACTCGTTCTCTGTCTCTGTCTCTCTCTCAAAGAATAAATAAACATTAAAAAAAAAAAAAAGGAACTAAAAAATGGTTTCAAGAATGGAAACAGCTGATCTGAGAGACCTTAGAAAAGAAGGAAGTCAGGGCTGGGACTCACATGGTTTCACACCCAAGTCACAACACAACAATCGAATCCCACTTCCTTTTCTCAAGGTAATTCTTGATTTGAAGAAGAGGGCAATGATAGAGAACGTTCTTTTTTCATAAGGATCTCTATGGACCACACAGCTAGATAAAATTCACCGCTGGGAAAACAAGTCCCGGTGTGCTGATTGCCGACATATGGTGTGAACCCAACCCCAAATGAGATCGCTCCTTCCCACACTGCTCCCTGCTTTAGTCAAAGAGATGAATAACAATATGGAAGGTCAACCCATCAAATGTGCAAAGCCTACAAGGCTAATTGGACTGATAATGGAATTAATGCCCAAACAGGATTCAAAACACTCTTCTTATTACATCAAAAGAATAAGCAAACATGAGAGAAAAGTTCCACATGTTGTTTCAAAAGCCTACCTGCTCAGACCCAAGATGGAGAAAATCTGGTCTTAAATACCATATGATTTCGCTTCTATGTGGAGTTTAAGAAACAAAACAGACTGAACACAGGGGAAGGGAAGGAAAAATAAAGTAAGATAAACACAGGGAAGCAAACCATTAGAGACTCAACTATAGAGAACAAATTGAGGGGTTGCTTGCTGGAGGGGTGGTGGGTGGGGGATGGGCCAAATGGGTGACGGGCACAAGGAGGACACTTGTTGGGATGAGCACTGGGTGTTATACGTAAGTGATAAACCCCTAAATTCTACACCCGAAACCAACGCTATACGGAAGGAAAAAAAAGTAGTGGTAATAAAACTACTCTAAGTCAAGATAATGCGCTCCATTATTTGCATCAATTACCTTGTTTAAATTACCACGTTAAAAATACTGTGAAGCAGGGGCGCCTGGGTGGCTCCGTCGGTTAAGCGTCCGACTTCGGCTCAGGTCACGATCTTCCGGTCCGTGAGTTCGAGCCCCGCGTCGGGCTCTGCGCTGACTGCTCAGAGCCTGGAGCCTGTTTCCGATTCTGTGTCTCCCTCTCTCTCTGACCCTCCCCCGTTCATGCTCTGTCTCTCTCTGTCTCAAAAATTAATAAACGTTAAAAAAAATTTTTTTTTTTTAAAATACTGTGAGGCGTTTCCACGGATGAGAAAACTGAATCTCCATAAGATAAGTAATTCGCTGAGGTTACCCAGCTAGTGAAGGGTTATACTGCCTTTATCATGAAGTTGCAATACAATTCAAACTGGCTTGGAGGTAAAATAAATAAATTAATTAAGAGAATGCGTTATTTCATGAATGTGAGCAGTCCAATGGCACAAGTCCCCTCAGTACGGCAAAGCTGTCACTGGGATTCAGTCTGTTTTCTCCACCCCTTGATCATTTTTCCTCTCTGTGGTCTTCATTCTCAGGCTGTTCTCCTACACGATAGCAAAGAAAGTCACGGGCATCCTGGGTTATGTCTGCGGAGACAGACAGCTACGTACTCCCAGAGATGCAAGGAAAGGAAAGTATGCTGCATGTTTAACTACCCTAGTTTCCTTCTGGAGTTTCCATTAATGCTGAAGGTGGCATTTCCACCCTACACGCACCTATTCAAAATAAAATCTCATGGCGTCTGGGTGGCTCAGTCGGTTGAGGGTCCAACTCCTGATTCCAGCTCAGATCAAGATCTCACGTCTCGTGAGTGCGAGCCGGGCCCCACCTTGGGCTCCGCACTGACAGCACAGAGCCCGCTCCGGATTTTCTCTCTCTTTCTCCCTCTCTCTCTCTGCCCCTCCCCTGCTTGCCCGCATGCTCACTCTCTCGCTCTCAAAGTGAATAAACTTTAAAGATACCACTACTACTGCTGGGGCATCGGGGTGACTCAGTGAGTTGAGCGTCTGACTGCGGCTCAATCTGTGAGTTCGAGCCCCGCATCAGGCTCTGGGCTGATGGCTCAGAGCCTGGAGCCTGCTTCCAATTCTGTGTCTCCCTCTCTCTCTGCCCCTCCCCCGCTCATGCTCTGTCTCTCTCTGTCTCAAAAATAAATAAACGTTAAAAAAAATTTTTTTTAACTTTTTTAATAAAATAAAAGTACTCCTACTAAATATAGTCTCAAGTCAATGATATTACAGTAGTGTCATATAGTGACGGATGGTGGCTACCCTTGTGAGCACAGAACATACAGAGATGCTGAATCACGACGTTGTACACCTGAAACTAATGTAACATCGTAGGTCAACTATACTCAAATAAAAAAATTAAAAGAAAAAAAGAAAAAGAAAATCATGCCTTTAATAAAATCCGTAAGAAAAAAAAAAAGATCTCTAGGTTTCACGGTGAAACTGAACTTAACCTACCGATAGAGATCACAGCACAGATAGGATCTCAAAAATATGATGCTGAATAGCAGAAGCCAGATAAGAAACACAGGAAATTCTGCTAGCGGCAGAAGTAACCTACAGTGATAAAAATATAATCGGACCATCAGTTGCCTCTAGCTGGGGTGGGGCGGTGGATTGGAGGAAGGGGCACAGAGGGATTTTCTGGGGTGATGGAAATTTTCTGCATCTTGACGAGGCATCCTCCAGCACTGACTAAACGGTGGATTTACAATCTGAGCATCTCATGGCGTGTAAATTGATATCTCAGTTTCTACAAGATGATTTAGTAGAAGCTAGAAAGGTAGGGAGGCGGTCAGAAGTGTAAAAAGAGTCTTGGGTTCTCACTGGCAGAAACTGGGTGTCCAGAGCTGCGTTGGTGTTCATCCCTGCATGTTGGGCTCAGATCTGGGCCCCACATTTGAAAGCACTGACATCGTGAGGTGGGCTAAAGGAGACCCGGATGGCGAAGGGTCGGGATCCCACAGCATCAGAGGACGGGAACCGGAGCCACCTGCCACGGAATGGGAGACACACAGGAGGACAGGGAGGGGCCTCAGATCCTGAAAGGTGTTCAGGGGAAGGAGGAAAGGGCCTCTGTGTGCGTCTCCTGGGGACAGAACTAAGCCTACTCGCTAGAAACCGGAGAGAGGAGAATTGGGGCTCTCTCCGACCTGAGAACCTCCATTCGTAAAGGAATAAATGGATAAAAATGGTGAGCGAATGGAGACATGAACAAACTGTCCCAAAGTGAAATGGAAGCCCCTCGTGATCTGGTAAATTTCCCGTGACTCAAACTATTCAAGGAAAGACTGGTGGACTTCCATAAAAATGCTTTCAAGCGCTGGCGGGAGGCCAACCCAGATGACGGACTACGTCCAGATTCCTGCTGGACATCTCCCCTTGGACAGCCCAGAGCAATTCAGCCCACCGTGTCCAAACCCACATTCCTCTGATGGCCCTTCAGGGCCTGCTCCCCTCACTTTCCCCTGCGCCTCTACGAAGGGTCTGATCAGCGTCCCCCGTCATCCTAGTCAAAAGCAGTCCTGCAGACGTTGTCCCCCAAAATGCTCTGTCCCCCCACCAGCTCCCTCTCTCACGTCCACTCTTGCTTCTTTAATGTTCATCCTCCTCAGCTGGCCAGAGCCATCTTTTCCATAACGTGAATCTAGCCCTGTCATTCCCCTACTGAGAACCCTCTAGGCGTTTTTAGGACCCCCGACTTTGAAAGGCAAGTCTGATCTCTCCGGGGAGGCATGGAGGTCCCGCGGCCCCCAGCCCCTACCTACACCGACCTCAATCCCCATGTCTCACGGCCCCCTCCCTGCAGTCTGCATTCTATTACTCCTCGAGCTTACACCTTCCACCCTGGTTCATGCCGGACCTTCTCTGGCCAAGGTCTTTCTAACCCTGAAATGGCACACCAACCTCGCTCAGGCTTCCTCTTCCTCCTCCTTCCTTCTCCCTGGCCCCCATTCTGTGTTCCCACAGCACCGTGTGCCCCTTCTACCTTACCCCGTACTCTATTTTCTTTCTTTTTTTTAATTTTTTTTTTCAATGTTTATTTATTTTTGGGACAGAGAGAGACAGAGCATGAACGGGGGAGGGGCAGAGAGAGAGGGAGACACAGAATCGGAAACAGGCTCCAGGCTCCGAGCCATCAGCCCAGAGCCCGACGCGGGGCTCGAACTCCCGGACCGCCAGATCGTGACCTGGCTGAAGTCGGACGCTTAACCGACTGCGCCACCCAGGCGCCCCCGTACTCTATTTTCATGACCTGATGTTGTGAGCATCTTCGAGCAGACTGCCCTTTGTCAGAAACGAGCCCTCCTCCTCACTTTCCCGCCCCTGGCAGCTGGCACCTTTCTTGGCACACAGAAGGGGCATTAATTAACATTTGCTAAAGGAAAGTCAATGAACTGCACTGTATTTTTTGAACCCCATCAGTCAGTTTCTTAACAATTAACAGGTGATAACACCGGCTTCACTATAACCCAAAGGCCGAAGAGACCACGTGAGGGTTAAAATGAAGCAGGTAGGGATGGCTCTCTCTGTATCCCCCCCCCCATTAATGCTGCCACAAGCGTGCGGGCTAACTGCCATCTCCCACATTCTGGAACCAAGGGGCTGCTTCCAGAACTCAGGTCCAGAAAAGACAGCTGCACTGCCGGATGTAATCTTTGCACTGTCTTTTCGGGGCTCCGGGAGGAAAGCCCTATTCAATAAAAAATTTCCTAGGAGAGGGGCGCCTGGGTGGCTCAGTCGGTTAAGCTTCCGACTTCGGCTCAGGTCATGATCTCACGGTCCGTGAGTTCGAGCCCTGCATCGGGCTCTGTGCTGACAGCTCAGAGCCTGGAGCCTGCTTCGGATTCTGTGTCTCCCTCTTTCTCTCTGACCCTCCCCCGTTCATGCTCTGTCTCTCTCTGTCTCAAAAGTAAATAAACGTTAAAAAAAAATTTAAAAAAAACCTCCTGTGAGGAAAGACGCTTTTGGGCGAGTCCAAAATATTATTAGTAAACTACCAAGAATAGCCTTTTGCTGGCAGTTAAACCTGCCTAGAAGAAATGGAAAATGATCTTGTCCTTCATGATCAAGTCAACAAACCTGTGTTTGGGTTTTTGTTTTGTTTTGTTTTGTTTTATCAGAGTGGAAGAACACAGCAGCCCCTTCTCTGAAAAACACACCGATTATACACAAGAAAACCGTGCATCCCCTGAGCAGGTTCACGGTGACAACGTGCTGATCGAATGAAGCTGAATCCCCAGAAGGGGTTCTTATTTACTCATTTCAGACATGCAGACACGAGAGCAAAAAATACAGGGTTCCACTTCTCGCTCTCAGTTTCAATTAACAATAACAAAGGTAACAGCCTCAGAGGAGAGTCCAGGCAGAAGCTGAACAAGTAATGGCCAACTCTTAGTTATCTGTGCTAATCAGGGAAAGAAAGACGTGAATAGTTTAAATTTTTTTAATGTATATTTATATTTGAGAGAGAGAGGGGGAGAGAGAGACAGAGCGCAAGTGGGGAAGGGGCAGAGAGAGAGGGAGACACAGAATCCGAAGCAGGCTCCAGGCTCTGACCTGTCAGCACAGAGCCCGACGCGGGGCTCAAACCCCCCGAACCGTGAGATCGTGACCCGAGCCGAAGCCAGACGTTTAACCGACTGAGCCACCCAGGCACCCCAGATGTGAATAATTTAAAAGAACCACCATCAAAACAAGACAAAACAAAAACCTAACTCTTACATTAAGCAATGTTCCAACCTCTGTCCCTACTGAAACTCTTACGAGAGTTCCTGTTGTTCCTGATGATGGCTTTCTTCCCTAAGGCTTTGTGTCACGAAGCTCCCTTTCGAAACAGGTCCTTCCCCTGGCCTCTCTTTGTAGCTGGCTCAGAGACATAACAGAGCCACAGTGGGCACAGGCAGCTCCTGAATGATGCCTCACTCGCCTCTGCATCCTCCGTACCTAGAACCGCGTCTGGTTCATTGCACGTGTTCAACAAATGTTCGTGTAATTGACGTGAAATGATTATCTAACAGAAATATGCTCGAGTTCCAGCTTGGGCCCTAACTACTGACAAGTCACATTATTTCCTTATGTGAAAAGTGAGGAAGGTAGACTGGGCTAGCCCTGATGCCTCTGGGTTGCCCATATCTGGGGGACCAACCCCCACCCCCTGCCACTCCTACTTGAGTTCCAGCCATTGCCATTTAGGCAGAGCACTGTGGGAGCGGTCCCCTCAGAGCCGCGCACCTGCCACAGTCCTGCACCCCTTCTGGTTTTATAACTCAGTAAAGAGGGGCGCCAGAGTGGCTCAGTTGGTTAAGCGTCCAACTTCAGCTCAGATCTCACAGTTCATGGGTTCGGGCCCCGTGTCAGGCTCTGTGCTGACAGCTTGGAGCCCGGAGCCTGCTTCGGATTCTGTGCCTTCCCCTCTCCCTGCCCCTCCCCTGCTCGTGCTCTGTCTCTCAAAAACAAATAAATGCTTAAATAAATCGGTAAAGAAATAGGCAACCTTGCAAGACTAAGTGTGCATGACCTATTTATTGAACAATCAAACACTGACTAAGCACCCGCTAGCCTTTACAGAATAGAAATACTGAGCAAAAGACCTTGTTAATGAGTTGAAAAAGTCAGGCATATAACGAAAGGGTAACTAGCGAGGGACGTCCATATGTGATCAATGCCCAAATAATAAGACAGCCAATAAATGCCGCGAGACTCCAGGAGAGCGATCACGGTGGTCGGGGAGGCCAGACTTGAAGGGGCCCAACACATCTAGACCTGCAACAGAAATCCTCTGTTCGTGCTCAGGTATCACAGTAAGTCGACACTGCAGTCTGAGGATATGAACTAACTATAGTATTATTTCCTGCTTCTCTTCTGATGAAGCTGATGGCACAGGGTGACAGGTCAAAAGCAAAGAAGCAGGAGAAGCAGAAAACAAAACAAAACCACCACTACGACAACAAACCCAAAAACCAAACCAAAACAAAACAAAAACCTCTGAAAGCAACATCCTAAGTAAATGCCAGGTGGCTACAGAGATTTAGGCCAAGCTCAGACTCATATTCGGGACACATGCACCTGTCACTAGGAGGCCTGAAAATATTCTCGAATTTGCAAGTGCTTTATTTGAGCCGCCCATACAGATGCCTCCAAACAACCCGGAGCAATACAAAGGTGCCACAGTGCCCACAAACCCTCAAGTCCGCAACCCCGCGGTCACTTTTAAGTGTCTGGGGAAGGCACGGTGATTTTCTGGTAGCAGGTTTATTTTCCTGACCGTGTGCTGCTCCTGCTGGTGCAGCAATGACACTGCGTTCCCGGAGCACGGGTGCACCGACAGATGGTGTAAGAGGACCAGAGTCACGCGAACGGCTTCCGTGAAGCCAGCCCGGGATGCAAATGGAATCTGCAGAGAAGTTAACCTAGGAGAACCAGAAACTGACTCTACGATCGGACTGCCACTCAAACAATGGCATGGGATGCACAGGAAGCCAAACTGTGTCCCCTACCATATGTCTCACACAGCAGTGCCCCAACCGTCACACCGTTTGTTGGCCTGGGGATCTTAGTCCTGGAAGATGGACTCCTTCCGAGTGAGGGGAAACATCTTATTTTAGAGACTCAGTACCCGGCACGATTCAGGTTTGCTAAGCGAGTGAGATGCGAACTGATAATTGACGGATAAATAAATAAGTGGACGGATAGGTAAATAAATGGCAGCTCAGATGTGGGAAGCACAGCGCTCGGTGACTGTCCTCATGGGAGCAAACACCAATCGGAATGCAAATACAGTGCTGCGCACAAACAGGGCTTCTGACTCTTGGCTCGAGAGAAGGCAGCTGACCAGGGCCATACGGACTGGAGAACAGCCAGACGCCAGGACTTGGCTTCTCTCTGCTTCTTTGAGGCCAGGCTCCTCAGCACAGGGCAAATTCACCACAGGGGAAACCAGATGCTAAGGCCTCTTTTTTCAAACCACCCACCTCTCTCTTGCTGCTGAACCCTGTTTCTAAAAGGAGCAAAGGAAAAGAAGGCTTTCTTCTTTGCAGTAAACAAGATGATTAGTGAAGCCTCTCCACCGCCGTTAGTAATACATCTTGTGGGTTCAGCTCAAAACTGGGAGGGCGCCTGGGTGGCTGAGATGGTTAAGCGTCCAACTCTTCATTTTGGCCCAGGTCATGACCTCACGGTTTGTGGATTCAAGCCCCGTGTCAGGCCCTGTGCTGGCAGAGAGGAGCCTGCTTGGGATTCTCTGTCTCCCTCTCTCTCTGCCACTCCTCAATTAGCATGTGTGCATGTGCGCTCTAGCTCTCCCTCTCTCTCTCAAAATAAATAAACTTTCTTTTAATTTTTAACATTTATTTATTTTTGAGAGAGAGGGAGCATGAGCATGAGCAGGGGAGGGGCAGAGAGAGAGGGAGACACAGAGAGAGAAGGAGCTGTGAGCACAGAGCCCGATGCGGGGCTCGAACTCACAAACCATGAGATCATGACCTGAGCTGAAATCGGATGCTCAACCATCTGAGCCACAGGCTCATTTTTTTAAAAACAGGGAGAAGTGACAGCCCGTGTGCCCTGACGTAACGTTAACAAAACTAACTTTTGTCCCAACTCAGACAAAAATAATCAAAGTGGTTCCGATAAAAGCAGACTTACGCAGGCAGAGTTTACAGACCCTTGACATTTTTGCTTTTCAGAGCAATACATCTGCAAAAAGTACAGAATGCAATTTAACCTGAGTACCAGTCCGGCCTGTCACTAACAGATGTGGGAATCCTCGGCAAGCTACCTTACCTTACTAAGCCTCAGTTTTCTCATTTACAACATGAAGCAGTTAACCCCAAATGTCCCTTCTAGGTCTGTTTGTATGAATCCCAAAACCAAATGGATCACAGCAGGAGTCAACTGATTACCATGTAGAATGCATTCTGAAATGGCTATTCAGGTACTATTATCATTTATCAACTGTTTTTATTATCACTCATTCTATGTCACACACAGAGCAAAGAAAGACAAGTTAAAGTCCCTAGTTAATTGCTCGGTCATTATTAATTTACATTTATAGAGAGCTGTCCTTTGCAGGCTCAATAAACTTATTTCATCTGTTTCTTATGATACCCCCTTGAGATAGGAAGGGCAGATTATCATCCCCCTATTAGAAATGGGGGTTTATTACGCTGAGGTCATAAACTGTGCCGTCAACAATCTAGAGCTGTAGAGAGATAATCCGCTTATACTCACAGACTTAAATTTTGGGGAGTACGGAGTGACGTTAAAAGAAAAAGCTTCATCGGAAACACTTACTTCAGCTCATTGGTTTCCATGCCCTGGGCGATGGCCATGATGATGCCGCCATGATCTCCCCAAGTATAGTAGTGAGGTCCAGGAAGTGCCTAAAGAGGAAAAGCCAGCGCTGATGCCACCGCTGTGGAGGTGACTGGGCAGAAACCATGCACGCCACACAGGCACACACATACACGGGCACACACATGAAAACGCAGCAGCAACACCAACCACTTGAATACAATGTTTTGGTTTTCAGGGCACATTGACATCCATTACCTCGTTTGCTCCACACGACCCTGGGATAGGACAGCAAGTTCTCATATCCTAATTTTTTTTCTTTCGCAAATGAAGAAAGCAGGGTTCATATTAAAGGGGCTGACTATAAACAGTAGACGCAGGAGTCAAACCCAAATCTACTCTCACCAACCAGAGATTAAAAATTAACCAACTGGAGGGGCGCCTGGGTGGCTCAGTCGGTTGAGCGTCCAACTTCGGCTCGGGTCACGGTCTTGCGGTTTGTGAGTTCGAGCCCCGCGTCGGGCTCTGTGCTGACAGCTCAGGGCCTGGAGCCTGCTTCGGATTCTGTGTCTCCCTCTGTCTCTGTCCCTCCCCTGCTCACGTTCTGTCTCTCTCTTTCTCTCAAAAATAAATAAACATTAAAAAAAAATTTAACAATTAACCAACTGGAGTTTGAATTCTACCGTGATTATATAAACCCACGGCAGTCCATCGTCCCTGCCAATTACAACTGGAAACTTTGAACAAGATACAAACATCAGCTGCCCAAGGATGCTGAAAAGTAAACAAAATCAGGTGGCCTTGTGTAGGGGACTTAAAAACCTGAGAAGCTACCATAAGGTTGGGGTTCCCTGGTATGGCTTTGCCCCCAGGGGAAAGTCCCAGTCGTGGAATACCTCAGTCCCAGATGGATGGTTAAACCTTCAGGAGAAACTGTTTCTGCCTAAGGAATCAGGAAACGAAGCCACTACAGGCATGGGAGAATGTGGATGAAATCCCAGAGGCGAAAGTGTCAAACAAGTAAATCCTCTAATTCTGTGTATATGAACTCATGCCCAACCCCTAAACTAAACATGTGTGCAGCAGGACCTAAACCAGCACAGCAAAGGTTTAGCGAAAGGAACTGAGATTTTAACTGCCACCCTCAGAATACAAAAAGGAAGCTCAAGTCTGAATCTGAGCAGATGTACTACATGCTAAAACAAAAATATCGACATTCCTCCGGTAGATTTTATTCCACACATCTCATTCACATGTCCAGCACACAATCCAAAATTAATCAACATGCAAGCATACCAATAAAACGTGTCCAATTCTCAAGGGAAAAGACAATCAACGGGGCCAACACCAAGATGATTCAAATGCCAGAATAACCAAAGACTTTAAATAATGATCATAACTCTGTCTCATGAGTTAAAGGAAAAACACTTGAAACGAACAAAAGACATGAATTCTTCCCAGAGAAGTGGAAACTCTTTTTTAAGGAAAGAATTTTAGAACAGAAAAATCTAACATCTGAAGTAACAAATTCACTAATGGGCTCAACAACAGAAGGGAAATGACAGAGGAATTGGTGAACTTGGCAATAAATATAGAAGAGTAGAAATTATGCATCCTAAAGAGCACACCAGGGGCGCCTGGGTGGCTCAGTCGACTTCGGCTCAGGTCATGATTTCACATCTCGTGAGTTCGAGCCCTCTGGCAGGCTCTGTGCTGACAGCTCAGAACCTGGAGCCTGCTTCGGATTCTGTGCCTCCCTCTCTCTCTGCCCCTCCCGGCTCGCACTCTGTCTCTCTGTCAAAAATAAACAAACATGGGGCGCCTGGGTGGCGCAGTCAGTTAAGCGTCCGACTTCAGCCAGGTCACGATCTCGCGGTCCGTGAGTTCGAGCCCCGCGTCGGGCTCTGGGCTGATGGGTCGGAGCCTGGAGCCTGTTTCCAATTCTGTGTCTCCCTCTCTCTCTGCCCCTCCCCCGTTCATGCTCTGTCTCTCTCTGTCCCAAAAATAAAAAAAAAAAACGTTGGAAAAAAAAATAAACAAACATAAAAAACATTTTCAAATTAAAAAAAAGAAAAGAACACACAAAAAAAGATTGAAAAGAAAAAAGCTCCACAGACAGGGAGGACAATAATAAAACGTCTAAGCATGTGTAACTGGAGTCCAAGAATAACAGGAAAAAGGGACTAGAGCAGGGAAAAAAAAAAAAAATTGAGGAAATAATGGCTGAAACTTTCCCATATGTGGTGAAAAACATACATTCACATACTCAAGATCAGCATACCCACATAGGACAAACGCAAAGAAAACCACATCTAGATATATCACAAGAAAACTGCTGAAAACCAAAGATAAGGAAAAAAACATTGAAGCATTTACACAAAATGACGCATTGCATACAGGAAACTGGAAACTAAAATGACTACAGATTTCTCATAAGAAACCAGGGAGGCAAGAAGATAGCAGCACGTCTTTAAAGCACTGAGAGAAAATTACTGTCAAACCAGAATTCTATATCCAGCACACATATCCTCCAGGAAGGAAAGCGAAATACAGAGATTCTCAAATGAAGGAAAACCAAGAAAATGCATAGCCAATAGGTCTGCTCAACATAAAATGCTAAAGGAGTTTCTTGAGGCCGTAGGGAAAGCTATCAGGGGCTTACAGGGATTCTCAGGAATGAAGAAAGGGCAAAAGAAATAACCTGGGTAAATATGAGAGACTGGTTTTTTCCCCCTTGAACTCTTTAAAACTGGTATTAAAACTGGTATTTAAAAACAAGTAAAGCAAAACAAAAGCAAAAACACTGTCTTACAGTGTTTTAATGTATCTCGATGGGATACCCAGAATAATAACAAAAAGGTCAGGAAAAGAGAAAGGGACTTACGTGCTTACAAGGTTTCTAAATTTTAGGTTAGGTGTAACATTATGTTAAGAGCAATGTTAATTCAGAAAAGACCATGAAAGACTAAATATGCATGTTGTCATCCTCAGAGTAACCGCTAAAAAAAAATACAAAGAGAGGCACCTGGGTGGCTCAGTTGGTTAAGAAACCGACTCTTGCTTTTGGCTCAGGTCATTATCTCATGGTTCCTGGGTTCAAGCCCCACGTCAGGCTCCACACTAATAGGGTGGGGCCTGCTTGGGATTCTATCTATCCCTCTCTCTCTCTGCCCCTCCCATGTTCTCTCAAAATAAATAAATTATTTAAAAAATATAAAGAAATATAATAAAAAAGACAATACCTAAATAAAAGTAGAATGCCAAAACTATCTAGATAATATTAAAAAGGCAGTAAAGGAAGAACAGAGGAATAAAAAACAAAGATCATATATACATACATAAAATCCTGGACCTAAATCCAACTATATCAATAATTATGTTAAATGGTAACAGTCTTGGGCACCTGGGTGGCTCAGTCGGTTAAGCTCGGGTCTTGATCTCAGGGTCACGAGTTCAAGACCTGCATTGGGTTCCACACCCAATAAATAAAATAAGTAAATAAATAAAATGGTGAATTTTATGGTATGTGAATTACATCTCAACTTTAAAGGGGAACATTAAAAAATATTCTGAACTGAGTGACAGCAAAATTATAACATCTCTAAAATTTGTGGCCGTAGCTAACACAGTATTTAGAGGAAAACTTACAGCTTTAAATGTTGCTATTAGGAAAAACATCTAAAATCAGTGACCTAAAGTTACACCAAAAAAACTACAAGAAGAAAAGCAAAGTAAATCCGAAGTAAGTAACGTTAAAGACAATACTAAAGAGCAGAAATCAACAAAAGAAAGAACAGAGACAAAGCCAAAAGCATGTTCTTTAAAACGATCAACAATATTGACAAACCAGTAACTAAACTAATAAAAGCAAAATAGAAAAAAAACCACATAAATTATCAATATCAGGAATGAAAACAGGTTATCACCACAGATCCTATAGACATTAAAAAAAATTAAAAAATACCTTGAGTCATTTTAACCCAATAAATTCAGTAACTTAGATGAAACTCACCAAGATAGACACAAGTCGTAGAAAATCTGAATAGTTCTCTATCTGCCAGAGAAACTGAATTTCTAACCAAAACATTCCCAAGAAGACTCCCAAGAATAAAAATGTGCTACTAAAAATAAATTTGAAAAAAATTTAAAAAATAAAAAATAATTTAAAAAAAACAGAAAAAAAGTGAAAATACATTCACTGGTTAATTATTCAAGAAAAAAAATAACACCACTTTTACATAAAAGAGGAATCACTGCTCAACTTGTTCTATGACACCAGCCCAACCCTAACACCAAAACTTGAAAAGACATTACAAAAAAAAAAAAAAAAAAAAAGCAGACCAATATCTCGCTCGTGAATAATGTAAAAATCTGTAACAAAGTATTAGCGACTCAAACCTAACCTTATATAATAAGGATAATATATCGGGGCGCCTGGGTGGCTCAGTTGGTTGAGCGTCCAACTTTGGCTCAGGTCATGATCTCACGATTCGTTAGTTCGAGCCCAGCGTCAGGCTCTGTGCGGGCAGCTCGGAGCCTGGAGCCTGCTTCGGATTCTGTGTCTCACTCTCTCTCTCTCTGCCCCTCCCCAGCTTGCACTCTGTCTCTCCCTCTCTCAAAAATAAATGAACATTAAAAAAAATTCTTAATCAGGATAATATATCATAATGAAATCGAGTTTATCCCAGTAATTCGAGATTAGTATAACAGTCAAGAATCAAACAATGTAAATACCATATCATATATGTGATGGTACGATAATGAAAAAAATTACGTACTTTGGTCTTCATCCCCAGCTCCTGGTCAGAGCTCTTAAAAACCTTGTAACTTCCTGACTGATGGGAGTGATGTGTATCTTATATATCCTATATCCCTTAGAACTTCCTAGATGATAGGAGAGTCCTTTGTTCTAATAAGGTGACTCCCGGTGGACCCCTGGATAGTACAGGGGCTGGCTACCAGAAAAGCTAAACACGATTAGAAGCCTGAAACTTTCAGCCCCACCCCATCCCCTGGGGAAAGGACAGAGGGCTGGAGAGTATGTTCATAATCAATCATGCCTAAATGATGAAGCCACCATTAAAAAAAAACATCCCTGGGGCTCCTGGGTGGCTCAGTCAGTTGAGTATCCGACTGAGGTCACGATCTTGAAGTCCATGAGTTGGGAGCCCCACGTTGGGTTCTGTGCTCACAGCTCGGAGCCTGGGGCCTGTTTCAGATTCTGTGTCTCCCTCTCTCTCTGCTCCTCCCCCGCTCATGCTCGCTCATGTGCGCGCTCTCTCTCTGTTTCAAAAATAATGTTAAAAAAAAAACAATTTTTTTAACAAAAATAAAAATTAAAAAATCCCCTAAACTGAAAGATGTGAAGAGCTCCCAGGTTGATGGAGACATCCACATGCCGGGAGGCTGGCACATCTCACCTCCATGAGGACAGAAGCTCCTAGCTCAGGACCCTTGTGGACCTTGCCCTATGTATCTCTTCATCCAGCTACTCATCTGTAGCCTTTGTAATATCCTGCATAATAAACTGATGGACGTAAGTAAATATTTCCTTGAATTCTGTCAGCCATTCTAGCAAATTATGGAACCCAAGAAGTTTGCGGGGCGGGGGGGAGGGGGGTGGTTCATAGGAACATCCTATTTATAAGCTGCTCAGTCAGAAGAATAAGTGACAACCTGTACCTTGCAATTAGCATGAGAGGTGAGGTGGGGTGGGGCTCAGTCTCATGAGACTGAACCCTTAACCTGCGGGGTCTGTGGTGACTCCAGCTAGCTGGAGTGTAGGACTCAAGTGTAGGACATGACTCAAGTGTAGGACATCCAGTTGATGTCCAGAGAATTGGAGAATTGCTCCTTGTGAGGGGAAACTCCCTGGTGTCACCAGTATTCTGAGGGGCGCCTGGGTGGCTCAGTCAGTTAAGCATCTGACTCGTGATTTTGGCTGGGTGATCTCACAGTTCATGGTTTCAAGCTCTGAGTCGGGCTCTGTGTGGACAGCGTGGAGCCTGCTTGGGATTCTCTCTTTCTCCTTCTCTCTCTGCCCTTTCCCTGCTTGTGATCTCTCTCTCTCTCTCTCTCTCTCTCCCTCAAAATAAATAAATAAACTTTCAAAAAATGGTCCTTCAAATCTCTTTTTAAAAAGTATTCTGAGGGGCGCCTGGGTGGCGCAGTCGGTTAAGCGTCCGACTTCAGCCAGGTCACGATCTCGCGGTCCATGAGTTCGAGCCCCGCGTCAGGCTCTGGGCTGATGGCTCGGAGCCTGGAGCCTGTTTCCGATTCTGTGTCTCCCTCTCTCTCTGCCCCTCCCCCGTTCATGCTCTGTCTCTCTCTGTCCCAAAAATAAATAAACGTTGAAAAAAATTAAAAAAAAAAAAAAAAAGTATTCTGGGACACCTGGGTGGCTCAATCAGTTAAGCATCCGACTCTTGAATTCCGTTCGACAATTAAGTAATGGCTCCAGGGCTATCCCAGCCCAAAGCCTGTGCTGTCCCTGCTCCGTCCTGCCACTTCATCTTCTCCCATAAACCCACCCACTCATGCAGATTCTGTGGGACAAGGAGGGGCGGCGGGTGCTCAGGAGACTGGCCCTAGACCCGGTCCAGCCACCGTGCGGGGGCCTCAGTCTCATCATCGATGCTGACACATAAGGACCCTGGTCAGCTCTGACAGGCTGTCATTTTATAATTCTAAACCAACTACCCAATTTCAGATGGGGAAAACCTCAGCTCCAAAGGGCACGGAAGATTTATCCAGGCTCACAAAGAAAAGGTCCCAGGACCTCCCAGACTCGTCTAACTTTCTCGACAGTCAGGAGTAACATCTATCAGCCAACAATACATGGTGTCCACTATAATCATCAAAAAAAAAAAAAAAAAAAAGGCAAGTGGGACACGTGGGTGGCTCAGTTGGTTAAGCGTCTGACTTTGGCTCGGGTCATGATCTCATGGTTCATGAAGTTCAAGCCCAGCATCCGGCTCTCTGCTGTCAGCGAAGAGCCTGCCTCAGATCCTCTGCCTCCCTCCCTCTGGCCCTCCCCAGCTCACGCGTGATGATCTCTCTCTCTCTCTCTCTCTCTCTCTAAAAAATAACAAAAACATTTTTAAAAATTTAATTAAAACAAACTAAAGTAAAATAGGTACAAGATGTGAACACTGCACAGCATGATTTTTAAATAGCCAATGAGCATATGAGAAGAAGCTCAGCATCATTAGTCACCAAGGAAAGGCCAATTAAGACCATGATGAGGGGGATGCCTGGGTGGCTCAGTCAGACTGAGCCTGACTCTTGATTTTGGCTCAGGTTATGATCTCATGGTTCATGGGTTCAAGCCCGCATCGGACTCTGTGCTGATGGAGACTGTTTGGGATTCTGTTTGGGATTCTGTCTCTCCCCCTCTCTCTGCCCCTCACCTGCTATGCTCTCTCTCTCTCAAAATAAATTTTAGAAAATAAATTATATTTTAAAAAATTTTAAAACACACAATGAGGGTGCTGGGTGGTTCCATTGGTTAAGTGGCCAACTCTTGATTTCAGCTCAGGCCACACATAGTCTGACAGTTCATAAGTCTGAGCCCCAAAGAGGACTCTGCATTGAAAGCAAGGAGCCTGCTTGGAATTCCCTCCCTCTCTCTCTGCCCCTACCCTGCTCATGCTCTCTCTCTCTCAATCCCTCTCTCAAAAGTAAATAAACATTTTTTAAAAACCGTGATGAGACATCACTGCATCCTCATCAAACTGTCTAAAATTAAAAAGACTGACCACACCAACTGTTGGCGTGGACCTGAAGCATTCAGAACTCTCACACACTGTTGGTCGAAATGTAAAATGGTACATCCACTTGGGAAAACAATTTGGTAATTCTTTAAAAAGTTAAACATAAGACCCACTAAGCTGTCCAGTCATTCCATTCTGAGGTATCAGCCCGGAAGAAATAGAAATATGTAGCTAAAAAAAAAAAAAAAAAAAAAAAAAAAAAAGCATGTAATCAAATGTTATAACCGCTATAATTTATAATCGGCAAAAACTGTAATGCCCACCAACAGACGAATGGATAAACAAATTGTAGAATATCCCTACAGTGGGACGCTAATCAACAACAAAATGGGAAAGAGCCCCTGATACATGAAACCGCATGAATACACCTCAAAATCGCCATGACGAGGGACAGAAGCCAGGCAAACGGGTGGCATATTATGAATCCATTTATATAAAATTCTAGAAAACGCTAACTAATAATCTGGCAGGGACGAGGTCAAGAGAAGGATGGACTGACTGTGAAGGGGGAAGAAAGATACTTTGGGGAGGGACAGAAACGCTTGTGGTCTTAATGGTGGGGTCGGCGACGGTTTAGGGATGGTGACCAATTCTGATCAAACCGTACCCTTTCCTATGCAGAGTTTACTGTCCTCAACAAATAAAGGTAAGGAAAGACAGAACAGAAAAGAACTCGGGATCGGGGAATTTACCTACTCATGAGTACCGGGAGGGGAACGAGAAGTACGGTCACCAATTTTCTGGGCAACCTCTACCCACCGCATCTCTATCTCACACTTCCCCTGTCACCACCCATGCCCTTCAAACCCCCAGACTGTCCCATGCAAACACCGCCTGAGCGCACTCAGATGCCCACTCGCACAGACGCGGTCTCAACCCTCCTCTCCCCTCCTTCCAAAAATAAGATCCCTTGTGCAATGGCTGCCCTTGGCGGGCATGAAGCATGCCTGGCAGGAGGCACAAGAGTGGCCCCAGCATTGGCCACATGACACTGCTTCACTGGAGAAGGAACAAGCCACTGCTTTCTACCCTGAAGGAGAGCACTAGCAGATGCTCAAATCCCAGAGGACACCGACGTCAGAAGGTCCAAAACAAACCACAAGCCTATCCGCTGAGGAGAGAACAGCCCGTTTCAAAAGGAAGGTCTGGCTCCCCAGAAGAGGAAAGCCAGCTGTTTAATCCTTCCCAAGGGGGCGGCGCAAGGATGCCCCCCCACACTCCAAACTGTTCACGCTTTTTGACTCCTGGGCCTGAACGACATCTTTCACCCGAACACGGAGTTATGTTCTCCACCATCCTGGATGGTTCTTTATTTCTGTGCACACACGACGTCTCGGTCCCAGATCTCTCAGCCTGAAGGACGGTAAGCCCTACCTCGTAGGAGAGAGGTGCTAGGTCTCTGTAAACTGTACAGAAGCCAAACAAACGTCGGGTATTATTAATGCTTCACACAGTACATATTTAAATATAAATGTGTACAGGGCGCCTGTGTGGCTCAGACATTAAGCATCTGACTTAGGCTCAGGTCATGATCTCACGGTTTGTGAGTTCAAGTCCCACATCGAGTGAGCTCAAGCTCCTCATTGGATAAACACGAGCCCCACTTTGGGTGAGCCCTGCCTTTCTCTCTCTCTCTCTCTCATTCCCTCTGCCCCTCCTGGGATTCTCTCTCTCTCTCTCTCTCTCTCTGCCCCAGTCTCCCCCTGGATCACTTGCACCCTCTCTCTCTCGCTCAAAGAAAAAACAATAAAAATAAATAAAGAAGTAAATATGAACGTGTACATATCACATTCCCCAATAAGCAGCACCGTGAGGATGCTGGCTCTTCTGAGAATGCTTACATCCCTCCTGACATCATGCGGGACGTACTCAGTTAAATTCTTGCCCAGTAGTCTGTTGTGATCTCCTGGTGGCTCCCCACACGGGCAGGAGAGTGCCCCTGAAAGCCACCCCTTGGCATGGGAGGCTGCTGAAAGCGTTGTTTTTCGTTTTTTTTTTTTTTTTTAAACAGGTTTGGCAATTCTCTAATGTCCAAGGCTGGATGAACATTTTGGGACTATAAAGCGAGCCCTACTTTCAGAACTAGTATGATCAGTGCCTAAGGACCCAAAGTAGCTCTACGAACTTAAGGTAAAAACAGTCTTCTGTGGCACCTGGGTGGCTCAGTCGATCGAGCGACTCACTTCGGCTCAGGTCACGCTCTCCCAGTTCACGGGTTCGAGCCCCGCGTCGGGCTCGGTGCTGAGAGCCCAGAGCTTGGAACCTGCTTCGGATTCTGTGTCTCCCTCTCTCTCTCTGCCCCTCCCTCGCTTGCACTCTCTCTCTCTCAAAAATAAACAAACATTTTTAAAAAGTTTTAAAGAAAAAAAGATACAAAAATAAATAAAACAGCCAGCTTCACACCAGATACCCATACCGTCCTTTGCTGACAGGGTCTGCAAACGTTATGCTGAGTACCTGCCCCATGCCAGGCCCTGCAAACTGGGCACTGCTTTGTCCTCTTGGGATATTTAGTTACATTTACAAGGCGGGGGGAAGAAAAGGTCTGTTTTTGATTCAAAGGGCTATCTTTCGGCAAAATCGCGAGCCCACATTACAAGGTGTGGACACAAGTCAGCGCAGCGGGTGCTCACGTGTGGCTCTGGGTTCCCCTCTTTATTTCATAGTCATACTTGGTGCCATTGACCTCCACCTGAGGCCACAAGTGTTCCTGAAATGCTGAGGCCCAATCGTGTTCTCAGACAAACAAGAACACGGGCTGAGGCTGGGGGCAGGGTTGGGGCCGGGAGGGGGGGGGTGGTGTGGAGCTGACCTCTCGCCATCGGGCTCCGGCACTGCTGGAGATGTACACGTTCGTCTTGCTTGCCAAGTTCTTTCCCACTGACCCTGAAATGCAAGAGGAATAATGACTTTCAATTTCAAGAATATGTCAGATACCCGCCTTGCCCAGCTAGGAATCCGAAGTGGTATTTAGCGACTGAGAACGTCTCAAAACCACAAACGGCACCTGCCGCGGCAGGTGTCCGTGGTCACCGCGTATTCGGCTGCGTGTAACCAAAGAGCTCAGGGCCTAAGTGAGAAGCAGCAACGCAGACCTACCAGTGGCAATGATGAGCCCGGGAGCGGACTCCTTGGACAGGATGGGCATCCTCCGGAGCTGAAGGTTGAGCAGCTGGCTGAGCCGCTGGGCCAAGTGGAGGGAACAGCCCTGGGCGAGCTACGGGACACAAGTTCCAGACCCCATCAGCACGTGACAGGATGCCTCCCGCTCCCCCAAAACACGGAGGCCCGTGTGAGGACACTGCAGCCACACACAGCGAAAAGGGAATCTGGCCCAGAGGAAACCAGAACTCACGCCCCAGCTGTCCCCACACCGTCCCCCCTCCCACCCCAGGTGGATGCGATTATCCGAACCACACAAATGACTCCCGCTGAAGAAAAGAGAAAAATAAAATTAAAACATTCCTTCGGAGACTCTCGGAGAATGGCAATTAGAAATCAGTGTCAACTCAAATAGATCGAAAGCTATCACTCCCTCTAGATTACCCAGAGATAACTCTCACGTGATTTGGGACCGAAGAGAAATGAAATGATTTCAGGGCATTCGTTGTTTAAGTCAGGAGAGATCAATTGCAAATAGGATTTATGCAACGCCGTCAGAGGAAACACCAAGGATCAGAAGTCATAAAGCTCCCAGATGTACAACACATGAGATCTAAAAATCCACATGAAAACAATTGTGATGCAGTCTGCATTCGTCCAAAGAACCAGCCCTGCGATGAACGTCCACTGCAAAACGAGTTACTCAAACTCGCCTCCACCACTTCACATTCGGATTTTAATAGTTCTGCAAACAAAGCCGTTTGCTGTGTGGTCAGGCCTGATTCCCTTGGCCAGAATGTGATGGTCGAATGTCATTCGGCCACGTCTGGTGTTCTAGACGGGCTAACTCTTGGGTGCGCTCACATTAATAGGTAAAAGTTGACATGGTCTGCAAAGTACGCTGGTTTTTATAAAAAAGGATCTAACAAACGTCCACCTTGCTGGCATCACAGTTTCGCAAATGAAAACTGGAGCAAGTTAGGCTGGGTCTCAAAGAAAGATGTGCCAACCAACCTGTTCTTTCACCACCTAAACTCACAAGCAGAAACGAAAAGCTCGACCAACTGTTGTACAACTCATAACTAAACAGATCAGTCAGGGGAATAAGCTGAGTTTCAACAACACCAACAATTCTATACAACTAGGGCTCAGACCCCCAGTGGACACTCAAAAGCAGCCCACCCCCATCCACACAGACTCACGAAACACTCCCCAAATCTAGAAGACACTCCTGAATAAAGAAGCACCTGTATGTTTGTCTCTTATCTACTTCTATCCTGCCTCTTCCCCAAGTGAGACTCCATGCGGTAAGCCGAAACCTGTTGCCAAATAGGGAAGAGTAACCAAGAAGCCTGGGGAAAACAAGAGCCTCCAAAACAAATTTCCCAATGGCCACAGATACAGCATACAGTAGAGTCGACACAATCGTGGACAAACAAAATTCAAAAACCCAAAAGACCAGGTGACTGTCTAACTCTTACGGTTTTTCCGAGAACTGCTGCCACTCGAGTTTTTTTGAGTTCCTTCTGCCCACCTACTTTATATACCCCAGATCCCTTGTGCAAGGCGAAAGTGGAGGTGTGGGATGTCACATAAGGCCAAGGAACTCAAAGCCAAGAACGCACTGTTCTTCCAAGAGACAAGAAAGGAGCCACCTGGGGGAGGGGGAACCCTTTAGTGAGACCAACTAATACCTTTCATATTCTCAGCTTTTCAGATGGAGCCACTGATTGGGAAAATTGTAGAATCCTAAGTTCTATTCAAGAAAGCATTTTTTTTTTCAAGTTCCACATCAATGTGGGACTTTAAATGTCAGAGTTTCCAAAACTTTTCTGGTTCACAACATAATTCGTATCCCCATGAATTTTTTATAGCAGCCTCAGGCCAGAAGAAATACCAAAACTTGGTTTTTAAGTAGTTAAGGCCAAGCAACTTAAATAAGAATACATGTTCTAATAACTTAGTAGCAGCTCAAAAAATATATATATATATATACACATATGTATATATACACGTACACACACACACACATATATATATACACACACATATATACATACACACAGAGAAAGAAAACAAAATTTCTATTTCATTCTTAAATAATCACATTTGCTTAATACGGAATACGTGCACCTGATGGGTACTACGTAACTTCTCAAAGTTTAGAATCATACCAATGTCATTTCCTGCTCCACCCTGAGTTTCCCACTTGCTTTTTATCTTATCACCTGCTAGAAAATCCAGCTTCACCAAGGAACGATGCCTCCCAAAGAAATACAGCATGAAGTAATGTTGAAACTAGGAACTAACTCAAGACAGCATTTCACAGGGTGACGAACAAATATCACGTTGTCATGTGTGTCCCTTAAAAAGTTAAAAACATCCCAGGTGCCCCTGGGAGTTCACCACGGCAGCCCCGGGTGCGTGGGTGCTGAGTTTGGGAGCTGTAAGGGCAGATCGCCACACAAAAATTTGTATTAAATTTTTACAACAAGACGAAAGCATCGATACCTCACAATTGATTTTTTCTCCATATCCTGTGAAGGCTGGAGCCTGAAGAAATTCCCAGGTGCCACCTTTGTCAAAGGTAATGACTGATCTCATGTTCTCCTCATTCATAGAACCGTTAATCAGAGTAGCAATGTAGACTCCTTGTAAGCCTTCCACCCGGTGGAAGTCAGCAAATGGCTCATTTGCAAAATACCTGCGTAAGAGAAAATAAACAGCTGCGAACCAGAATTGACATTTCCTTGGTATGTTTTTATTGTAAATAACATAAAACTTAACTGTTTCAAAGGACAGAACTCAATGGCATGAAGTACACTTGCAACGTTATGTTGTACCAGCATCACTATCTGGTTCCAGAACCTTTCCAGCATCTCAGAAAGAAACCCCACACCCATTGGCAAGCATTCCCCGTCTCCTTCCCATCCCAGGTCCTGGCAAGCCCTCGCCACTAGTTGGTTTTCCTCTCTCCAGGTTTGCCTATTCTGGATGTTTCATTATCATCGGAATCGTGCAACATGTGGCCTTTTTTATGGTTACTTTCCCATGTTTTCAACATTCGCCCATATTGTAGCACGTAACAGCACCCTGTCCCTTGTCACAGTTGAATAATCTGTTGGTTTTCTGTTTTTTTTTTTAATGTGACTGTTTTTTAACCTTGAAGGCCAGGATGCTGATCCCCTCGGTAGGGAGTTCAGAATGCTGAGTACAACACAGAAAGCTGATGTAAGGGTCCCACCCGGTTCTTCACTAACAAATTCACCGCAAATCCTCCAGTGAGCCTCGGCCAACGGAAAACAATAAGCTGGTCTTGCCAGACGCTAATAGAAGAGCTGGGGCTTTACCCCAATCTGCAGGAATACGGTGTGACAGCTTACACAGCCTTACACTTTCGACTAATTATCCAACACGCTGATCGGACAGAAGCCCATAGGGTTTCTGTCAGAAAGCAGAGCAGAATCCCTACCCAAGGAGGCCATATGCAGAGCGAGGATGGTTCTAGAAACTTGAGGTTCTACTTGGTAACAGCGATGCAGAGAATAAGCCCTCCCAGGCCTGAACTGCCATGCTAGGACATTGATTTCACTGGAAAGCAGTTCTGCACTGAAAAGGTACCGCAGGATTCAAATGCGACAGATCGCGGAGAAGCGCTAACCAGACTTCACACGTGGCTTTCAAAACTGGAAGTGTGTCCTTTATTTAGAAGGGTTCTGAGCCACTGGGCTTGGTTTAAACACAAAACAAAACAAAACACAGAAGTGCTTTCTTCCATGATCTGCTGTATAAATCTTGAGCTGGTTGGGTGCTTGGCCCTCCTCAGACAGAAAGAAGCACGCTCCAGGCTCTGAGGCAGACGAGGAAATTTTTGAAATTTTTTTTTAATGTTTATTCATCTTTGAGACGCAGAGACAGAGTGTGAGCGGGGGAGGGGCAGAGAAAGAGACAGAGAGAGAGAGAGAGAGAGAGAGAGAGAGAGAGAGGAGAGAGAGAGAATCCGAAGCAGACTCTGAGCGGTCAGCACAGAGCCCCATCCAGGACTCGAACTCCCTGGTCGTGAGATCATGACCTGAGCCCAAGTCGGACGCTTAACCGACTGAGCCACCAGGCGCCCCTGAAAAAGAACATTTTTAAAAAGCACTGGCAAAGCTACCTCAGGGTGAGAGACGGAGCACAATCCTAAGTAAGATACGGGTGTTGAGACCACATATTCTGACCTGTGGTTTCCTTAGGTCTACTGGAGTTATGTTTTGGTTGCTGCGTTGGAAATCGGTTCAAGATCTCTCATCTACCTGCTCTCTGCCTCAGCAATCCGGTGTTGGATTCCATCATCATGAAGCTGCCGTCAGCTCCACTGGCTTCCTTCACGCATATGGGAGGTCTGGGTTTCTCTCATCCAAAGAGCCCTGCTTGTTCCCTCTGGTCATTCCCCTGGAATTTTGGGCTCTGGGATCCAAGCAGAAACCTGTCCTCTGTGCCTCACACGTTCCCCAGACTGTCCTGTCGGCTCCCCTTTGGCCCTGCGACAACTCACCTCTCCCCGAGCGCCCTCTGTTCATCCATTTTCTTACATTTCTTCTCGTTAGCTCTCACAACAGCACCTGCCCCTGCTCCCCGGCCACGCACCAGGGCCACTCGACCACCCTCCCTGCAGAACCCAGGGCCGCCTCGCCCTCATCTGAGGTTCTCCTCAGTTGCCCCCCGCCAGGCCTGACATCTCCTCTCCACACCTGGTCCTCCACCCAGACATCACTTTCCATGACATTTCTGCTCTGCCCATCCCCCCAGTGCCAGGGTCACCCCGTTAGGAACTCCTTCTCCAGTGCTCAAAGCAAGTTAGGATCGGTTCTTTGGCACTTTTCCTATTGCGTTCAAAGAACAACTCATTTCAAATACCACAGAAGTGCTGTGTTTTGTTTTCCTTTGTGTTGTGCTGTCTTTCTTAATCAGCCTGCCCACCTAATCCGCTCACTCACCCTTAGCCCATTTCACTTGCTGAGATGGAGAAGTGGGTGACAAAACTGGACTCAAAGGAGCTTATCTGAAGATCTCCAGTCGTGAGATAAAATCTGAGGAGAGCGACCAGGAGGCTGAGCCTGTGTTGGTCTGTGAGTGTATACATAAATCTGTTTCCAATTTCCGAACTGGATCCTATGCTCAGGCAGGGCGGTAGTGACCTTTGTGACCAAATAAAGGACCGTGCGTGTATATGACAGGGACATATGGTCACATAACTGAGCTTACTGCCTCCTGGGGAGCCGCTCTCCTCGGCTTCTGGCTTCAGCTCTGCCCTGAGATCTCTATCCTGATTACCTGACGAATGTGGAGGATAAGGAAACCTTCCGCAAGCTGTGATTTACCTGCTCCACAGCCAGAGGCTCTCAAAGGTGAGGGGGCAAAAAAAACCCAGAATCTATAAAAGGCCTGAGGAATAATGGCTTATAGTTTTAATTAGAATAAAAGGAAGGAGGGGCGCCTGGGTGGCTCAGTCGGTTGAGCGTCCCGCTTCGGCTCAGGTCACGATCTCATGGTCCGTGAGTTCGAGCCCCGCGTCGGGCTCTGGGCTGACGGCTCAGAGCCTGGAGCCTGCTTTGGATTCTGTCTCCCTCTCTCTCTGCCCCTCCCCCCACTCACTCTCTGTCTCTCAAAAATAAACATTAAGGGGCGCCTGGGTGGCGCAGTTGGTTAAGCGTCCGACTTCAGCCAGGTCACGATCTCGCGGTCCGTGAGTTCGAGCCCCGCGTCGGGCTGTGGGCTGATGGCTCGGAGCCTGGAGCCTGTTTCCGATTCTGTGTCTCCCCCTCTCTCTGCCCCTCCCCCGTTCATGCTCTGTCTCTCTCTGTCCCAAAAATAAATAAACGTTGAAAAAAAAAAATTAAAAATAAATAAATAAACATTAATATATATATCAGATATATATGTATCTGATATATATGTAAAGGGTAATACGTAAGCTAATGTTATGTGAATTCCACCTCGATAAATTATTTTAAAAAGAAAACAAAAAGAACACAGGAACCAGGCCAAAGAGCCTGCCACTGACCAAACCAGAAAAATCTGAGGCTGAATCATGGTAGGAATGGTTTAGAACACATTAACACACACTGAATAATAAATGACTCGTGAGTTTATACTGGGGGGCGGGGGGGGGGGGAGTAAGGCATAAAATAGGACACACCTCCAAAAGAGCCGAAACAGCGAGTGGAAAAGCACTATCAGAGACCACGTAGAAAGGTCTCCCCGTGGGCATCCAACAGGCACATCCAACCTGGTGAGTCCAAATCCTAAGTCTTGCTTTTTTCCCCAACACCTGCCCTTCACCAAGCCCCCCCTGACTCCCTGACTCCGCACCGGGCATCATTCTGCCAATGGCCCAGCCCAGGCAGCAGTGGGCCCCTGACTCTCCAGAGCCGAGCAGCAAATCTACCAGCAAAGGATCAGAATTTGCCCATTTCCCTCATCTCCACCACTACTGCCCTGAGCCCAGCCCACAGCAATCCCCACTTGGCCTGGATTTCTCTAACACTGCTTCCCAGAATCTTCCCATTCTGCTTCCCAGAATCTTTCCAGAGTCTACGTTGCACGCAGCATCCAGATGGCTTCTTTCAAAGATAAGTCACAGGAGTGTTCACCTGAAATTATTGATAACACTGTCCATTTATGTTTCGTGTGCTCTCCTTTATATAATGCAATTCACAGTGTTTAAAATGGTTTTTAAAAATATAATGGGTTAAATCAGACCATGTCCATCTTCCGGTCAAAACCCTCCACATTCCGCTTAGAAAGAAGAAAAAGCAAGTTCTCTGCATGCTCTCGAAGTCCTTCTAAAATCTGAGCCCTGCTCTCTTAGATCCCATATCTTGGGTTCTCTCCCTCCTCCTCCAGCTATTGGATCCACTCTGGCCTTCTCACCGCTCCTAAAATAAACCAACAGCGCCCAACCTCACAGCCTCTGTGCATGCTGTTCCCTCTGCCTGCAGTGCCCTTCCCCAGGTACCTGCCTCTTCCCTCCCTCACATAACTCAGGCACCTGCTGAAATGTCACTGTCCTAGAACAGCCTTCCGTGACCAGCCTATACGAAATAACACGCTCATAATCCCGTCCTCTGAACTTACTTCACTTTGCTTCCCAGCACTCCCCATCACCCCGCAAATCACATATCCGTCTATGTTCTGTCTTCCCCCAGTGAGAACAAAAGCTCCATGGAACAGGGGCCCTGTTTTGACTTTTCGTCACTGGTCGCGTGATCTCACTGCGGTGCCTGGAACAAGCTCTGGCCCAGAGCAGCAGTGTCCTTGTTGAGAGAAGTGGTGACTACATCAATCACCAGCCCGATGAGAGACCATGGACGGCAATCCCAAGCCCTCTGACCTGGTGGTCGTGGCCTCAGAGCCAGACCTCGCTGCCCTCCAGCCAGCTTCACCAGACGGGTCCCTTTCCATAGACACCCACATAGTAATGTTGGCAATTACAGTAAGAAAAAAAAAAAAAATGTCAATTAACCTGAGTCACTTGGAGGCCAGGCCCCATGGCTACCCACACCAGCCTACCCATGACAGCTTGACATTTTCCAAGTGCTTCTTCCCACTGACTCAGAGACCACAAAGCCAGACAACTGAAGGACAGGAACCCAGGGAGGGGTTGACACATGCTCAGCCTTGGCATCACATCCAAATCCCCCCGGGGGCTTTTTAACATCGTCATACCCCAGGGGCGCCCGGGTGGCTCAGTCAGTTAAGCATCTGACTCTGGCTCGGGTCGTGATCTCGCTGTTCCCGAGTTCGAGCCCCGCATCGGATTCTGTGCCGACAGCTCAGAGCCTATTTCAGATTCTGTGTCTCCCTCTCTCTCTGTCCCTCCCCCGACTTGTGCTCTGTCTCTCCAAAATAAACAAACATTCCCCAAAAATTGTTTTAATCTCCCTACCCCGGCCACACCCCCAAGTGGGTAAACAGCACCGCGAGCCAGGCATCGGGCTTTCCAAAAACTCACCAGGTGAGTCCAAATGCTCAGGTAACGTTGAAAAACACCCAACGTGAGGGTGGGGGCTGCAGCGATGTAAGAAAGCAGGGGAGGGACTCATCATCTTACCTCACCAGCGTGTCACTGCCCGCCCCTCCTGGGCTGTAATACAGCACGTTCTCCAAGGACAGGGAGAATTTCAGCCCTTCTGCCTCCGAGATGTACAAGTTGGTGCGGCTGTTACTGTGACTGACGCACACAAATACCTGGTCCTCGGAGGCATCTGCGATGTAATATTCCTTTGGAATCAAGAACCAAGAAACGCACGAGTCAAAAAACACAGCCGCGTAGCGGGCTTTCCTTATGGACGCTAAAGTAATGACTTCCAAATGTCCCAAGGACAGGCGTAGGCCCGGAGCCCATGGACAGCTTCCAAAGCTTGGTGAAGGCTTGGCCAGCTTTCTCTGTCGAGGGGCTGAGGATGCCCTGTAGCTGGAGTAAGCCCCTTACTGGCAAATGGGGCACGAAAGAGTGGGCCGCCGGACTCCGTAAATGACCTTAGAACCTCTTTGTAGTTAATAATGTCTCCTCCCTCTTTTCCCCAGGAGATCTATCATTAGCACAAAGCACGATACACATGAATGTGCATTTCCTTTCCTTGCATGGTCTCTAAGGTACCAAAGGAAGGCGGGACCCGTAAAAAGCAAAGAATTGGTAAGAATGTTCTCCACCTGAGCTACCAGCCTGACACCACGCCCGCTGCTAGAGGCAAGGCCTTCAAATGCCACCTCCCGGAGCGCCTGGGCGTCTCAGTTGGTTGTGTCCCACTGGTTTCGGCTCAGGTCATGATCTCAAGGGATTGAGCCTGGCGTTGGGCTGTGCATGGAGCCTGCTTGAGATTCTTTCTCTCTGCCCCTCCCCCACTCAGGCACATGCACTCTCTCTCTTTCTCGAAATAAACAAACATTAAAAAAAAAAA